>NW_024429192.1:74705549-75048049 GCF_017639785.1 Mesocricetus auratus
GATTTTGGATTAAAGTCTATTTTGTCAGATATTAAAATGCTTGGAATACCTATTTCCATTCTTTTACTTGAAATAATGCCTATCCTTAATGTTAAGCAGTGTTTCTTGGATAGAGCAGAAGGATAGATCCTGTTTTGCATCCATTTTGTTAACCAGTGTCTTTTTTATTTGGGAAGGGGAACCATTGATGTTGAGAGATATCACTAGTGGTTTTTATACTGAGCTGTGTTTGTTGATTCCTGTTATTGTGTATATGTGTGGTGGTGGTGGTCGTGGTAGTGGTGGTGGTGGTGTGTGTGTGCGTGTGTGGTGTGTGATGTCATGTGTGTTGTATGTGTATTGTGTGGTGTCATGTGTGTGTGGTGTGTGTATGTGGTTTCTGTGTGTGTGTATAGTATATGTGTGCATGTGTGTTATGTGTATATTGTGTTGTGCCGTGTGTGTGTGTGTGTGTGTGTGTGTTCGTGTTCCTCTTTTGATTTGATGGTCTGGGATTATTTCTTCCTTGTTTTTTGTTGTGTGTGGGTAACTTCTTAGGATTTGAGTTTTCCTTCTAGTACCTTTTGTAGATAGACAATGCTTAAATTTGATTTTTTTGAATGTATTATTTTCCCCATCTACTGTGATTGAAAGTTTTGCTGGGTATTTGATTATGGGATGGCCTCTTAGAGTTTGTAGGATATCTATTGAAGCTCTTCTGGCTCTTAGAGTCTCTGATGAGAAGTCAGTTGTTACTCCAACATATCTGCCTTGTTATGTTACTTGGTCTTTTCCACTTGAAGCTCTTAATATTTTTCTTTCTTTTGTTTAATGTTTTGATTATGGTGCGCTGAAGGGAATTTATTTTCTGTTCTATATGCTACTTGTGCCTTGAGATGCATCTCCTTCTTTATGTTACAGAATTTTTCTTCTATGCTTTTGTTGAAAATATTTTTTGTGCCTTTAACCTGGTTCTACTGCATCTATTCCTATTATTTTTAGATGTAGTCTTTTCATAGAATCCAGATATCCTCGTTGTTTTGTGCCAGGTTGTTTTTAGATTTAACATTTTCTTTGACCAAGGTATCCATTTCTTCATCTGTTGTCAGTACCTGAGATTCTCTTCCATTTCTTATGTTCTGACTGTGAGGCTTGTCTCTGTGATTCCTGTTTGAGTTCCTAAATTTTTATTTCCAATTTTCCCCTCAGTTTTGGTTGTCTTTAATGATTCTGTCTTCATTCTCATACACTGAACTGTTCTTCCCCCATCTGTGTTTTCATATTTCTGTAGGTATCTGGTCTGTGGACCTGAAATGGAAGCCATACTCTTTGGGTGTGTGGCTTCAGGCAGACAGAAGCGGAAAGAGAGGAGCTTGAGGCATGGCTTTCCTTCGTGCACTCTTTCTGGAGGGTCAGCAGATCCAGTAGGAAGAGCAGGGAAACGCTCCGGTGGTTTTTTGTGTTTTTCTGTGTAATTGTCCCCAATAAACACCCATTTATTATTTATCTTCGGTCTAATGATATAATTACATCGTCACCTTCATATTTCTTTAAGGGATTTATTAATTCTTGTTTAAGGACCTCTATCATATTCATAAAGGCTGTTTTAAGGTCTTTGTCTTGTATCAGGAATGTTGCAATACTTGGGCTTATTATGGCATAGGGTTCCTGGGCTTTAGTGGAGACATATTTTTCCTGGCTGTAATTGATTGTGTTTTTACATTGGTGTCTAGGCATCTGAATTTGAGAATATTGTAATTCTAGGCGCTGATATCTGTTGGGTGGGTGTTCTGTTCCTTTGTTTCTGTTGCCCTCTCTGGAGTGTGGTGGCTGTGCATTGCCTAGTATGAAATCCTTCTGGGATTCTGTTAGGTGTGGGCCCTGGGAGTTCTGAGGTGAATGTGTTTCTAGGTATTGGGAGCTGTCACTTAAGAATGGGGATAGCTGGGGAGCACTTAGGGAGTTCACAGTAAGGAGGAAAGCAGGATTTTCCGATAGGATCTGATTAGTCCCATAGGAACCAGAGCAGAGAGCGAGGAGAGGCGACAACGTATAGTCTGTTACAGAGATGGGAGTGAGCCTGGGGGATTGGATTTGGAGGAATGGATGGACAGTGAAGATCTGAAGTTTGCCTACCTGCTTCACTGATTGACCTCTTTGCCTCTCTGGCCATCTTGGCTGAGGGTTTCGCAGAGTGCCTGCTTGACTTTGTGACTTGTGTATTAGAATGAGTGGGGAGGAGGATTGGAGAACATCTGCTTGATTAGCTGAAGATGGGGAGTCAATATGTGATTTCACCTCCTTGGTCATGTAACCTTCTCCTCAAACCTCAGTATCCCTCCAGTATCTTCAGGAGAGCTGCCTTAGGAGTCATAAATCCCACAAATCTCTTTCAGTTGTGGAAATTTGTTCCTTCCTATTCAATTATGACTGATAGCTTTTCTAGGTATGGTAGTCTGGCTGGGCACTTGTAGCCTTTCATAACTTGTAGAACACTAGTGCAATCTCTTTTGCTGTGATTCTGATGGGCTTCCCCTTGCATGTAGTCTGATCATTTTCTGGACTTTAATACCCTTTGTTATGTACATCCATTGTTTTGACTATTATATGACACAGGGAGTTTCTTTTCTCATCTATTTGGTGTTCTATGTGTCTCTTGAATCTCAATAGGTATCTCTTTTGTTAGATTGGGGAAGTTTTCTTCTATGATTTTGTTGAAATAGTTTCTGTACCTTTGATCTAGAATTCTCTACCTAAAGAAGAGGGCTAGGAATAACAGTCAGAAGGCAGTTGTGGGATGTGGGGTCCTCAGATGAATTGTGAGGGTGAATGGAGTTCCTAATGTGGGTCTAGTGCCCTTCCCTGGAAAGAGGCAGTCCTCGTTGTATCTAGGAAGTAAGTGTAGTTAGTGTTGAGGTGAGGGTGTGTGAAGCTGAGTTCGAGAGGGAGTCCAGTTTTCCTGTCTAGGGGTAAGGGAAGGACACTCTAGCCTAGGTGGATGGGGGTATCAGTTCTGGTTGGGCTCCCTGACAGGTGTATGTGGAAAGGGACATAGAAAGGCAAGTAAATGTGTGTTTAAGTCAAGTCATAGAAGTGGGTAGATTTGCTGGTATGGGTTGGTGCTTCCTAACGATGAAGAGGGTAGGTCCTCAGATCAGTGCCAGTCTGCTGTGTGCTCTGAAAAGGAATCAGGTGTGTGCACTGGTAATGGATGGTGTTGAGTTGGTGAGAGTCTTATGTTGTCTGGCTAGAGATGTGGGAAGAAACTCTGCTGGGAGTGGATGGAGTTAGAAGCATGGGTTGGGGGTCTTTTCTTGATGGGTATATATAGAAAAGCATGCAGAAATTGCATCCAATTATGATACATATCAGCACAAATGAAGAGAGAACCTGAGCATTGCACTTGGACAACGGGAAAGCTGCCCAAGACTCCATTTTGTGCAAATGCAAATTAATTTAAGAAAGAGATCCTAAATTGGATCAACCCCATTATGGTGCCACTCTTCTGCATTTGTTCTTGGGTCGTATACAAATGCAAGCTGATCAAGTCACAGGGAGCAAGCCAGTAAACAGCATCCCTTCATGGTTTAAAAGAGAGAACAAATGCAGCTTAATATGTTGAGAACAAGGTGTCTTCACACATTTCTGGTGGTGACATGGAAGGACAGGGGCTGTCTTGGCAGAAGGAATCAAGTCAGCCAGGGAAAGGAATGATCAAAGATGACAACAATGTGTTAATGGCCCATATGCATGGGATTGTCTTAATGAAACCCATTACTGTAGACATCCAGTCTCTTAGTCTAGAGTGTTCTTGTAACTTGAAGGCTTTTATTTATTTTTATTTTGTGTGCAGGGGACTGCACATATGTAAGTACATCACATATGTATAGTACCTATACAGACTGGAAGAGTACTGGTTCCCTGGAACTGGAGCTATAGATGGTTTTGAGCTGCTATATGGGGGCTGGGAATTGAACCTGGGTCCTCTGGAAGAACAGTAAGTACTCTTTAACTGCTGAGCCATCTCTTCAGCCCCATATTCTTTATGAACTACATGCCTCAAGTATTGTGTTATAGTAGCAGAGGACAGGATATGATTAATATAATTGTAAAGATTTATTTGTATGATTGTTTTGCCTGCATGACCAAGGCAATTTATGAAAGAAAAAGTTTATTCTGAGTGTGTTTCAGAGGGTGAGTCCATTACAATCATAGTGGGGAGCATGCCAGCAGGCAGGCAGTCAGGCACAGCATTGATGCAGTAGCTAAGTAAGAGCTTTTACATTGAGAAATCAGCCCAAGGGGTTGGAGATAATGAGAAAATGAGAGTGAGCAAGCAAGAGAGAGAGAGATGGAAGGAGGGAGGGAGGGAAGGAGGGAGAGAGAGAGAGAGAGAGAGAGAGAGAGAGAGAGAGAGAGAGAGAGAACTGTGAATAGCATAAGCTTTTGAATCCCTAAAGCCCTTCCTCAGTGACACACTTCTCCAACAAGGCCACAGCCCCTAATCCTTCACAAAAAGTTCCACCAACTGTGGACCAACTACTCAAATATATCAGCTTATGGGGGCTTTTCTCATCCAAAGCACTACACATAACATAGAGGTTAGAAGAAGGCATCAGATCCACTGGAACTGGAGTTAGGTGCTTGGGATCTGAACCTGGATCCTCTGCAAGAGCAATCAGTACTCCTAACTACTAAGCAATCTCTCTATTCCCAACACACACACACACACACACACACACACACACACACACACACACACACACAATTTTGAGACAGGGTTTCTCTATGTAGTCCTGGCTGTCGTAGAGCTCACTATATAGAATAAGCTTACCTCCACCTGCCTATGCCTATATAGAAAATATAAATGATCAGTTCAAAGCCCTTAAAAATACCCCCAGTCCATTATTATATGTCAGTTCCTGAGGAAATGGATGCCTCCTATTCATCATGGTCTGCAGTGTTAGAATCCTTTGGCCATCTAACTGGCAGTTGGAAGGAAAGGTCGTCTTTCGTGCAGTAGCTCCCGGCTTCACACATTGTAAGCCACCTAACCTTCCTCCTCTGCTTCTTCCTTCTCTTTTGTGAGCACAGTCTCTCTATTAATTTAATGCCAGGGTGGCATTAAATCCATAATCATTCCACATCAACCTTGTGAGTAAGGAGCTGTAGGCAGGAGCCCACAGCAGCTGGCTAATCCAGGCTTCTTTCAGACAACTACAGCCCCAGTTCTACCATTGCGGCTTAAATCTTGTCTGTTTGCCCAAGGAAAACTGTAAGGGTTTGGTTAGTATTCGGAATTGTCTCAGTCACAGAGTAGGGTCTCAACACCTATTTATTCTGCTTATCACTTTTTGGTACCTAATACATTTCTCATCCAAAAAGTATTGATGAGTTAGTGGAAATTTTCCTATAAGCTATATTAACAAACAAAATGTTATGGTAAAACCACACATCCAAGACAATATCCAATTTTTTACCTTAATCAAATAAAATAAAAATAAATATAATTAGACAGAGTTTCTGTCCTGCCTGGTCCTAGCCCCCTCCCCAAAAAAACACACTGAGGCTTATATTAATTATAAACTGTTTAGCTGAAGGCTCAGGTTTCTTATTGGCTAGCTCTCTCTTAATTATTAACCCATTTCTATTAAAATATGTATTGCCACAAGGCTGTTGCTTACCTGTAATGCTCTGGCATGTTACTCCTTTGGCAGCTACATGGCATCTCTCTGGTAGCTCCCTCTCTGTGTCTTTTGTCCTGCCTGGTCCCATGGGGAGAGGGTTGTTCTTCAAGGTTCCTGCTTCATTAACTAATGAACAATGTCTCAAAAATTGTGTGTGTGTGTGTGTGTGTGTGTGTGTGTGTGTGTGTGTATGTGTGTGTGTTTGGGGGCTGGAGAGATTGCTGAGTAGTTAGGAGCACTGATTGCTCAAGAAGAGGATCTAGGTTCAGCCTATGGTCTGAAGATGGATGCCCCAACGTCACAGAGAAACTTTGGGTGACTGTCCAGGCAGCAAGATGTCTCTGTCAGTTCTAGAGCTTATAAGAGTTTATATATTATCCTTCTGAGTTCTTTGATGGAGTTGAAGACAGATAGTTATGCTTATGACTTTCATTAGTTATGGTAAAAGATAAGTTACGTATTAAACTTTAGACTCACAAAGATAGGGTAGATGATAGAATATTTTCTTTAAATTTTGTCAAATGTTAATGAACTAAATACTGTTAACTATGGTTCTTGCTTGACAACTGCTTTGTTATATTTTTACTATTTCAAAATTAAAACCTTTTTCATTTAGACAGAAAAGAGGAGCTGATGGGGGATGTCCTTCTGTGTGCTGTGAATATATACTTTTCTTATTGGTTGATAAAATAATGCTGATTTGCCAGCAGCCAGGCAGGAAGTGTAGGTGGAACTATCAGATGAGGAGAATTCTGGGAAGAATGCAGAGAGGAGCCTCCAGGGAGATGTCATGTAGCTACTGGGAAGGCAGGATGTCATGTGAAAATACATAGATTAATAGTTATAGGTTAATAATTAAGAGAGAGCTAAACAGTAAGAAGCCTAAGCCATCTACCGAACAGTTTATAATTAATGTAAGCCTCTGTGTGTTTATTTGGGACTCAAGGGCTGCGGGACATGGTGGAACAGAAATGTCCATCTTCACTATAATGAAATAAAATAAAATCCTATTGACTCCATTCATCTAATGTGGTAAAATATATAACCCAAACAAGGTCCCTTAGAACAAGTTTCTAATAACCATGGTGGGGGTACTTCTTTATCCTAGCATTAGAGAAAGGCAGGCAAGAGGATTGTTACAAATTTCTGGCCAAGCTGAACTACATAGTGAGTTCAAAGCCAGACTGGCCTATATAGAAAGATCCTTCCATAAAAATATGGTTTATATTAAAATACTCAGCAGCACACTATTATGTATTATGATACTTGGCGTTTGTGTTGGGCTGATTCCTAGTGACAGTTGTAAAACATTCTGTCTTAGAGTATTTTATTGCTGTGACTCCTATAAAGAAACATTTAATTGGGGTGTCTTGCTTACAGTTTCAGGCTTTCAGTTCAGTAGCATCCTGGCGATGGGGGGTGAGGGTGGGGGAGCATGGTGGCGTGCAGGCAGACGTGGTGCTGGGGCTGAGAGTCCTGCATCTTAACTCAGAGCAACAGCAAGTCTACTTACTGTCACACTGAGTGAAGCTTGAGAAAAGAGACCTCAAAGCTTGCCCCCATAGTTGACACACTTCGACATCAAGGCCACACTTCCTAATAGTGCCCTTTGGGGGCCATTTTCTTTCAAACCACCACATATTCCATGTGAAAACACAGATATGCATTGATGTGAACACATATATCAGGTAAATATAAACAACCTGAATCAGGAATCAGAAGAGAGGGGGGGGGATCTTCAAATGAGCTGAGCAGTGATAGTACAATCCCAGCACTCCAGAGGCAGAAGCAGGTAGGTCTCTGAGTTCAAGACCAGCCTGGTCTACAGAGTGAATTCCAGGACAGCCAAGGTTACACAGAGAAACCCTGTCTTCAAAATCCAAAAAGAAAATCGTCCTTCAAATGAGGCAGCTTGAAATCACTGTTTCAAACATCTATATTAAAATTCCTCTGTCTCATATAGGTGTATTTGCTGTTAATCCAAAAATTCATGAGAAAGAAACAACCAAGCCCATGATTGTCTGAATTAAAGCAAGCCATATTTGGGGGTACCCAAAGCTGGCCAGCTGGCTGTCCCCCTCTAAGTCGGGGTGGGGGTGTTTAAGAACAGCCCCCACTGGCCTCTCTAAGTCCCTTTTATAGAAGGATAAGGTATTCACAAGGAGTGGTGGGGTTGGCAGCTGTCTATTGTCAAAAGGATACAATAAAAGGGGAGCAATAAAGGCAAGGATACATACCAAAGGTAAGAATACACATCAGGTGAATGGGGACTCCAGTCAGTTTACATTAGACCAGGAACTGATTCTTGATTACAAATAAAAAAACCTCAATTAGCA
Source organism: Mesocricetus auratus (assembly GCF_017639785.1). NCBI lineage: Eukaryota > Metazoa > Chordata > Mammalia > Rodentia > Cricetidae > Mesocricetus > Mesocricetus auratus. The sequence continues at coordinate 74,713,552 of NW_024429192.1, forward strand.
GGGACTTGACATAGGACATATCTCTTAGCTAGTAACAGGCAGGAACTGTTTTTGACTATAAACAGAACTCTGTACCTGCAAGGTATGTTCTTGGTTTCAGTTTCCATTAACCTGTGAGGTATATTTTTGGTTTTACACTTACTGCAGAAAGAGAATTATCTCCTAAGAAAAAAATGTTTTGTTTGATAATTCATTTCTAAAGAGAAGCTTGCCAGCCTCTTCTCACTTGAAAATAATTAAACTATACTGCTAATGCACTATGATTAAATGCGACCATACCTTTTTATTGAACATAGTGACATATGACAGGTTTGGATTGGAATTAATTTATACATCAGGAGGTAAAGCTCTTTGTGCATTACTTTATTCTGTGCTACATCCAGTGCCCAGGGTCTCGGACATACAAGGCAAGAATTCCCCCACTGGGCAATGGAAACAGAATCTTGGTAGGTGACCAAGCTGGCCTTGATCACACTCTGCAGTCTAGGCAGAACTTACGTGGTAATTTAAGAAAAACAGTGCCCTTGAGAAAGATGGCAGCAACAAGGTTCAATCAGAGGGTTTTTTTCTTAAATCAGGGAAAGGGACCATAAAAAGAGGAAAGAGAAGGGGGGGAGACCAGCCTCTGGAGACAGGAGCAGCAGGAGAGAGGAGAAAGGGAAGGGGGAGAGAGGAAAGAGGGGGAGGGGGGGAGAGTGGAACAGAGAGAAGGATAGAAAGAGAGAGGGGGATGGGAGGTGGGCAGGGCCCTTTTAGAAGGGAACATAGTGAATGCTCTTAGTGGCAGTAGCTGAGGACATATCCTGTCAGAATCCCAAGGGCAGGCCAGTACAGATGTCTGAATACTAATACTTGAAATGGTGATCATCCTGTATTAGCCTTTTAAGCAGCAGATATTACATATAGGTAATTGTGTAATTTATAATTAAAGTCACTCGTTCATGGCACAGCAGATTAAATTGCAATTGCCCAGAAAGAGAAAATGCTTATCTGTAGCCTTGTAATAATGGAGAATGGACCCTAATGGAGCTCCTTTAAACAAGATCTGAATAGGTACATTAACAATAGGGCTATGGAGACAGTACAGATGTAGAATGCTTATCTAGGATGAGGAAAATCCTAGGTTTGAACCTCAGCAACACAGATGGGGAAACACACACACACAATAAATTGGGAAAATAGTTCTTTTAAGGGTATGTTAATTGGAATAGAAGCCAAGGAACTGAAAAAGTCTGGCAGAAAAGAGTTGGATTATGGGGTTACCCTTTACCAAGCTGGGTGTAGGATTAATTGAAGTAATTTGGGGAAGACTTCCAAAATTAATGTAGCAGCTGTGAAACTGCTTCAGCTGGAGAACTTGAATGTGTCCTTTTCCTCCCTGTCTCTCTGTGGTTTAGGAACATACAGACACAGATGTATTCTCTCTCTCTCTCTGGTTTAGGAACACACACAGACACAGACGTATTCTCTCTCTCTCTCTCTCCCTCCCTCTCTCTCTCATGTGTATATGTATATGGACTTGCACATATGCATAGATGTGTGTATGCCTGATAAATTTAAAAGAACTCTGAAGTGCATTGGTGCACTGCCACTAAATCCCTGAAAGCAGTAGAAGCAATGAGCTGCTACTGTTCATGTTCAGTATGAAGTGTGCTCAAGTTCATGAGCTGCAGACAAGCAGGTTTTCCAGGCTTTGCTCCCTCCTCCTGGAGGCTGAAGTCAGCTTTCCTCACAGCTCTTGAGAGCTGGAAAAGTATGGACAGTCTGCTATGTGACAGCTCAGGTCAAAGGAGGGCAGTATGGAGCCCCAAATTACTTATTAAATAAATTATCCTAAACTCATAAGATGGGGAATTTGGAAAAGAACAAGTCCTGGTCTGTGGGAAGAGAGGTGGAACGTTTATCGCAATTAAGGAGCTTTAAAAAACCATTGTCTTGCCCCAGATCACCAAGCCAGCTACTTTCACTCTTCTTGGCGCTTATGTCCCCTTTCTGCAGAATTATACATTAAAAGTGACTTCGTTTTCACAAGTCTCTTGAATTTATTACTATATTTTTGACAGTGGTCATGATAAATGGGTCTTCACTGTTCTTGAAACCTGTGGATGTTCACTCCACTTCCGGTTTACTCTGGATGAAAACTTAAGACATCTGTCTGCAGAGACTGACTGAATACAATCTGGGTACTGTTAAGAGACTGGAATGTTGCAGGCCAGACACTAACGACCTTGCCTTGGACTAACTTTAATCTAGGAGAGCAGCCATCTCTTGCCCACCTCTGTGTCAAAACTAACACCCTGTGACTAACATGTTAAAAACCCTTGGAATCTATCGACTTAGCCGACCCACTGACTTCTAGCAACCCCAAAGCTAAGAATGTCAGATAGTATCTCAAGGCCAATTAAAAAAAAAAAAAGGCGTCCACCTTGTTTGTGACTGCCTCTCTGATATATCTACCGATGTAGTTTATACTTCCCTTGATTTTATTTGTGAAACTATGACTGCTTCCACGTTGGAACATGGCATTTGGGGTAACCTAAATCGGTGTTCCCCGGGTCAAGGTCACTTGGGAAGGCTCCGGACGAAACGATCTCATTCCCTTTAAGCTGAGAGCTGTGCTTCCGTATTCTTCTTCCAACAGTGCTCCTGGCAAGACGATTCGGTTCTTCCTAAAACAGCGACGGTGCAGCCTCGGTTGGAATTCCAGTTTCAAAGCTTGATTTCCTTACCTAAAGTTCGCAGCAGCACGGCCCGCCCGAGCGACTTTTGGCCCTTGGAATGTGGGCAGCGCCGCTGCCCGAGCGACTTTTGGCCCTTGGAGTTAACCCGAGGGACTGTTCTTCCGGCATCCCGGGGCGTGGCCCGCAGGTGAGCGGGCGAGGCGGTTCTGCGGTCCAGGTAAGCCCGGCAGGTGCACGCGCCCTTCCCCTGGACCAATGGGCAACGCCGGTGCCCCGAGCCTCTCGGGCAGCACCGCGCTGCGCCCCGGCGATTGGCTGGGCCGTGGGTCACCGCCCGAGTGCCCCGGAGCAGGAGCGCAGCGGTCGGGGAAGCGGCGCTTGCGGGGGCTGCGGGGGGCGCCGGGGCCGCTCAGTCTGGACGTGGGCCGAGGCTTCCGGGGAGGGACCTCAGGCCACCATGAACAGCGAGGGCCACTACACTTTCAGGCGGGTGGCGATCCGGCGGAAGTCAGGCGCCTACCTGCCGCCCGGGATCCCGCGGCCCTGGAGCAGGCCTTTGCCGCCCTGGCGGAGCGCTGAGTGCGTCGCCGTCCCGGGCCAGGCCGCAGGTACGCGTTGGCGGGCTGAGGGGCGTGCCGTGGGCTGGGTGGGCGTGCCGTGGGTACGTGGGCTGGGAGGGCGTGCCGTGGGTGCGGGGAGTGCTGGGCTGGCTGGGGCGGGCTGCCGTGGGTGGGGCGCGTGCCGTGGGTGCGTGGACTGGGAGGGCGTGCTGTGGGTACGTGGGTTGGGTGGGCGTGCCGTGGGTGCGTGGGCTGGGGGATGTGCCTTCGGGGGCGTGCCGTGGGTGTGTGGGAGGGGGCTCTTGGGCCAGCCGCCAGCAGCGTTGATGGCGCCCTCTCCTGTTGGAAAGGAACCTCTGGGTTAGCTATCCTAAGGACTAGCGATCTTCCTAGTTTGTTCTTTCTTCTAAAGCTGCTTTAGCAAGAATATAACCAGCTTGATGGCTAAGACCTCTAAGTGGCCAAAGCAAAAGTCCAGGCTCCCTGGTCTCCTAAAGACCAAGAACCTCTGTCCTTGTTTCCAATGTGGTCAGGAGGTTCACTGGGTCAAGGTCTGTCAGAATCCTCATAAACCACCCAGACCATGTCCAAGGAGCCATCAAGAAGGACACTGGAGTGTTGATTGTCCCTATGTCCTTCGTGGCATGAGGACATTAAGCTCAGATCACCTTTCATCTGATTTACTTGGTTTGTCCATGTATGACTGATGGGGACCGGGCTCCCTTGGGCTGACCACCACCATCTCTGACAGGGAGCCTCAGTAGTTATCACAGTATCAGGGCAATTCATCTCCTTCCTTCTGGACACCGGAGTCACTTTTTCACTCCTGTCGGTGTTCTGGCGACTCACTTCTCCCCCTCGTTCCTCTATTTTAGGAGTACAGCCTTACCATTCTGACCAAACCCCAGCACGTAGCTATATCTTTAGGAGTATTCCCCTTACCCATTCCTTCCAAGTGGTGCCAACCTGTCCTGTCTTGTTGCTGGGAAGGGACCTCCTAGCCAAAGTGGGAGCCTGTATCTCTGACTCCCCCATCCGATTGGCCCCAGGTTCGCCAGCTGTTTCCCTCCTCCTTCTCCAAACCACACGATCTGACATGCCTTTTCCCTTATTGCCCTCTTAAGTAAATCCTCAGGTATGCGGCACCCAAAACCACTCTATAACCAGACATCACTCCCCTTATCATTCATTTACAAAACCTCACCAAATGAACCACCCAGGCTCAATATCCTCTTTCTTCCCAAAGCCTCAGGGCACTTAGGCGCTCATCCCTGACCTAAGAAAAATCCTTCTGCTCTCCACTTCTCCCTTGAATACCCCGATACCCAGTTAGAAAAGCCAGTGGAACCTACCTCTTGATTCAGGATCTCTGACTCGTTAACTCAGCCATAGTTTCCCTTCGCCCCATAGAGCCAGTGCTTTAACGTTTCAAAATGACTCCTAAGCTGTGTACAGACCATTTGTTTGTGCTGGCCTCTACCACTGATCATATTGGTTCCAAATTCTTCAACCGCTTCTTCCTCCACCCACTCCGAGCATCCGTCTCCCCTACTTGGTAACGGTTCTCTCTCTGTGGCTCCTGGAGCCTGCTACACCCTCGGGGGCCTCACCATGTGGGCAACTGTCGGAACCTTCCCTGTCTTCTGGCCTTCTCCCACCAGGAGCTGCCTATTAAGGCCCCCCTCCCCAAGTCTCTTTAATGACATCTGGGCCTCTGTGACCCTGTCTCTTCTGTCTCTCAGCTCCCACTTGGAGCTTACAGAAACTCCTCCAGTGGAGTTCACTTTGTGACCCTCTTCCTCTTCCTCCACAGACTCCAATTGTATTAAAGCCTCACAATGGCCTCAGTACAGGTCAAATGGCCAAAATTGGCTTCTTCAATTTTCAATGATGACAACTTCTTCCACTGTACAAACAAATAATTCAAATTCTCTAAACCTGCTTTCTTCTCCGTTTCTTCTCACCTCTACCTCTCTGGAGTAGCTCTTACATATAGATGTTTATCATCCAAGAGACCCTTACCTCTAAGAAACACCCCATCCTAATAGGATCAGGGAATTACTCTATTACCAGGCTGAGGAAAGGCTGATTCAGCTTCCTATAACTCCTTTATCCATCTCTCCTTCACTGGGGTTTACCCTCATGCCTGTTTCTCTCTTGTGTGATAATTCCTGTCCTGAAAACAAAAATCATAAGAGCAGGGTTCATGATAGAATTTTAAAAACAAAACAATGATTGTTTAATAATGTATTAAAGCTGCACCTTCATGTACTCATACAGGAGCAGACCTCTTGCTGGTAGCCAACTTTGTAATGTAAGAGTCACCTAGGTGGTATCAGTTTTAAAAGACATGAAGGGGTCATGGAGAGAAACTGAGATACAGCACTGTGTGACAGGATTGGATTCCTAAGAGAACCCAGGAAACTCTACTGATGAAAATTCAGCCCCGTTGCAATAAGAGTCCCCAAAAAGCGTTATAAAGGTCTGAGGACATGAAAGCTTAAGTAAGCACTGAGGATAACAAGTTCTGAGGGTCTAAGAAAGTGCTGTCTGAGGTCATGAAAGTAAGTAAGCGCTGAATGTATAAGAAAGTGTCACGTACTGAAAGTTCTGAAGGTATAAGAAAATAATCTATGGTGATGGAAAATGTTTCGTATTTCTTTCCTCTCTCTGCTATTGTTAAACTTATATATATGGTTCAACCAGACCACTTGTACAATGGGATCCAGAGACTGCTCACCAGCAGGTTGCCAAAAGGAGATACTTATCCCTGTAACACCTAAGTCAAATTCTAAAATACCTGTCCCTCCCAGATTCTTTCCTTCTCTATGATAAAACTAGAGGTTACTGTATATGTTGGCCAGATGTAGACTGCTCTTAGATATCCTATAACAGATAAGATCTGACAATTTCAGACAGGCCCCTCTTCTCTCTCTGGAGGTTTTCTAAGAGGCATCCCAAGAGGGAACGAGAGGGTATGGCCAACACTGTTCCCATGGAAGAGAGGGCCGAAGGAAAAGGTCACTGCAGCCTGTAGTCTCAGTCGTCCCAAGGATTCTGGGAGGACCAAATGAGGACCAGACCATTCAGACAGTTGTCACCCAACTCAGTGGGGGTCAGGCTTAGTCTGGCTGAGCCAGAGGAGACCAAGGAATATCACAGGTCACAGTACGTATAGCAGCTTACAGCCCTGCTCCAAGAAAAGACTTCCCCGATGTAACAGCTCTGCTCAGGCAGGAGAGGGTTTCTCCAGCTCCTGGGAAAGGCTTTTCTTCCTATTTGGTGTTGTTCCTACTAATCCTCATTTAAAGTAGTTTCTTTCTTTCATTTTCCTGTTATCTATGAAGTATCTGCATTGATGACAATATTGTGCTGCAAACAGTTTCCAGGAAAAACAATCTTGTGTGTGAAGTTTAACTACTTGGTAAAGATTCTACAAGGTCGATTGACTGATAAGAGAGTTTTTAGTGATTTCCCAGAGCCAAATTATCTTGAGTTTCCAACGGTTGATGAATTGAAAGTTAAACCAATCATTTGCTCCTTGAGTCTTTAGGGACTTGCCCCTAAAAAGGCTTTCCCATTGAGGGGCATTGCAAATACTTGTATGAAGTTGGGAACAAGACGCAACTGCTGTTTTCTGGAAAGTTTTTTAACAATATAGTGTAAATTTCTCAGCTCTCTGTCTATCCTATTTTCTTCTCAGCAATGCTTTTTACTGTAAACCCAGAGGTGGAGGAGTGGAGCCCAACTTGAGAATTTTCAGAGGGAACAAGGTTTCTGTTGGCAACTGGTCTACAGACTGACTGTACATGTGCTATTTTGGCAAAGAATCTTCCTGTTTTCTGCCCTTGTCCTAAAAATTTACACAGGACTGAATTAAAAAAGAAATGTGCTAGTTTCTTTGGCAGAGGAACTGTCAAGACAGCGTAAGTAATGAAGTCCTATAGTCAAGAGCAAATGGGACTAAAGAAATACAGAGAAAAAAAGAGCATGTTAAGGGGATTAATGCCATTAAGTGACTATTTCCTGCATTGGGAAGGTGCCTTCAGGGTAAGACCCGCTTCTAGCTGAGCTACAGGTTATGAAAGGGGAAAGCCCAAGGGGTGGCTTTCATCTAGCAAGCAATCGCTTTAACATACAGAAGCTGCTGTTAATGGATTCAAAGGAGATAAGTGTCTACCCCAAGTTGGTAGCCAAATTTGACAGTGTCGTTTATGTGAAACTGGCTTTGGAGGCAAGAAACATGCAGGAGAAAAGGGCCTTGTGGATTTACTCTCCACAGTTTCAGAGAGCTGCTGTGGCCAGGCGGTACATGGCTGTGTGGTTCCTGTGAAGCAGTGATAGGCCATTTCATGAGACCGTGAAAGTGAAACCTGGGCTTTGGTGAAGCCCCCGAGACGTTTGAGATGCCAGAGCCATGAGAAACCTGCCAAGGAGAACTGCAGATATGGAGTGAAACCAGCCCAGCAGGCCGCAAAGCTGAAGGGTGAAGTGTTGCACGAGTTCGAGTTGGTTTTAATAATAAAAAAGTAATAAAAACCCAGCTGAAGGTCAGAGAAGCAAAGGGGCCAGCCACTAGAGAGTTCTTAGCTCTACCAAAGCTCAGACCAAAGGGGCGATCCTGTCCTCAGATTGCCTTCTGTCCAGACTGCATCTGTCTCCAACAAGCCTCAGACTCTACTGTTCCTGTCTCCTCCTGCCTTTTATTCCTCTCTAGTGCTGGGATTAAAGGCGTATCATCCCAAGTGCTGGGATCAAAGGAGTGAGCTCTGTTTCTCTTTTAGACTGAGCCATTCTCATGTAGCCCAGGGTGGCCTTGAACTCACAGAGATCCATCTGCCTCTGTCTCCCGAATGCTGAGATTAAATGTGTGACCACCACTGCCTGTCTTCTGTGGCTAACTCGTGGCTTAGATCTTATCTAAGTGTGTGGCTAACAAGTGGCTTAGCTCTCCACTCTGATCTTCCGACAAGCTTAATTAGATCATAGACAGAGTATCACCACAATGAAGTATATGAGCTCTTTGAAGCTAAAGTCCCAGACACTGCATATACTCTACAGGGTTTGATGTTTGCCCTGCTCAGTTTTGGTCATCCCTTAGTTCAGTCTTTCCTAATCTCTCTATTTTGGAATAGGAGTGTATATTTTGTGTTGTTATAGGTTGAAAGTATATAATTTGTTTCCTTTTTACCGGAGGCAGTCTGGACGTCTTAAAATGACGTAGTGTAGGGCTCTTGATCAGGCTCATTTTCTCTGCAGGAAAGAAATCTGTAATGCAACAGGTAGCTGCAGAGAAACCTCAGGCACCAAGAACCAGCAGTTGAAGGAAGGCGTTTACTTGGGGTGACAGAACACACACACAGCAGACACACAGAGAAAAAGGCACTGCGAACCAGAGGGGGCTTGGGAGCTGGGAATCAGTTTCTTTTTGAGGGCTGGTGGTTTTGAAGCCTTTGAAGATTCTTCCTCCCCCACTTTTGAAGATGGACGGGATGGTTGATTGGTTTGAATTCTTGTGTGACAGTCCTCCTCTTTTCAAGACGGGGTTTTTCTGTGTAGCCTTCTGAGTGCTGAGATTAAAGGTGTGTGCCACCAAGATTGGCTTACATATTCTTGTTATAGTAAATAAAAGCAAAAATTGATTATAAAAATGTAAGTGTTTTCTATCAAGTTGTGTAAAAGATATGGTTGAGATGGTGTTTCAGTCAGTTGTGTGGTTGGTGTACAGGAGTATCCTCCATGGACCTTAGAAGAGTGAAACAGAGAACAAAGATCATTGATTGGTAAGTTCCCACAGGAATATGACCTTCCTGTAACATTCGCCAGCTGGAGAAGCTTGGGTGTGTTCATGAGCTGGACGTGAAAGTACGGGACAGACGGAGTGCAACGGGAGTTTAAAAGTCCTCAAAGATGCGGGAAAACCTGCACCTGACGGACTGTGATCACTTAGATGGGTAATACAGTATTTATTGAAGACTCCACTCCTTCCTCATAGCACTCACTACACGGCCCTTTAAAGACAAGCTTCTATGAGTCTACTGTTTATAAAAGCCTATATTAAGATTTCCCACTTTTATTTCTGCTATATTGGTGATATAAAAACAGGTTTTGAACAAATTTGACTTTGTCCTACATAAATGTTAGTCCTTATTGCACTGCTTAGTAATGAGTAGGTTGCCAGTTGGGAATTACCTCCAGGACAATGGGCTTTTATGTGGACAAGGAGTGTGTCCTTAGGGTTATCATGCCATGCTCATCACTATCATGGTTCACAGAGCCTTACCTGGGCAGGGCTGTTCCCTGCCTCCCTCCTTTGGAAATTTACGTGGTGCCTTCTGGTACCATGCCTCCAGCAGGAAGCTTTCAGGTCAGTCAGGGCTCAGTGGCCTCTGGACCCTATTTCTGAAGTGCATGGTATCTTCAGCAATGAGAACTCATCTTCTGCTTCTGGAGGCAATAACTACAGGCTGTATGTTTGGGAGTCTCTTAGACAGCCTTGACCTCAAAAGAGGGCTTCTTATGTCTAGTTTTTGTTAGGTGGCCTTTAAAGGGAGCATTCTTAGCCCAGATGAGAAATGTTATTAATATATAGAATTAGGTGTATTATAGGTTTCTAAGGTAAATTGTTAATAGTATGATTGCCTATGTCTTTACAAGACATCTTTATTATTATTTTACTCTTTCTTCCTTTTTCTGTATTTACCCCTTCCCCCAAAGCACCCCTCTTTCAAATGTCCCCTATTCGATAACTTGTACCCTGTTATTTTCCTTTCCTTTTGCTCCCCAGTCCACCTATCCTGGAAGAGTCCTGTCTTAGTCAGTGTTCTATTGCTATGAAGAGACACCATGACCATGGCAATTATAAAGGAAAACATTTAATTGGTGCTTGCTTACAATTTCAGAGGTTTTGTTCATCATCGTTATGGGGGGGTGGCATAGCAGAATGCAGAAAGACATGGTACTGGAGAAGGAGCTGAGAGTTCTACATCTGGGTCCACAGGGAGTAGAAAGAGAGCCACTGGGCCTGGCTTGGGCTTTTAAAACTTCAAAGCCAACCCCCAGTGACACACTTTCTCCAGTAAGGCCACACCTCCTAACCCTTCTCAAGTAGTGCCACTCCCCGATGACTAAGCATCCAAATATATGAGTCTATGGGGACCATTTATATTCAAACCAAACCACCTCTGGAACCAAAAATTCTAGGCCAGCAGAATTTAAGGTTGTGAGAACAGGAAGCAAAATTTTTCTTAGGGGATCACTAGGGGTGCTAGTGAGTGGAACTATTCGCCTTTCTACCCCTTGATTTCTGAAGGTGTGAATCCTGGCTATGAGAACAACCTTACTATATATTGAACACTGGTTTAAACATTATACTTCTGGAGAACCCTGCCTCAGCCCTCCACGTGACTACTATTAATTGGTGTTAAAAGGCCATCTCATCATTCTATCAGGACAGCTGCTTCAGGATCTTGGGGAACCTGTTGAGACCAGCGGATTCTATGAGCATTGGCCCTCTGTCACACTTGTTTGGCTGTGAAGTAAGTTCCTTGGTCAGAAGCAATGCTGTGTGAAATGCCATGACAAAGGATAAAGCAGTCTCTAAGTTCACAGATAGTATTGGGAGAAGCATTATGTGTGGAAAAGGCAAGTCTATAACCAGAATGTGTATCTACTCCAGTAAGGGCAAAGCATTGTCCTATCCACAAAGAAAGTGGTTCAGTGTAGTCAGTCTGTCATCAGATCACCAGCTCATCACCCTGGGAAATGGTGCCTTATGGGGGCTCAGTGTTGGTCTCTGCTGTTGGCAGATCTGGCACTCAGCAGCAGCGGTAGTCGGGTCAGCCTTGGTGAGTGGAAGTCCGTGTTGTTGAGCCCATGCTTATCCCCCATCTGTGTCACTATGACTACTTGTTTGTGGTCCCATTGGCTAATGACAGGGATGGCTGGGGAAAGAGGCTGACTATTCATAGAATGGGTCATCCTGTCTTCTTGATTATTGAACTCCTTCTCAGCTAAGTCACTTACTGATGAACATTTACATGGGACAAAAGTATCCTTGCATCCTTCACCCATTTGGAGAGATCAATCTATATACTTCTTCCCCTGATGTCTTTCTCACCAATTTTCCTATCACACTCTTTCCAAGCCCCTGACCATCCAGTCAGTCAGGGCTACAGCCCATTCATCAGTGAACAATCACACATCTGGCCATTTTCTCCTTCCAAACAAACTGTATGACCATGTGTACTGCCTGAAGTTTGCCTACTGTGAAAATTTCCTTTTGCCGGTTTCTTCCAGGGTTGTTCCAGAGAGAGGTTATAATACTGCAGCTGTCCACTTCTGGTTGGTACTTGTGTAACACATAGAACCATCTGTAAACCCTAGTCTTCCCTTCCTCGGATAATAGATCATAGGACACAACCCATGAGGCAGAGGGTGGCCAGTCACAGAACCCCAGGCCAAGAGTGTGTGCTTCAGTATTAGTCTGCTACTTACTGTTACACCTCTACTGAAGAAATGTGTTACTTAGGACTGTCACTTAAAAGCATGGATCATAAAATCCTAGCTATGGAAACTTTGTAAATGCAAAGGGAGCAAGACCTTGCAGCCGGCATTGTGTAGACACACAAGAGGCCCACAGGGCAGGGAAGATGGCTCAGTCAGCAGAGTGCTTGCCTAGCAAGCAGGAAGGCCTGAATTCAATTTCTGGAGCCCATGTCTCAAAATAAAAACAAACTAGCTCAGTGTTATAAAAGAAAAGAAAGAGGCCAGGTGTTAGACACTGGCGGATCCCTGGTGCCTGTTGATCAGCCAACCTCGCCTACTGGCTGAACCGCAGATCAAGGAGAGAACTTTTCTCAACATTAACAACGAACAGAAGTGGTGGGAAACAACTGATGGGCGACACCTGAGGTTGTCCTCTGCATTCCATATGTTCCTGCACATCCATGTGCCCCAGCACCTGCAACACACACACACACACACACACACACACACACACACACACACACACACTCTGACCTTCCTAGGAACTCATGACTAACTACTGATCAGTCTTGTTCCCTGGATTCTAGTTCATGCCAGTAGCTGTTTTCACACTGTTGCTTGAGCTGTAATCTATGGGGAGAGGGCTTAGCAATTAGATGTTCTAGATTCTGTCTTTGGTTACCTATAACCCTTAACATAGACAGATCAACAGATCTACATGTGCTGATGACTACACTCCACAGTCTGAAAGTCAGACAGTAGACTGTTGTGGCCATAGAAGCAACTGCTCTGGGCTGTGTGGGTTAAATAAGTGAGCTGTATGTGGAATGCATAGATGCTTTTCTTCCTGCACCTGCCTGCACTTCCTCTAATGACTCTTTCTTATAGCTGTATTTATTTTTTCTTAAGAGTATTTTAGTGACATGTGTTTACTATACAACCAAAACAAGAAGAAAAATTTTACATAGCCAAGCTTTTTAAGTTGTCTATCTTGTTTGTCATGGCAATAGGCTTTTATACAGTAGTATGACTATAGAAACAAAATATACAATGCTTTTGCACTTGGTTTCAGAGCAGACAGTGGCTTTGACACTGTGTACCCATGCCTAATACGAAGCTGTGTTTGTCTGTGTACTGCAGTAAATGTATCTATCTATTCTGTGTACTTTAACAGTCTTAATTTTTTATTGTTATCAAACCCATTAGTGCAATGACACCATAGTTTGAAAAATTAGTTGCCTTAGTTTATTTTTATCTTGTTTGGTTTTTCAGACAGGTTTTCTCTGTATAGTCTTGACTGTCCTGTAGACTAGACTGGCCTCAAACTCAGAAATCTGCCTGCCTTTGCCTGCTGAATGCTGGGATTAAAGGCGAGTGCCACAAGCATCCTTAGTTAATTTTTATATCTTTACTAAATACCTTTAAGGGTGGAAATATACAAATTCAAAAGGAGGGGTTTTCACATCATGAACTGTGTGAGGTTGTAATAAAGGCTGTGACACTCCCCCAGCTGGTCCATGTGTAGCTGTAAGGTTGTAATAAAGGCTGTGACACTCCCCCAGCTGGTCCATGAGACCATGGCTGTAATAGAAGGCATAGAGGACAGAAAAAAAGTGCATTAAAAGTATTGTGACTCAAAACTCACGTTTTGCTGCATATTTAACTCTTCTTATGCGGGGGAGACTGCAAAATATATTCTGTAATTCTTGGATCTGTGAGACTTCCTTAATTCATATTACTTAGAGAATAATATAGAAGCAAAAGTCCAGTGAGGTGCAAAAAAATGTCCAAAAAAAGCAATATAGGACAAAAAAATTCTCTGAAAGATTCTATTATGTACTTTTTGTGTTGGCTTATTACTGCTGGGCAGGGAACTAACACTGCAAGGCTTGCAGAGGCCCTGCACTGAATGTTGATAAAACATAGACCCCAACAGGACTCCAAGGAATTGGAGTCCAGTGTTAAAGGAGCTGCTCTCACTGAGGAACTGCAACAGCAGTCTATGCTGGGTCTTAATGCCCGGAGTGAACCAACCCACCTCCCCTCTTCCCTCCTTCCCCCTTCTCTTCTCCCCTCTTCCCTCCTTCCCCCTTCTCTCCTCCCCTCTTCCCTCCTTCCCTCTTCCTTCCCTGCCCCCTCTTTTATTTTTTAAGAGTTTAAGAAGGGTTGGTTTTAAAGTCTGTAATATTCTACTGGGAGTCCATCTAGAACTGGATTTTTAAAAATATTTTTTATTTTATTTTAATTTTAAGTAGCTTGTTTTACATGTCAATCCCAGTTCCCTCTCCCTCCCCTCCTCCCGCACTCCCTACCATCACCCCCATCCTCCCACCCTATTGCCAATTCCTTCCACATAGGGGATATCTAGAGTCTGTCATTTCACTCTGGGTAGGGCGAGGCACTCCCCTAAGAGTCCAGGCTGAGAGAGCATCCCTCTTTGTGCTATAGGCACACGATGACTGTTTGTATTCCAGGGATAGACACTGATCCACTGCTCAGGACCCCATAGGTAGCCCAGGCCTCCTCACTGACACTCACATTCAGGGGGTCTGGATCGGTCCCATGCTGGCCTCCCAGCTGTCAGTCTGGGGTCCAAGAGCTCTCCCCTGTTCGGATGGATCAGCTGTCTCTGCTGGTTTTGCCAGCCCATTCTTTGCCAATTTGCTCATCGCTCCTCTCTCTCTGTCGCTGGGTTCCTTGGGTTCTGTTCAGTATTTAACTGTGGGTGTTTGCCTCTGCTTCCATCAGTCACTGGATGAAGGCTCCAGGATGGTTATAGACATCAAGTTCACTATCAGGAATGGTCATTCGAGGTGGTCTCTACACTATTGCTTAGCTTGCCAATTGGTGTCATCCCTTTAGATCACTAGAGGTCACAATGGTGCCTGATCTGTCTTCTAACCTATGATTCCCTCTTCCCCCTATCCTACCCTCCCAGTCAACCTTCCTGTTCCTCCACAACCTACTCTCTCTTCCACTTCTCCCCCTCTCTATTTTTCTGCTGAATAGTACTCCATTGTGTAAATGTACCACATTTTCTCTATCCAATCTTCAGTTGAGGGGCATCTAGGTTGCTTCCAGGTTCTGGCTATTACAAATAATGCTGCTATGAACATAATGGAGCAGATGCCCTTGTTGTTTGAATTTGCCTCCTTTGGATATATGCCTAAGAGTGGAATTGCTGGGTCTTGTGGTAGATTGATTCCCATTTTCCTGAGGAATCTCCATACTGCTTTCCAAAGTGGCTGTACAAGTTGGCACTCCCACCAGCAGTGGAGGAGTGTTCCCCTCTCTCCACATCCTCTCCAGCATAAATTGTCTTCAGTGTTTTTGATTTTAGCCATTCTGACAGGAGTAAGATGGTATCTCAAAGTTGTTTTGATTTGCATTTCCCTAATGGCTAAAGATGTTGAGCACTTTCTTAAGTGTCTCTTGGCCATTTTAGCCTCCTCTATTGAGAATTCTCTGTTTAGTTCTGTAACCCACCTTTTAATTGGATCCTTTGGTGTTTTGGAGACTTGCTTCTTGAGTTCTTTGTAAATTTTGAAGATTAGCCCTCTGTCAGATGTGAGGTCAGTGAATATCTTTTCCCATTCTGTGGCCTGCCTTTTTGTCTTGTTGACTGTGTCCTTTGCCTTACAGAAGCTTTTTAGTTTCATGAGGTCCCATTTGTTAATTGTTGATCTCAGTGTCCGTGCCACTGGTGTTACATTCAGGAAGTGGTCTCCTGTACCAACTTGTTGAAGAGTATCTCCCACTTTCTCTTCTAAAAGTTTCAGTGTGGCTGGATTTATGTTGAGATCTTTGATCCATTTGGACTTAAGTTTTATACAAGGCGATAAACATGGATCTATCTGCAGTCTTCTGCATACCAGTACCCAGTTATACCAGCACCATTTGTTGAAGATGCTTTCTTTTTTCCATTGTATAGTTTTAGCTTCTTTGTCAAAAATCAAGTGTTCATAGGTGTGTGGGTTAAAATCAGGGTTTTCAATTCGGTTCCATTGGTCTACTGCCTATTTTTGTGCCAATACCAAGCTGTTTTCAGGACTATAGCTCTATAATAAATAGAGCTTGAAGTCAGTTATGGTGATGCCTCCTGAAGTTCCTTTATTGTATAGGGTTGTTTTGGCTATCCTGGGCCTTTTGTTTTTCCATATAAAGTTGATTAATATTCTTTCCAGGTCTGTGAAGAATTGTGCTGGAATTTTGATAGGGATTGCATTGAATCTGTAGACTGCTTTTGGCAGGATTGACATTTTTATTATGCTGATCCTACCAATCCAAGAGCATGGGAGATCTTTCCATTTTCTGGTATCCTCTTTGATTTCTGTCTTTAAAGACTCAAAGTTCTTAATATACAGGTCTTTCACTTCCTTGGTTAACATTATCCCCAGATATTTGATGCTGTTTATGGCTATTGTAAAGGGTGAGGTTTCTCTGATTTCTTTCTCAGTCACTTCATCGTCTGTATATAATAGGGCCACTGATTTTTTTGAGTTTACCTTGTATCCTGCCACTTTGCTGAAGGTGTTTATCAGCTCTAGGAGTTCCCTTGAGGAGTTTTTTGGGTCACTTATGTAAACTATCATATCATCTGCAAATAGTGAAAGTTTGACTTCTTCTTTTCCTATGTGTATCCCCTTTATCTCCTTTTGTTGCCTTATTGCTGTAGCTAGGACTTCAAGTACAATATTGAAGAGATATGGAGAGAGTGGACAGCCTTGTCTTGTTCCTGATTTTAGAGGAATTGCTGTAGAACTGGATTTTTTTTAAGTTGGTAGACTTTTTATTACTCTTTTGATCTCCTGTGTTATGGCTCTGTTTGTATTGTTGGACTCTTGATTCAACTTTGGCCGTTTGGATGAATCAAGGAATTCATCCATTTCTTTTAGATTTTCCAACTTAATAAGATGCAGATTTTAAAAGTATTCTTTTATAATACACTATTTCTTGGTGTCATGTCACTGTTCATTTCTGATTCTCTTAATTTGGATCTCTTTATCTCTTGTGTAGATGGGCAGAGGATCTGTTTATCTTCTTTATCTTCTCAGAGGACAAGCAATCAGATCATCAAATCTTTGTATTCTTTTGTTTCTATTTCATTAATTTCTGCTTTGATTTTTATTAATTTTTTGCCCTCTTCTGTGTTTGGGTTTGGTTAGTTCTTTTGCCAAATTCTTGTGCTGCATCATTATGTTATTTCTGGGGCTCTTTCTGTCCATTATTATTTTTAAAGGCAGGCACTTAGAGCTATGGATTTCCCTCTTAGAACTGCTTATCATGTGCACCATGATTTAGTTCCAGGAATACTTTGATTTATTATTTGACTTACTCCTTATGTATTAGTGAGTTGTTTGATCTCCATGAGTGCACACACTTACCAGAGCTTTGTTTGTTGTCAGTTTTGAGCTTTATTCTATAAAGTTCAGTTTATAGAATTATTTCAGTTTTTCTTTGTGTGTTAACATTTGCTTTGTATCACAAGATGTGGTGGATTTTAGAGACGTGTCCATGTGTTGCTGAGTGGAATATGTATTTTTTGGTGTTTGGTTAGAATAGTCTGTAGATACCTGTTAGGTCCATTTAATATTAGACGGCATTTATTTCTGAAGTTTTTGTTTATTTTTTGTCTAGATGACCTGTGTGAGGTGTTGACATTACCTTATTGTTGGATTTGTGTTAATCCATGTCTTTAATTCCACTGGTATTCTTTTTTATTGAAAGTGGATGTCCCAGAGGTTGGAGCATGCATGGGGGGCAGGATTCTTTGTGTAGCTTTGGAGCCTGTCCTAGAACTCATTCTGTAAACCAGGCTGGCCTCGAACTCACAGAGATCTGCTTGTTTCTGCCACCTGAGTGCTAGGATTAAAGGTGTGAGCCACCACTGCCCAGCCCCTGCTTGGTTCTTGGAATATTTTCCCTTCATCATTTCACTGTAAGGCAGTGCCCATCTTTAAAGCTGAGTTTCTTGTAAACAACAGAAAGATGGGTTTTGTTTCTTTAGCTATTAACTAGCCTTGTCTGTTGATTGGAGAGTTAAGGCTGTTAGTTATTGTCGAAAGTGTATTTAGATTGCAGTCTGGTTTGTGTTCTCAATTGTGGTTTGTTTTTCATTAAATTATAACTTCATTTCTTCATTTGTCGTGCTCGCCCCCCAGCTCAGGGTCTCTTGGCTGTGCTTACTCCTCCTCAACTTGAAGTATTGCTTCAGTATTCCATGTTTATCAATCTTGTTTGTGTTTTATTGTTGTTGTTCTTGTTTTAGACTGTTTAGATCATGGAAAGTATTTCTTTCTCTTCAATAATGGCAGGTGGTTTTACTGGGTGCTGTAGTCTAGGTTGACCATTGTGGACTCTTAGAACTTGGAATATATTTACTCCTGGACCTTCTGGCTTTTAGAGTTTCTAATGAGAAATCAGGTATTATTCTGATGGGTTTTCCATTATATGTGACTTATATTTTTTTCTCTTCAAGCTCTCAATGCTTTATCTCTGTGTAAGTAGTGTTTAAGCCATGATTTGTGTTAAGTGCTTCTTTCTTGGTCTTATCTGGCTGGGGTTCTGTGTACTTGTGCCTGTACTGGTATGGCTTTCTTTAGTTTGGGGGACATTTTCTTCTCTGACTTCCTAAAAGAGCTGATCTATGCCATTAACCTGGGACCCATCTATATTTTTTTGTAGGATCCTATTCCACACTTTAAAGTTGTTTTCATTTCTTTTTGCATATTTTGTCTAGATCCTCTACTGTATCTTTGGACCCTGACAGGCTGTCTCTGCTTGACTCACAGGTAAGGCTTTCCCCTAGTTTTCTGGTTGGGACATCGATTGTTTCAATTCCATCTTCAATTCAGCCTTGTTTTCTTCAGTGTTCCTGGCCCTTTGTTGAATTCGGTTTTTAAGACCCAAATTCTCTTTGCTATTTTTTCCTCTTTTTGGTTTTCCCAAATAGTGTTTCTCTGTGTGACAACCCTGGCTGTCCTGGAAATCTGTCTGTAGACCAGTCTAGCCTCAATCTCACAGAAATCCACCTATCTCTGCCTCTGGAGTGCTGGGATTGAAGATATGAGCCACCCAGCTCCCTCTGCTATTTTATTTAAGTGTGTTATTTGTACTTTCTTGGCGATCACTTCTGTGTTTGAACTGATACTTAGAGCATGCTTCTATAGGACACGTGTGTTCATGGGAGACAAGCTCTTTGGGTTGTTCATGCTGCTTTTATATTCACTGGGCAAGTGAACTTTTTTCTTTGTGTGTCTGATGTGACAATCTGGCCTTCTTTAATTGTTCCAGTGCAGGAGATACATGAGCTGAACTAAGTCACATAGAGCCTGTGGATGATTTGTTTAGTTAAACAAGGAAATGATGGCTCCCAAACCGCTAGTCTAGAGCCAGACCGGGCTGTCACAATGGAGGTCTTCAGCTGTGAGTCTGAAACTAGGCTTGATAGCAGTGGGGTAGGGGCTACATAGATTCCTTTCAATGAACTGTTGTGACATTTTTTAAATGGATTCCCTGTGACCTTTGGAGTGTGCTTATCTTTCTCTCAAAGAGCTAGCTAAGAGGTCATAAATTCCTATTTATCATGGAAACTCTTTCTTTTTCCTTTAATTTATTTATTGTTTTAAGAGTCTGATGTTACTTCTGATACATTTCATCTTTTAAAAACAAGTTTCAGGCCAGGTGGTGGTGGCACACGCCTTTGATCCCAGGACTCAGGAGGCAGAGTCAGGTGGATCTCTGAGTTTGAGGTCAGCCTAGTCTAGAGAGCAAGTTCTAAGACAGCCAGAACTACACAGAGAAACCCTGTTTTGAAAAACCAAAAACCCAAACAGAACAGTTTCTTTTTTTTTTTTTTTTCGAGACAGGGTTTCTCTGTATTGGTTTTGGAACCTGTCCTGGAACTCAATTGGTAGACCAGGCTGGTCTCAAACTCACAGAGATCCACCTGCCTCTGCCTCCCAAGTGCTGGGATTAAAGGCGTGCACCACCAATGCCTGGCTCCAGAACAGTTTCTTTAGATGTGTTTTGTACATCTGAGTGTTTTGGCATGTGTACATGTGTACCACACACATGCCTAGTGCCTGAATAGGAAGGAGGAGCCATTGCTTGAACTGAGTGTACACATGGCTCTGACCCACCATGCTGGTGCTGGGGATTAAAGCACCAAGTGCTCTAACCATTGGGCCAACTCTCCAGTCCACGCCCTTGCTGAACATAGTAGACTGGGTGGAGAGCTGTGGTCTTTTAGACCTGCCTTCTGGCTTTAAAAGTTTCTGCCAAATAATCATGTATTGTTCTGACGGGTCTCTATTTATAAATGACTTGACGTTTCTTCTTGCAGCTTTTATTACTCACTCTTTATTCTGTATTTTTAATCTTTTAATTTGCATATGTTGTGGGGAGTTTCTTTTCTGGTCCTGTCTGGTTGGTGTTTTGTAGACCTCTTGCACCTGGATAGACATTTCTTTCTCTGGATTTGGGAAATCTTTCCAATTTTCTTGAAGATATTTTATCTGCCTTTGCTGCATGATTGTTCTTGTTCTCCACCTGCAATCCGGATGTTAGGTCTTTTTATGGTGCCCCAGAGCCTTCCATGTTCTGGCTGGACTCCTGGTGCAGAAACTATATAACAGCCTTGAAAAAGAACAGTGTGTGAGGAATCACTTTTTTTGAATTCTAAGACTTTAATGTGGTTCAGATAAAGAAAACAGTACAAAACCCAGAAAATTGCTACATGAAAAATTACAAAAATATTAAGATCAAGGAAACATGATCCATTGCATAAATTGTTTCCCTCTAGATACTGATGGCCATGGAAGGAAAGAAGGAAGGGAGAGAGGAAGGGAGGGAGAGAGAGAGGGAGGAGAGAAGGAAGAAAATAAATTTACTCAACCTAAACTTTGTAGGCATGTATAACCTTTTGACCTAGTGACACAATATTATCATCTACAAAGGTCGTGATCAAGAACCACACAATCTCGACCCCTCTGACTCCTCCAATCTCCTCCGCCCCTTCTGCAGGATTCTCCAATCTCAGCCTAATGTTTGACCGTGGGTATCTGCGTCTGTCTCCATCAGTTGCTGGATAAAACCTCTCTGATGACAGCTGGGCTAGGCTCCAATCTATGTGAATAGCAGAATACTGATGGCATCATGACATTGACATTTTCCTTCCAGTTGTGTTCAGCGCTATCTTATGACTTTGGCATGTCCAGCCTGTGTGCTGGCACTCCAGGCAGTGGCAGGGGTGGTGGGCTCACTCTCATGGCCTGGGTCTCAGGCTGTACTAATCACTGGTTGACGACTCCTACTATCTCTGTGCCACCCTTAACCCAGCACATCCCTTAGGTGGGGCAGACAGAGGTCAAAGGTTATGTGGCTGGGTTGGTGTTCCAGCCCCTCCATTGGAATCTTCCCTGGTCAGAGGATGGCCAGTTCAGGCTACATATCCTCTCTTGCTAGGAGTCTTAGCTGGGGTCATCCTTGTAGATTCTGGGGTTTTCCTTGCCCCAGGTTCTACCTGACCCTGACATGACCCCCTTTCCAGTCAGCTCTTTCAGTGCTCTCTCTCCCACCCCACTGTAGCATGAGTTCTAATTGATCTTAATAATAAAAATCCAGAGTCAGATAGTAGGGGGTGAAAGCTGAAAGCTCAGAGAAGCAGAGCAGTCAGCCACTATAGTTTTTACCTCTATGAAATCCCCAGACTGAAATGAGAGCAAGCTACTGTCTCCTCCTACCTTATGTTCCTCTCTGTACAGCCATCTCACTTCCTGCTTGCCTGTGGAGACTTCAAGACCTCTATGGTTAACTAGTGGCTAGCTCCACCCTTTGATCCTCAGGCAAGCTTTATTTATTAGAGCACAAACAAGATGTCACCATGTACCACCCCACCTGATCCCCCATGTTCCCATCCCCACCCACCTCCAGTCTACCCACAAAATCTCTTCTATTTCCCCTTCTCAGAGAGATCCTACTGTCCTACTTGAGGTCTTCTTGTTACCTAGACTCTCTGGGGCTGTGGATTGTATCATAGTTATCCTTTACTTAACAGATACTATCTGCTTATAAGTGAGTACATACCATGTTTGTCTTTCTGGGTTTGGGTTACCTCACTCAGGATGATTTTTCTAGTTCCATCCATTTACCTGCAAATTTCATGATGTTATTGTTTTTAACAGCTGAATAATACTCCACTGGATAAATGTACCACATTTTTCTTTATTCATCTTTCAGTTGTGGGACATCTAGGTTATTTCCAGATTCTGACTATTATGAATAAAAAGTGGTTATGAACATAATTGAACAAGTAAGAGTCCATGTAATATGATTGAGCATCCTCTGTCGATATACCCAAGAGAGGTATAGTTGGAACTTAATCGATTCCCAATTTTCTGAGAAACTGCCATGTTGAATTCCAAAGTTACTCTACAAGTTTGCACTCCCACCAGCAGTAGAGGAGTGTTCCCCTTGCTCCACATTCTCATGAACCTTATACAAAAGTTAGGTCAAAGAGGTCTTTGATGAAAACATAAACTTAAAACTGTCATCATTTTTAGTGGAAGAAATTTGATATACAAACGGGATGGACAACAGATTAGAGATTGATTGCCGGAGTTAGAGAAGGTGAGAAGGAAGAAGGGGGCTGGCCCGAGTGAAGTGGAATCAAGAGGGCTCCTTGTGGGATTGGAATCACTTTGTATACTCATTGCGTTGCCTAAAAATCTACCCAAGTCATAGACTGGCATAGAACTAAGCACAGTGTACCTATGCCAACAGCTAGTTTGGATATTGATGTTGTACTACAGTTGTATAAGATATAATCATAAGAAATAACCGAGTGAATCTCTCCAAACTGTTTCTGTAGCATCCTTCCAGTCTGTTAAGTATTTCAAATTAAAAAGTTAAAGAAAAAGACAGATCTTGTCATTAGAGATGTCATTCTTGTTCACAGGTGCTGATTCAAATTTTTTTGTTTTTTTTTCAAAACATGGTTTCTCTGTGTAACAGCTCTGTTTGTCCTGGAACTCACTCTGTAGACCAGGCTGGCCTCAAACTCACTGAGATCACCTGCCTCTGCCTCCCAAGTGCTGGGATTAAAGGCATGTGCCACCATCTCCATGGTGATTCAGAATGTTAAATCTCAGTTAAATAAAGTAATATTTACTTCAGTTCCTGAATCACATAAGCTGTGTTTCGAGTGTTCCTTATTATGTATCCCAGAGGCAGAGAAGTCCTGTCACCACAGAAACTACAGTTACTTATTGTTCGGAACCCTCTTTGCAATGACAGGTAACACATGTGTTGGCACTCACAGAGTTTTACATGAATTGCCTAGGATTTGTAAACCAAGAAGCAATGGTCTTTTCCAGTAACAGAAAATAAGCATACTTAACATGTATTTTTAGAAGTATTGCCATTTATAGTGGGTAAGAGTTAATACAGAGATTCATAACGGGTCACAGTGTTGAGAATGAATGAGTGTTGAATGCTCACCGCTAACAGCATCAGTATCATCACTTCTAAGATTCAGGGAGTTTAGGAGCTTGAGGATAGGGGAAGCATCCTATGAAACCACTGTCCTGATAAGATGTGGCTAATGTAATCATGAACACAAGATTACACACAAAACTAAGACATGTACATGGAAAGGGGCTAGGTGGGAGAGGAATGGGAGGGATATGTTCCCAAAATACTCCATGCTGTCAAAAATGAAATTAAAATATTTGTAACTATTGGAATTTGAGGCTATTCTATTATTTTAGTAAGGAACTGAAATAGTTGCTTCATGTCTAGAAAAAAAAGGAAGTTTTTATTTCTTTTTTTACCAAAGCAGTTACAATTTTTCTCCAAATCACAATATAACATATATAGGAGATAGGTAAAAGGAGGAGATAGATGTTGGGGGAAAAGGAGTCAATTTGGAGTGTTTTAAATACCCGGGCTTTGTGTTGCTTCCTGCTAGTCACTGACCTACCAGGGGTAGCTTACCACCACCACAGAGGAAGTTCAAGCAGACCTTAAGCCCCGAAGCTATTTCTGAGTCAAAATGACCTTGAGGAAGTGATAGTTCTCTTCTTTTTTTTCATAGCAAGCCAACTAGTTAAGATCAAGATAGTTCACTGGGTGGATCCTGAGTTTCTAGATGCTAAGATGCTCCTAAGCTCTGGGCTGGATGTGAAACTTAAATTTACAAGGAAATTAAATAGGAAGTACTGAGGAATTAAGTTATGAAGAGGACCACTTGATATAGAAAGTAGTTTGTTAGTCCCAAACAGCAAGTATAGCAAGAAAAACAGAACCAGGAATATCTGGTCAGGAGCTGTCTGTGGATGGTGGGCTGTGCCCCTCATTGTGGTGGTCAGGGGCTGTCTGTCTGGGCTATGCCCTCACTGTAGTGCTCAGGAGCTGTCTGTGAGCTGTGCCCTCACTGTGGTGCTCAGGGGCTGTCTGTCTGCCTGTGGGCTGTGCCCTCACTGTGGTGCTCAGGTCTGCCTGTCGATCTGGGCTATGCCCTCACTATGGTGCTCAGGGGCTATCTGTCTGCCTGTGGGCTGTGCCCCTCGCTGTGAAGTGGGCCCATGAAGCCTCATGGTGAGACTTCTTACAAGGGTACCCAGGAGTCAAATTCTACAGCTGTAACTGATGACAGTGTTCATGTGAGGATGTTGGTTTGCTTCACTTCTGCTTTTCTCCTTCCAGGAAGTTTTGTATTTAGCGCCTAACTTTGGGGGAGAGATGCTAAGTGTAGCACTGGACAAATTTGAAAATTTGGGTCCTAAAACCACTGTGAAATTTAAACATATTGATTAAATTGGTCAAAATTACTTTGTTTAGAGTTATATCTGGTTTTGTGGCATCTAATATGGCAAGCTATGAGCCTTGAATGTAGAAACCAGCACACGTTCATGAGGGAATTTACCCAGGGCAATATTTTCCCTCCTCTGAATCCACATACTACCTAGGCAAGAAAAGGTACAGTCAGTGGTAAAGATTTATAAAACATCTACAATGTAGGATTTTTTGTTTTTTGCTTTTGGAGACAGGGTTTCTTTTTGTAGCTCTGGCTGTCCTGGTACTCATCTATAGACAAGGCTGGCCCACAATTCACAGGCCTCTACCTAGATCCAAATGCTTCTGCCTCCCGAGTGCGGAAAATTAAAGGTGTGTGCCACCACCACCTGGCTACAATGTAGGATTTTGTTTACCATAAAGTTGCATACTTTAAACCATTATGAAATACTTCAAATAAATATTTATTCATTCTCTCTTTTTGTTTCCCATACTGCTGAAACATTGAAAAGGAGGTAAAAACACAAGGGCCATGGCAGCACATGCCTTTAATCCCAGCACTCTAGAGCCTGAGGCAGGCAGCCAAGTCCAGACTAGCCAGGGTTGCAAAGTGAGACCCCATCTTCAACCAACCAACCAACCAGCCAATTAACAACCAACCACAAACTAACCAACCAAACCAAACCAGCCATCCAACCAACCCAAACCAACCCAAACCAACCAACCAGCCAACCAAGCAAGAGCCAACATGCTCATTAAGATCCTCACTGTGAAACATAACAGCAAAGCAAGACAGTTTCAGTTCAGCCACAGTATACTGGCATGTGGTCATTTTAAAGTTTCCTGCTACATGCCTCAGAGGGATCCAAAAGTGCTGACTTCTCATAGACACATGCCTGAGCACATTGTCCGTACTTCCTGTACCGCAGCAATCACTTAAGCTGGATGAGCTTGGGGGCTTGAGTGGGTCAAGTCTGGAAAGCATCAGGCCCTGAGGTGGACATACTATATGAATTTGCTGTAACACCATTCACTTCACAGAGATCAATTTGTAAAGCTCATAATTTTGACAGTGTTCACATGATCATCACAGGTACATTACTAGCTCTCAAATCACCACCTCTTAGGAGTATTCCCCTGGATTCGGGGATGCTTAAGAAAGGTGGCTAAGTGGAGTAGCATGAGCCTACCAACCTGACTCTATTCCTGTAGCCCAGGTGGAGACAGAAGCATAGGACCAGCTCCACAAAGTTTTCCCCTGACCCCTACACATGCCCACTGGCATGCACACACCTATACCCCCCACACATTAATACACATACACAGTAACACTAAATACACCCTTTAAACTCTCTGTTCATATGTGTTATTGACAGTTACAGTGAGAAAATGTATGAGAACCTTGAAGTGCATAGACCTTAACTCCCTGATGTTAATGTATAGTATAGGGGTTAGGGTTAGGGTTAGGGTTAGGGTTAGGGTTAGGGTTAGGGTTAGGGTTAGGGTTAGCACATCTTAACACAACAGGAGAAATTTCTAAAAGGCTCCAACTGATTTTCAGGTGGATTTCTCCAGCTGGTCTCTTCTATTCTTCCACTTGCTAGTTCATAAGTTATTTTAAGGGTTTATTTGGCTGTACTCATCAAAATACCTCAAGTATTTGAAGGTAGTGCATAATTTATATCTCGATTCTCTTCCAGAAATGCAGTAATTTGTTAAAAGGATTATGAAAGTGATCTGAACCTAGATACTATAGTTTGAGTCTAACTATAACATCAAAACATTACAAAGAAAGGGAATTAGGGTTGCATTGTTGTGTAGACATGTGACTGGTTACTCTTTAGGTGTTCTAAGAGTCCTGTATTATAATGATTGATTTTAACCAGCAATAGTATCTTTACACAGAACAGGAATAGCATCTTTAGTTAAAATCCTTAGTGTCTTAGCAAAGAGTTACTTACATTGCAGTGTGATCTGCATACTTATTTCTGAGAAAGACTTGAAAGATCCTTTTTCTTTGGGGAACACAGTCACATTGCTCTGAATTGGTTATTCTATTTCTCAGCTCTTTCCTGTGACTGTGAGCTCTGTGTGTGTGCACGTACATGTGTGTTGCTAGATCAAACCTAGGACCTTGTACATTCTAAGCAAGCTCCGTACCACAGAGCTCCACCCCAACCTGAGACTTCTTTTTAAAGGATAGCTTGTTATAAACCTACTGGCTTGCTATAGTTAAATGACATGCAGCCAGCCAGAGTCACCCCTCCTATCCCACCCACAGTGTTCTCTCCCTCTGGCCACATGTTGAAATACTTTCTAGGGGTTTTGAAATATACTGTGTCCTTCTCTGGGGTGTCCTCACAACTCTCACAACTAGGGCAGTTATGAAACAACTCTGTAGTTCCTGTTATTTATATATTTGTCATGTCCAACACAAGATGCATGCCTGCTGTCTAACTACAGACTAATAGAAATCTTGCCTCCGAATGCCCTTTCCTCAAGAGGCAAGAAAGAAATTGATTGGGAGAGAAACAAGTGCTGCTGGCTGTTATTTGAAAGGGATCTTTTATGGGGTGTGGTGAGTACTACCCTTTTCTGACCACAGTTTCCGAACAGAATTCTTTGAATCTATGGACTGAGTTGCTGCTATGTTAATGTGTAGCATCTGTCATACCTTAACACAACAGTTAACACCTAACTCAGTGTTATCAATCATGAGCATTTCTACTCTTTCCACTGTGGCTGAAAGTTATTGCAAATCTTCATCAGGAAGTTCTGTGCTGCATGTTTCTTTCTTCCTTTTTCCTTTTTTATATGTGCTGTTTCTTGTTTTCATGACCCAGGATCTAATTGAAAGAGCAGCAGTTTTCTCTGTAGTTCATAGTAAAGCTGTGTTTCCTAATAGCAACAGAAGTGAGTTCAAAAGACCAGACTATTATTATTATTATTTATTAATTATTTTTAATTATTATTGTTATTATATTTTCCTTCTTCAAGGCTTTTGAGAAATCACATATGATTTATCAGAATCTGAAGTCTAGTTCACTTAACCAGATTTTCTCAGTGTTTTACTTTAGTAATCATATATTTTATATTTAACCAACTAACCAAACACACAGAACAAAGCCAACTTAGGTGAGTGTATTTGTTCAGAAAAAGAGATTTTTAAAAGGAGCTTTGCGGGGCAAGAGAGAGAGGAGGATCTGCTTGAGGTGTGTGTGGCATCTCCTGCCGGCCAAGCTCTGGGCAGTTCTGTGCTGCCATTGTCCTGCAAAGCCAGGACTGCAGTGCGTGGGGGTCTTGTGTGACTTTTTTTTTACTTCCGCCACATAATAGCATATTATTTTTCAAGGTACTGAAGTTTTCCTGGAAATTGCAGTTTCAGTTGCTTTATGATGTTTTGTCACAGGGCGGTGCCTTGATTTATAACATGTTGTTTGTTGCAATTTTGGCTTGTGAATAACTTTGAGAAGAACAATGGTCTGTTAGGCTGCTGTGCCAGGTACCTTAGGGCAGAACCCCACTTACATTCTCGATTTTAGGATGACAGTAGTAGCTGACCTGGGATTTACATGAGTAGATACTGCACTCAGATTTTAAAGATGTGAAATTGTGAGTCTTACTTTTTCTTAAGCTGTTACTTCCTATCGTGTCCGCCAGCCTGGGCCCTCTGCATAGTGAAAGGAGTGAATATAGGAGGGGCATTTCCTTTGAGGAAAAATGAATGAGGGCCGATTCTCCTGCTTTCTCTGTCTTTGTGAATGGAATACTAGCTCCATCCTATAAGGCAAGCTTAGCGCAGGTTATGAAAACCTGTAAGTACACAAATCCAAGAGGCTTTGACCAAAGTGTTTCTTTGTTTTACTTCTCAATAAATCAGTTGCAGCAGAAGAAAGGCTCTTGTCCTCTAGATTGTCACCATTTATTAACAGTGCTCACCTTTGACCTCACGATTTCAGTGGTGGCATCTCTGCTATCTTAACTGAGGGTTCTGTCATTTGACATTACCAGAGTTAATTTAGATTCAGATTCTTTGTGAGTATACTTAAATACCTCACTCATATTCTGTGTTTTCTATTTCATATTATTCCACCTAGTATAGTGCTCTGGACAGCACATATGTGAGAATTTGTCAGTCATTCTGAGTGGTCGTTTTTACTGAGTGGGCATTTGCGGAAGAAGGAAGACATAATGGCTCCATATTGCTGAATGTAAGCAAACTGTGTTCTTTCTAAATGAGATGTTCCCGTAAATACCTTCAGTACAAGATTGTGGGGCTTTAGGGGGCTGGAGAGATGCCTCAGTGGTTAAGAGCACTGACTGCTCTTCTAGAAGACCCGAGTTCAATTCCCAGCACCCACATGGCAGCTCACATTGTCTGTAATCTAAGATCTGACACCCTCACACAGACATACACGCAGGCAAAACAACCAATACACATTAAAATTTTTTAAAATAATTATTAAAAAAACAAACATAAGAAAAATATTATGGGGTTTTAGGTTGTGGTTCCTCCAGCCGGGCTGAAAGTATCAATGTAGTTGTCCATCCAAACAGTCCTTTTCTGTACCATCTGATGTGTCCCAAAACCTACACATAACCTGTATGTGGCAAGGGTCGCCTGTCCTTTCACTTAAAATTCCATTGGTCGTTCTCAGTAACTAATTTTATCTTTAAGTAAATGTTAGGATAAGTAAGCCCATGTAAGGATGGTTCTCACCATGATAAAGTAATAAATGTTGGAAAACTTTCTTGCCATTAAAAAATAAAATCCAAACAAAAACATGACCCAGCTAAAGGGCTAGGTGAATAACTTGCCGTTAAGCCTGAGTACTCATGTTTTATCCCTGGGACCCAAATGGAAGGTAAAAATAGATTTCTACAAATTGTCCTCAGACCTCCACACCTATGCCATGGTGTACATGTGCACACACATGTGTATATACACACACACATGTATACACATACATGTGTATATACACATGTATACACACATGTATATATACACATGTGTACACACAATTGCAGTAAAATTTTTATATTTCAGAATGAAAATGATTTCAGAAGCCCAATCTACAGTTGTTTGCAAGCCCATAAGCTAATATTCCTGTACTAGAAATATATTGGAAAAGTCTAAAGTCATTGGTATAAGAATCCATAAACTTAGAGAAAGCAAATAACTATAGAAAGAAAACAGTGGTAAACATGAAAATTAAAACTATACAATAGAGCAAATAAAAGAAACAAAAGGTAACCTCTTGGAAAAGCTTAATAAAACTGATAAACCCCTAGTCAGGAGTTAGAAATGAGAGGAAACAATACTGTTGCTTAGATTCTACTCAGTTGTAAGTGACTTTCTGTCAGTGAGCCCTGCAGCATATATGAAACAGACAAGTTTCTCTGAGGGCCATAGGGTAGGGTCGAGTAGGGTACTGCTAGCATGAAGAGGCCCTGGATTTACTCTCTGCCATGGACCTGTGGGATGTACATTTTTAGGGAAGCAATACAGAAGCACAGACCTTTCAAGCTGTTCTCAGTCTGCTAAACAAATTGAATTTGTATTTTAAAGATCGTCTATCATGCTCTGCCATGATGCTGACATACTGCATTTGAGAGCCTGTCAGGCTGTGGTCTGTGAGCAAGTTAGCACAGCACTCTTGGTCAATGCTTGTCCTCCAAAATTGATTAAGTGACATGGTACAAACTAGGAGTATTCTCCCTGGGAAAAACAACTAATAATTAACTTTCTTTAACTCGGAACATGTGATCTTCTTTCTAACTTAGTTAGAAAATGTAAGTCCCCACTAATGCAAGAGCTTCAGTTTTGTGTTTGTGACATGGCATATGAATAAGTGTGTGTCCCGGTTTCCTGGGTTAACACATAAATGAGGTTGAGTGTAAGCATAGTTACACTGTTTCGGGACCTATCGTGAGAATTAAGCCAAGCTGATTCTATTTTTAACAACAGCAATTTGGTTTTTGGTTCTAGAGCAGAATGCAGTATCTGTATATGTTTTTATGTATGTGTGTGCAAGAGGGAGTCCTTTCTCTCAAACACCAAATTAGAGGTGTGGGATGCAGTTCCGTTGGCAGGGAACTTGCCTTCCATACCTTAGACTCTGTGATCAACCCCTAGAACCACATAAACACAAAATGCCGGCACATGCTGGTACCTCCAGCAAACACGACACGGCAGCAGGAGGGTCAGAGGGTTAAGTCATCTTGTGGGTGGTCCTGGATTGTGTAAGAGAGCAAGCAGTCTCAGCAAGCCGTGAAGATCAAGTCAGCTAGCAGCGCTCCCCCATGGCCTTTGTCAGTTCCTGTCCCGAGTTCTTGCCCTGACTTACCTGGATGGTGACTTACAAGCTATAATGAAACAAAACCGTTCTTCCCCAAACTGCTTTTAATCAGGGCATTTTTTTTCCGAGCAATAGGGAAGCCCAGGAAGAAATGGTTAGCACATCAAAGGATATTACTCTGACACACCTGACCTCGAGTTCTGGGGAGGATTGCTGTGGCATGTGGACTTTGGGTTGGAAAAGTGTTTGAGTGTTCAGAGCTGAGTAGGCCATTCTGTGGGTGCTAAGAAGATAAAAAGGGTGAAAGAGAGGTAGACAATGAAGGCATTGCGTGTGATGTTTAAGAGAGAGGCAAACACTCTATCAGTGTTGTTTGAGTGATATTTTGAATTAAGGACCACTAAAGTGAAACCTTTGCTTTACTGGAACAATGGAGCTGAGAAATTAGTGCAGATGAAGAAGAAACCAGCGTCAATGAAGATCATAAATCTAGGAATATCTCCTCAGGGTCAGGATACAGAAGCTGTGGTCCAGAGAACTGTACCTCACGCTGGCAGGTAACCTGTAGAGTCACCCAGGTGGTGCTCGTTTTGAAGTCATGAAGGAGTCAAGAGGAGCAGCTGAGGTTTGGCACTGTGTGGTAGGGCTGGAGTCCCTGAAGAGAGGCCAGGAGAGGCCATCATTGAAGGTACAGCCTCGGTTGCAATAGAAGCCCAGGATTGAAGGTGTCATGGAGAAAAGTTGAGGCTTGGAGCGATGTGGCAGGGGCAGAGTCCCTCGAGAGAGCCTAGGAGAAGCTGTGGGTGAAGGCGTATCGCAGTTGCAGAGCCCCAGAGCTGTGGGGATGCCTGCAACCGGATGACCAGCAGGATAGCTGCAGCCATAGTGGAGCCAGCCTGCGTCTGTGTGATAGTGGGTACTATGCAAGCCCCTTGGAGCCAAGATCAGCAGCCACAGAAACCTGACCAGTGAGCTGTTTGACTTCTCCATAACCGTTCCCATAACCACGGGAGGCTGCAGGAGAACACTGGGTTTGAGGAGAAAATCAGAAGCGGGGTTTGGGAGTGTTGTGTGTGAGTTATTTTTACCCATGTAGAAGAGAGTCGATAGGTGAGCAGTGTAAGAGTCTTCAGTTCTCAGGCTTCGTCTCAGAATAATAGGTGTGGGCATTGTGAGTGTATTTATAGTAAGTTTTAAATGCTTGGATTTTAACCTTTATACTGTTATTTTTCTTGCATGAAATTCTCTTTGATATTTCCATCTTCTTTAAACACTTCAGACAAGGAGGGGGAATACAGGAGTAGATAGTGTTTGGTTTTTCAGCCATTAGGATTTTCCTAGGATTATGTTCACAGTTTTCCTGCTGAGTCAGCATGCAATCTCAGTGCATGCAGAAACAAACCAAAGTCATCCTGAGCAAAACTAAGATGTTGGGAGCTAATCATGAGTAAGACTAGGAATATTTAGATTTAAAATATCTGCTGCCTTTCCTCCCATTCAATGAAGAACAAGAAATAAATCATAATTTCTTTCTAAAAGAATTGATTTTGAAAACTTGACTTTATTTCCAAACTAAAATATTTTATATATTTAAACATATTTGTCTTAAAAATCCTTAAAATATAAAACCAGTTTTCAGGTCTGAGGGGGATTATAGTTGAGAAAATGACTTGCTGATATAGCTTCATTTCCTACAATGTGTTATCTTGGATTTGCAAGTAAACTTTCAAGTTTTTTGTTTGTGCAGTTAAGTTTCTGTGACCTTTCTTCCTGAATGAACAGCACAGCCTATCTGAAACATTAGGACTTTGTCCTGGCAAGGGTCAACTTGCAGAAAGCTTTTAGTTGGTCTGTACTGCCTGGTTTAAATAGCTAAACACCTGCTGAGCAAGCCCTGTGCACACTTCTTCACTTAGGCTTTGCAGGGCTGGAACACAAAGACCACGATTGTTACCCAGTAAGCCTGAGTCACATACTTCTACCAATCGCCTTAGGAGGGCTGGTTACCATGGAATCCACCATCTGTTCACTCCCCGCTGCCGGAATGTGATTATCCTTGCTGGGCCGGGAACACGGGGTTAGCAGGGGAGCCCGTGTAGTGTGAGATTATCTGCAGTGCACTGGGCTATCTATCGGGAGACTCGGTTTGGCTCACTAGAAGAACAAATGCCGGGAGTTGTGCTCCAGCCATTTGTGACTTGTAACCACACGGAATAAATCAGCTTTTCAAGGGTAAGTAACGTGGCACTGTATATCCAGTTTGTACAGCATTTTGTGTGAATATCATTTCTCTGTGGTCAAGGAAAGGAAGTCCTAAGCTCTTTGGTAAGACATCTCCCGGAAAAGCTTTCACACTTGTCTTTTACAGACAGCCTGTACAATTACGTTTTGGAATTATCCTGTAATTTTTTAAAGTATTTCCTGCTTGTGAAAGTGTACTGTGATCTTTGAATGTGGCAAATAGACAGTCATCTTGTAATGGCTTCTACAGTGAATTGCACCAGTGTTCTTACTGAAATTCACCGTGGCCACAGCAGGCTCAATGTTTGTTCTTATTCAAGAAATGACTCCCGTCAGCGGCATTTGTAGATCATGCTCAAATTAAGGCTTGTGCTGGACCACATGTTTTAAGTGTAATGCTGATGTAGTGTTTCTGTCCGGATTTCAAGGGCCAGAGCATGTGGAAACAGTGTGACAGTGCCGTAGTGACAGATGGAGGCTCCGCGATAAGGGAGGGGTGAACCATGGCTGGCTTTTCAAGAGCTTCCTTTGTTACTGTTATTTCTTTTTGTTCACAGCTACTTAAAATGTGTGTTGCATATTGTAAGCCACAGAAGGAAATTTTAGTTTTAACAAATGGATGACTGACATTTTTCCTTGTGGCTCAGAGGTTGGTAGCCCAAACAAGGGACTACTATGTCCTTTGTAAAGCAGCATTGTATGTCCTTCCCCCAAACTGTGCCCTAAAATATAAAAGTGTAAAACAAAACCAGCTGTATGCTCCGGAGACTTCTTTTGTGTTTCAGCCATTGTAACCCCAGCACTAGCACCCTGAGTTTAGCTGGTCTGCCATTTTATTTTCTGCAAGGAGGGAGGGCTGCAATTAGAGGCTTTGCATGTGTAGTTCAGTCAAACTTGAAGCATGTTGTCCTCTTGGGTGTTCATATAGTGAGCCAGTGGCTACCTAAAGAGCTAGGAACAGTCACTGGTCACAGTACTATGCTTTTTTTTAAACATTATGAAATTAGTTAGCCTGGTATTGGTCAAGGACTCATGCTTGTATTTAATTAGTTTTCAAGCCTAATTGTTGTTGTGGATTTCTGGTATTAACTGTAGTTGACTTTAGTATTCTGCATTTATATTAAATGTTTATAATATGCAAATTAATATAGATACATACTATCTTTAAGAAACATCTTTTAATAATACTAGACATGTGTACCAGAAAGC
The DNA here is from genome assembly GCF_017639785.1 of Mesocricetus auratus. Taxonomy (NCBI): domain Eukaryota; kingdom Metazoa; phylum Chordata; class Mammalia; order Rodentia; family Cricetidae; genus Mesocricetus; species Mesocricetus auratus. The sequence continues at coordinate 74,747,824 of NW_024429192.1, forward strand.
GGCCCTAATAAACTATACAATGTTTCCAGCTAATCTTGTATTACTCAGAAAAAATTTTTACTAATCAAAATCAATAAACAATTTAAGGTTTATAAAGTCAAACCATGTGTAGTTATGGTATTACTGTTGTTTTGATTACACTGTATCTTGGGAACATGAAACAGTATTGGGATGAAATGTACTTATTATCGGCCTTGCTTGTAGTTACTTAGGCCACTAAGTGGGCAATATAAATCTTCACTTCACCATTTGTGAATATGCTACTATTTTCCAGCTACCAACTTCAATTTAGCAAGGTAGTATTTGTAACTGGATGTCTGTCATGATGTTGTAGGCTTTGGTGGGTATGCTTGTAAACATATTTCTTAAGATCCTGTTTGTTCAGGTTTCTGGCATAACAAGTAATAAATTCACAAAGTGTGATAAAATGTGATCAAAATCTTTTAGAAGAATTTTCACATTGCAAAGGAACAGTGGCCTGGGTTGGTGTAAAACCATCTCAGTATCCAGCCGTCTTCCCTCCCAGAGCACAAAACACAAAACTCTCAGGAAAGTCCAAGGCAGGAAAGAAGGGCAACCCCTCTCTAAAAGGTTAAACGGGCACTCACTCACCTCTGACTTGATAATGGGATTTTCACTTTGTCTTATGTGAATAACAGCACGATGAATGTTTTTCTTTTCTGTAATTAAAAAGTATATCTGGATGCCTTTAAGACATATCCCTTTGAAAGAATGAAAAGGTTCAAAGTCTTTGCTACATTAACCAGTGACAAACTTAGCAGCTCTAGAGGGTGTCCTCAATTGAGATGGGTGATCAGCAGGCAGCAGGGCCAGTCCATAATGAGGACTGGGGGGTCCCATCCCGGTGCAGAGCCAGGTCGCTGCTTCTCACTTGGGTTTAGGTCTTGTAAGGCGTCTACCTCTATTCAAGGCATTGACAGATTGGTCCCCAGCCCTGGTGATGGCTTCCTTCATGAGGATTGAGGGTACATGGATTCTCAGGTCTGCTGGGGCACTGATTTTGCTTGTCCCGTCTTTCCATATGCAGGGACTGCTAGGGTTAAGTGGTTTTGAGCCTTCTGCTAACTCTCCCAATGCTAGCTTTTCAGTTCTTCAGTGCAATTTAGGAACCTTGTGTGTTTGGTGTTGATAAATATGGAAAACGAACGATTCAGAGTTGTTTCTTATAAAAGTATTAAATAGGAAACAAATAGAAAGCTAAGTAAAGTTCCGAGTTATTCAGCTCCTTCGCTGTCAAGGCAGACAGCAAATCAACCTGCTGTGAGTTCACTGGGGTCATGGTTTTGTTACTTTATTGCTACACGTCCTGCTGAAGAGCTGCCTGATCTACCATATCCCAGAAATAGGTCATAGAACTGAAACTAGTGGTTAGTTTTTAATGACTTTCTTCCTTTTTAAAAATTTTATTCTAATTTCTCAGTTAAATTTTTCTGTCTTTTTAGAGCATAGACCCATTGTCTTCAAGTTCACTCTTTGAGGCCCCTGTGACCCACTTTGTCCTTGAGCTGTGAGGATGTAGTAGAATAGGGACTTAGATTAGAAAAATCAGTGTATACTAGCATTGCTAGTAAATGCTGCTCTGCTCACAGGCGCTTGGAACTGCTGGTGTGTTTTCTTATGTGTGTTTTCTTATGTAGATATACTGAAAATTGTTCTTTTTTCCTTTCCCACTATTCTGCATTGTCATATTTTGAACAATACTTAGAATGAGATAATTGTATGCATCAGCAAAATTCTGTGTTGTGTTAGATGCAAAGCCTGTGAAAAATGTAATCACATGGAAGCTGCATTTGGGGAGGGGCTTTTCAGTTTGCCCTAGATTCCAGTCCTGGCTGTTCTGAGTTGTCCTCTTGTGTCTCCTAATGACTCCTGAGCTATACAAAGGCAAGGTTCTCTTAGTGTTGCCAGGGGTCAGAAGGGACAGCTTTATGGACAGCCGCGTTTTTCTTTTTCTTCCTCAGTTCAGGTCACCTTGTCCTCTAAAGGTGTGACAGAGCTCTCCCCAGGCCTCCCTTTCCCTTCTTATCTGACTAAACCCTTTCTGGTTTTGTTTGTTTATTATTTGTTTGTTTGGGTTTATGGATTTCCTAGTCTGGATTCAGATTAATAAAACAGACCTAGTATATTCACATGGGTTATCAGGCTAATTTGTAGAATACTTTCGGCCATTTCTGCAATGATCCCAGTAGAAACAGAATCATCTCATTTTTAACCCTTAAATTTTAGAGAAGCATTTCAGGCCTATAAAGATGAAACAATTATCCCAGGCCACAAAACCTGTAAAATTTCTCGTATTGGTTATGACAGGTAAAAATATAAAGACTAGAGCAAGGTCTACTGACTTTACTCCTCTGATGAGGAAGGAACAGGGTAGAATCTTCAGTGACTATTGAGAACATGGGCCTAACATAATTTTCTCAATTATCAAATTCATAATAAACACAGGTTTCTTACTATAAATGCTTGATATTAAAAAAACCACAACTATCAAACCAAGTAGATACTTGGATACTTAGTTTGTATGTTGTCTCCCTGTGACTGTCTGTACATGAAAGTTAGGTGACAACCAGAATCTCACTGGGTGACTGAGGTAGATGGAGTGGAGTGGGGTAAACATTAAGGAGAGACAGTCCAGAGACAGGGGTTGTTCTGCTCTGCCTGCACGTCTGTCAGCAGATCCCTGTTCCTGCTGGGCCTTATCTTTGCACACCCACTGCTCAACCTGGGTGGCTTACCTAAGTCCCCTCCCTCTATTCCTTTGCCAGCCTCACGTCCACCTTTCCTAGTAACCCCCTCACACAGACGCTCTTTCATTGAAGACATTACTGTCAGTAGTGCTAACTTTTCATTTCTTCATAAAATAGTTACTGAACACTGACTTTGTGCTGTTCCTGTTGCACAGGAGTTGGTGCAAGGCCACTGGTGAAATTTTCATGAAGAGGGATAAGACATAATAAAAGTAAAACAAAGTAATTGAACTTTTAAGCAGTGTCAGTTTTCTGAAGACAGATAAATGTTGAAGGGTTGGGGGTGGCAGGCTTTAGATTAGGTAATCAGAAGTTGTTTATATAAGAATTTCATTTCTTTTGATGATCCCTCATGGAAGGTATCATCCTCTCTGGGGAGTGAATGGGGGATGGGATGAGGGGATCAGTGAAAGGAATGGAAGGAGGGGTTGGAGAAGGAACTGGGATTCATATGTAAAATAAAATTGTTTCTAATTTAAATAAAATTTATGAAAATAAAAAAAGAATTTCATTTCAATAGGATAATTAAATCATAAGACAGTCACATGATCCAGTTCCATGAGGGAGTTGCCTTCACTTTATGGGGGAGAATGGAGGATCCAAGCAATAGAATTATATACAAATGTTGTACAACAATGACTCAGTGGGTAAAGTTGCTTGCTGCCAAGTCTGAAGACCTAAGTTTGACCCCTGGAATATTCACATGGTAGGAGAAGCGAACCCACTTCCTCAGGCTATCCTTTTATATCTACATGCATGCCCTTCTTCCCAAACACAAATTAAAAAACAAAAAAAGTTTTGGCCTCTTATGCTAGGAACAGACACTGAGGCTACTTGTTCTTTCACAACTTAGTGCTGTATATGTGCTCCTTTAAAACCAAGCTATTAATAGATACACTTGAGAAGACATTGCAAAACAGTGGGGATGAAGAGTCAGCATTGAAAAGTCCAGCACAAAACCAGACGTCATGGCTCATGCTTGTAGTACCAACACTCAGAATGCTAAGGCAGGAGAATTGCTGTGAGTTGAAGGTCATGTCTCATTCTTGGTATATATATTTAAAGTCAACACACAAAGTAAAACTTGTATAGTCACAAGTATCCTTGAGAAATCACTTAGGAAAGCATAGCTGTGGAAATTAACTTTTGTCAAAGTCCAACATAGTAAATGTCAATCCTTCCCCACGTGACATAAAATGTTATTTTACTTGAGTTAAGGAACTGTGATATGTGTGCCAGGTGCTCACCCTTGGAGTCCCAGTGACCAGAATTCAAGGAAGCACCTGTTTTGTAATCCCCCCTCTGCCTGCTTACGCACCCCTACCACACCACAGGGCACTTCTGAGCATGCTCTCTCACACCCAGCTGCCTCCTCTCTCTACAAAGCGTATACATAGTTCCATTTGAATAGCTAATCTGAGTAAGAGGAGTTTATCATCATTGCCTAGGAGATGGACTTTGCTTCTTAGATTTCATTCTCAGGTAATGGTTACAACAGGCTATTTTGTGTTTCTATTAGAGAGTATACAGCAGTAAAACCTTTAAGGATAAACTTACTAAGAACTTGATTATTACCATATGTACTCAGATAAAAATTTTACAAATATTGGTAAAAGGCCTTGCAGAGAGGACCCAAACATGGGTGAATGTGGAACAGAGTGACTGTAAATCCCTTCACTATCCCAGTGCTGTGTATGAGAAATAGCACGCGCTGCAGAGGTTAAGATGCTACATGTTCCAGGGAGATCCTGTGATACAAAGCACAGAACCTTTACAGGAGGAAGTACGGTAATGCAGGCGTCTTCAGAGTGTGGGGTCTAAGTAGCAGGCAGTGAGTTTGAGTCATATCCTGGGAGAAAATTGTAGGGTACTAAGCCATGGTTTTTACCTTCTGTGGTTGTCTTGTTTTCTCATTTGTTGCTTTGACCAAAGCAGTTTGAAGGAGAAAGGGCTTGTTTTGGCTTCACAGAGATGGAGTCCATCCTGGAGGGGAAGGCATGGTGGCAGAGTGTGAAGTCAGCCTTGCAGTCAGGAAGCTTTGGGGAAGTAGGAAGTGGGGCCAAGCTGTGAACCGGCAAAGCAGTGTCATACTTGCTCCACCCAGGACCACCAGCCGGGGGCCATGTATTCAAACACGTGAGCCCCATGGTAGGCATTCACAGCAATGGTTATGTTAGACTATGGCAGTAATGCTTTGACAAGCTGGCTGCAAAATCAGCCTATTGTTTAACCTTCAGATATTCCAATACCCTATACAAACAAAGATCTATAATCTGGGAGAAGGGTGTGTGCCTGAGCATACTCAGTGCTAATGTGAACTTGCTCTAGACATTCTTTTCACTTGGAAATGGCCAAAGTCTCTGAAGAGTAAGCAGACCTCAGCATCAAACTGTTTTCTATAAGCTTGACTTCTCTCTTTTACATAATTGAAAGGCGTGGTATTTGCATATAATGTCTAGTTGATCTGCATCAAAGTTAAGTGGGTTAATATTCATGGCTGTCGGTGTGATAGGGAAGTAAAGGCAGTCTTGCCTTCAATAATCTCACTTTGGTAACTGAAATGTATTAGCACCAGGCTCTTCAATAACAGTGCAGTGGCATGGGAAGGTGCCGTGGCTTCATGCCCTGTCCAGAAGCAGGATGAGGACACTTTTGAGACAGCTATACACTGACTCTTAAGAGTAAAACGAGATTTGCCAGGTGGCTAAGGACTTCTGACACAAGAGGAATGTATATGAAAGGCCAGAAGCTATGAGGAGTGGTCAGGTTTGCAGTATAGGAATGTGGGGTGGGGTGTGAGTGCCGTGCCGAGAACGGTGAGACCAAGAGCACCAGCCCTTGTTGCCATAAACTAAGCCTTGACGACTTTGTCAGGCGCTCACTGGCATTTTAAGATCTTTTTTAACTTATACAGTAAAATAATGAATTTTATGTGTTGATTTATTAAACATTTGCCATTACAGTCATCTTATTTCAGTTCCAGGTAATTCTAAAGTAAATGCTAGTTTTTAAAACAAATTTTATTTAAATTAGATACAATCTTTTTTTTTTTAATCAATCCCAGCTCCCTCTCCCTCCCAGATTTTTTAAGCATTGTGGTCGTGTGTGTATTCTGGACCTATGACCTTGGCAGCTCTGTGGGGTGTCCCCAAGGAGCAGTGGGGCAGCATGTCACCAGAGGTCGGAGAGTGGCACAAGGATATAGAAGGTACAGCACTTGCAGTGAGGACAATCATCAGGACAGCAAGTAGCTGCTGTGTGAATGCTGTTGAAAATTGGGAAGCGTTGAGAACAGCTTGAATATGGGCAGATGAGATGTCATTAGATAATGCTGGTGACACACAGAGGAAGTAGAGTTGAACCCCATAACTGACTCAGAAATTTCACTAATTTCTTACCACATGTCTAACTGGTCCTGATTGGTATATGAAATGTGTGCCCTTTTCTTTTTTAAAAACATTTCATTAAGTTTCCTCTGACAGTCTCATATAGTACACTCTGAATACCATTACCGTCATACCCTTACCTCCCTCATACCCTAGACCCTATCACTCCCCTTCCAGTAAGTCCCTTCCCTACATCCATATTGCTTTTCAATTAGCACATAGGATGTTAGATATCGTTGTGACGTGTTTTAGTGAAGTTTGCTTTGGTGACTCTTCTTCCTTCCCTCCCAGCCACCCCTCAAGTCCCACGTTAGCTCCGCCTTCTCAGTGTGCTGGCCTTTCCCAGCTTCCCATGCGCAGAACAGCAGAAGGTGGCAGGAAAGGAAAGTGAGAGACTTAAAGATAAGTTTTTAATTTTCTATCCTACATCAAGCTCGACTTCTCACGCTCATTACCGTTTAAAATTGTTGCCTACAGGTGACTAAACTCTTGCTGCAGGTGAAGGCAGGATACAGCCTTCAAGAGTCACAGTGTAAAGCTGATATACACATACATCCATGGAAAGTCTGACACCAGTGAGTTAGCTGCTTTGACTACATACTTCAGTTGTAAGATACTGAAGCAGTGTGAATGCTGAAGACAAAATGGCTAAGATTTTGGATTATGTTGTTGTAAAATGATAGGAGGGACTATTGCCATTAACAACCCCTTAAAAATACTGTTTAATCATCACTTTTCCTTAATTTTTGCATTCTTTCTCTGAGGTTTCATCCATCATCACCACACTTAGCTGGCCCTTAGGCCTGCTCAGGTCCACTTACAGTCATTATTTTATTTTTATTTTGCATGTAGATTTCTGTTCGAAGATGTTTGAAGACAAACCACACAATCTAGAAGTATCAAAACAAAGGAAAACACTTGGTACTTCACAAATACTTAAAGTATAAAGAGAAAACCATCTTTAGCTTACTGATGTAAATTGTATACAGATCTATTCTCAGATACTGTGAGACTAAGCCAGTGACTCCCACAATGACCCAGTTTTTCTGCTTTTAGCTTACCAGAGAAAATTAATTCTTTCAAATGTCTTCGGGGTCTCAGTCCATTCTTGCTCAGCTCTCCCTGATAAGGTCAGGGAATATGGTAAGAGGTAGTAGAATATGCCTTGATGATTTGTGCATTCATGAGAGCTTGCCAAAAGCCTCGTGGATAGAAATTGCTAGGTAAAGCATTTAATGGAAAGAGTAAGTCCTTAGACCTCCTTAAAGTGCTCGAGAATAACTAATGAACCCAAGACTTCACTGAGGGTCTGGGAAATTACAGTGAATGGTGACTTCCTCTTCCTGAATGAGTCCAAGTCTTTAGGTATTTGATTTGCATTTTCTACCTGCCCTCTTCTGGTTTGCCGTCTTTTTTTATTTTTATTTTTATTTATTTTTGTCTTATATGCAATGTTGTTTTTGCCCGTATGTATGTCTCTGTGAGGGTGTCTTGTGAGTTGTCTTGTGGATGCTGGGAATTGAACCCGGGTCCTCTGGAAGAGTGGTCTATGTTCTTAACCACTGAGCAGTCTCTCCAGTCCTCTGGTTTGCCCTCTTTTGCTGTGAAAAAACACTGACCAAAACCAACTTTGGAGAGGAAGGGTTGGTGTGGCTTACACATCCTGATCATGATTCATCACTGAGGGGAGCCAAGATAGGAACGCAGGCAGAGCAAGGACCTGGAAGCCCACTCTGCAGCAGCCACACCAGAACTGCTGTTTAGAGGTTGCACTGTGGCTTGCTCCCTTTGTCTTCTTAGACAACCCAGGAGTACTTTCAGGGGGATGGCCCCGCCCACCGTGGGATGGGCCAGCCTGTGTCAGTCACTAATCAAGAAAATGTCCAGGCTTGCCCACAGGCCAATTTCATGGTGTCATTTTCTCAGTTGAGATTCTCTGATCCTAGTTGACTCAAGCTTGTGTCAATTTGACAAAAAAAAACAAAAAAAAAAACCAAAAAAACAAAAACAAAACAAAACAAAACAAAAAAACAACAACAACCAAAAAACAAAAAACCACAATCCCTACTATTCTTTTAAGAGTATCTCTGCTGGCTTTCAGCGTTCTGCTGGTGGCACCATTGAACATCACCCGTTTCCTTCTGAATTACTGAACGCGCCTCCTTCTGCCAATAGTGACAGCAGTGCAGGCAGACAGAAACTGTTTTTGCAGATACTTGTGAGTACTTGTGTCTTTTGAATATAGAAACGAAACCAAGCATCCACAGAGGAAGACTCCCACAGAAGGCAGACATGAATTTAAAAGGAATGTTTGCTCCCTTTAAAGCTGGAGCAAGATAGCCTTTCCCCCACTGGTGGAGTCATGAGCGTGAAGGTCAAAGGACAGCTTTCTGGAGTCAGTTCTCATCTTCCACCACGTGGGCTTGAACTCAGGTCTTCAGGCTAGGGAGCAAGTCCCTTTACTTGCTTAGTTAGCCATCTCTGCTGGCCAAACAAAGCTCTTAATCAAGATAATTGTCTTCAGCCACAAGGACTAATAGTTACTTCACCATGTAACTTGATTTGATTTTTCACTTAAAAACAAAGACTTGTTTTGTTTTTAGTTATAGGCACAAATGTATGCCTTGTGTGATTATGCGCATTTGAGTGTCCACAAAGGCCAGTAAAAGGTATGGATTCTGTGGAGATGGACTTACCAGAAGTTTTGAGGTACTTGATGTAGAACTCATATCAGGTCGTCTGCAAGAACAGCAAGCTAGCTTAATCTCTAGTCATCTCTCCAGCCCCTTATTTTTCACTTTTAGCTTCTTTTGTGAGTGGGGATTGAACTCACAGCCTTGAGCATGATAGGCATGTATGTGCTCTACCACCGAGCCACACCCCCACCCCTCTGAGAAACTTCACCTTACTGTGTGATTCCCTCAATTTGCCCAGACCAGAAATGAAACTATTCCCAGAAGCCAACTTAAAAATAATAGCATTAGTTGAGCAGAAGAAAACCTAAAAGTTCTCTGAAAAGATGGGTTTAAGCTGTAAATTGGAACTAATTTCCCCCTTGAAGCTGAGGGACTACCATGCCGTCTTTGCCCTTAGTACCATGGTCCTGGTTCATTTTTAATGTTGACACTGAGAAAGGGTTATTAATACGGAACATAAATTCTCACTGTGATGCTTAATAAACTGCAAAGGGTACAAATTATAATGTGGCATTTTATACAAGTTTTGTTTTTTTGTGTGTGTGTGTGTGTGTGTGTGTCTGTGGGGTTTGGGACAGGGTCTCTCTGTGTAACCCTGGCTGTTCAGGAACTTGCTATGTAGACCAGCTGGCCTTGTACTCAAAGATCTGCATGTCTTTGTCTCCTGAATGTTGAGATTGGACAATCTTATATTTAAAATAGAACTAAATTTGCTGTAGTAGAATAAAAACCCACATTCTAAACCCAAACACATTAGGCAGTTGTATTTAGAGTTTACATTATTATTAAGTAAAATGTTTCTGGTTTATGAAAGTTATGTGAGCCCAATTCACTGCTCAAATGAGGAATGTGTATCATGGTGATTGGGTACTTGGTTTAAAGTTGTAACTTTATCTGATGACATAGCTTTGGGAATACTGCTGAATAACACAATAAAAATTCTGAAAATGACCATAATTTCATTGGGCAATTTCACGTCGAACATGTTCTTAGAGGGTATTCAAAAAGTTCCCAGATTCTTAGAAAAACTTACTTGTTAACACATTTTCAAAACAAATACTGTGTACTTCTAAACTGTTCTTTTCTTGAAGAAAGAATATAGCTATCAAACCTAAATTTGACTGTGTATGGTAACAGTATATATAGTCCCACTTAATTCAAAGACTAAGGCGGGAGCATTGATGAACCCAGGAGTTCAGGGTCAGCCTAAACAACATAAATTATATTGATGTTGGGTTGGAGAGATGACTCAGTGGTTAAGAGCACTGACTGTTCTTCCAGAGGACCTGGGTTCAAATCTCAGCACCCACACGGCTACTCACAACTGTTTGTAACTCCAGTTCCAGGGCTTCTGACACTCTCACACAAACATACGTGCAGGCAAAACACCAATGAACACAAAAGAAAAAAAATTACTAACATTTTTTAAAAATGTTGATGTTGTTGTTAGTCTGATGGGTTCATTCTAACTTTTATTTATCATTAGAAGAACTTGATTAAGGCATCAGTGGAAGGTGAATTGCAATTTTCTGATATTTTTCTTCAATTTACATTTCTAGGAAGGACTTAGATCAACAGTCGTTTTAGCATTGAGTTCTACCATTTATTTGAAGTCCAGGCTTGGAAAACAATCTTATTTAAACTTATGCCTTTAGTCTGTGATCATTTTTATTTAGACATTTCTTTACCAGATTATCTTACTTCTTATTTATTTATTATTTTTGGTGCTGGGATCAAACCTGGAGTCTGTGCAAAATTGCATAACTAGTTCGACCATGGCCCTACATGCCCAGCCCTATTCTGTTACTTTTAGGTAAAAATTTATAAACCAATGAAATACTTTTACTTTTTCAGTGTGGTAATTATATCCTATAATGAAATTATGTGTTAGATCTTCTTCTGTAATCTAGACTGATCTAGAGAATGTGGTTAGAATTTTGGAAACATGCAGCTTGCAAATCATCTGATTTCTCAGTACTTTTGTAGGCAAAATGTGGCTGACCCAGATCATAATTTTAACATTGGTACTATAATGTGTTTAAATCCTGTCTCTATTTGCTCTCTGGTGGCTGTGATAGCCACCGTAACCCAAAGTAAGTTGGAGAGAAAAGGGTTTATTTCAGTTAGACCTCCAGAAAATGTCAACACTGAGGGAAGCCAGGGCAAGAGCTCAAGGCAGAACTGAAGATACACCATGGAAGAATGCTGCTTGTTGGCTTGAGCCCTCTGGCTTGCTCACTTTCCTAGAGCCTAGGGATGATGCTCTCCACAGTGGGCTGGGCCCTCCTATATCAATTATTATTCAAGATAATTCCCCAAGGCATGCCCACAACAAACCTGATGGAGGCAATTCATCTGTTGAGGCTCTCTTTTCTCTGGAGAAAGCAGTTTGTGCCAAGTTGACATTAAAAACTAATCACTGTAAGTTACATTTATGATATATTTAAGTCTTAGGAATAATTTGAATGTTAAAGATGAAATGTGTAAGGTCCTTGAGAACTATTTAGGAACCCAAATATGATTGGTCTTCTTGACGTCATTTTCTTCAGAGCAATAGTCTGTTGAGTGTTTTATGCAGACAGAGTACTGGGGACAGGAAGAAGGTGACAAAATGAAATATTTTTCATAAGGAGTTTAAAAATAAATAAAAGACCCAGCACTCTCCCCTGATGCCCAAACACACTGCATCTTGAACTCACTATGTAAACCTACACTCTAACTCACAGAGATCCTCCTGTCTCTGCCTACTGAGTGCTGGCATATAAGCCTGAGCCACCACACTTAGCAGCATTCCTGATTTGTAGAGGTTCTCTGGCTCCTTCATTCTATGTCTCAAATACATCCACTATATGTGATACTCACCAGGAATTCTGGCAGAAGTATAGATAGTGACCATGCAAGCTCACCGTGTCCTTCATGCCTGCCATTTTACAATCTGCCTGTTATGTTGATTGATAATACATTTCCTCATAGTGGAGTTCTGGTAGTACTTGGTACTGCTTGACCATAAACACCACAGGCTACACAGTGGGCATAGAATTTAAACAAGTGCTGTACAAAAAGGTCTGCATGTTCTCATTTTGATGACTTTACTGTGTAGTGCTTAGTTTTCCTAGTGGATTGTGCGGTCTTTCCCTTTGAGGTCAAAGTGACATTTGAATGAGAAAGTACTTGCTATTTTTTAAATATAACAATCTTTTTTATTTTATATATCAATCCTAGTTCCCTCTCCCTCCCCTCCTCCTGTTCCCCCTACAACTCCCCCAATCCCACCCACCATCTACTTGTCAGAAAGGGTGAGGCATCCCATGGGGAGTCAACAAAGTCTGTCACATCATGTTGAGGCAGGACCAAGGCCCTACCTGTATGTAGGCTGAGCAAGGTATCCCTCCATAGGGAATGGACTCCAAATAGCCAGTACATGCACTAGGGATAAATACTGATCCCACTGCCAATGGCCCTACAAACTGCCCAAGCCATACAACTGTCACCCACATTCAGAGGGCCTAATTAAGTCTTATGCAGGTTCCCCAACTATCAGTCCAGAATCAGTGAGTTTCAACTAGCTTGGGTCATCTGTTTCAACATAGCAAAAATGGCAATCCTACCAAAAGCAATCTCCAGATTCAATGCAATCCCCATCATTCCAGAATAATTCTTCACAGAAGTTGAAAGACCAATACCCAACTTCATATGGAAAAACAAAAACCCAGGATAGCCCAAACAATCCTGTACAATGAAAAATCATATGGGGATATCACCGTCCCTGACTTCAAGCTCTACTATAGAGCTGTAGTAATTAAAACAGCTTGGTATTGGCATAAAAACGACAGGTGAACAAATGTGATATAATTGAAGACCCTGATATTAATCCACACACCTATGAACACCTGATTTTTGACAAAAAAGCTGAAATTGTACAATGGAAAAAAGATAGCATCTTCAACAAATGGTGCTATCAAAGCTGGATGTGGACATGTAGAAGAATGGAAATAGATACATTTCTATTCCTATGCACAAAACTCAAGTCCAAATGGATCAAAGACCTCAACAATAAATTCAGCCACACTGAACTTCATAGAAGAGAAAGTGGGAAATAGCCTTGCATACATTGTCACAGGAGACCACTTGCTAAATAGAATACCAGAGCACAGACACTGAGAGCAGCAATGAATAAATGGGACTTCCTGAAACTGAGAAGCTTCTGTAAGGCAAAGGATATGGTAAACAAGACAAAAACAGCAGCCTTCAGAATGGGAAAAGGTCTTCACTAACCCCACATCTGACAGAGGACTGATCTCCAAAATTTACAAAGAACTCAAGAAACTAGACATCAAGACACCAAATAATCCAGTTTTAAAATGGGGTACAAATCTAAACAGAGAATTCTCAACAGAGGACTCTTCAAATGGCCAAATGACACTTAAGGAATTGTTCAATATTTTTAGTTATCAGGGAAATGCAAATCAAAACAACTCTGAGATACCATCTTACACCTGTCAGAATGGCTAAAATCAAAAACACTGATGACAGCTTATACTGGGGAGGATGCAGAGTAAGGGAAACACTCCACCATTACTGGTGGAAGTGCAAACTTGTACAGCCTTGGAAATCAGTATAGCAGTTTCTCAGAAAATTGGAAACCAATCTACCTCAAGACACAGCAATACCACTCTTGGGTATATACCCAAAGGATGTACAATCATACCCCAATGTCATTTGCTCACCTGTGTTCATAACAGCATTATTCATAATAGCCAGAACCTAGAAACAACCTGGATTCCTTAAGCAGAGGAATGGATAAAGAAAACATGGTACATTTACACAATGGAGTATTACTCAGCAGAAAAAACAAACAAACAAACAATGAAATCTTGAAATTTGCAGATAAATGGATGGAACTAGAAAAAAATCATCCTGAGTGAGGTAACCCAGACCCAGAAAGACAAATATGGTATGTATTCACTCATAAGTGGATATTAGACATGAAACAAAGGCTTACCAGCCTACAGTTCACAACCCCAGAGAATCTAGGTAGCAAGGAAAGCCCTAAGAGAGATATACATAAATGCCCCTGTGAAGGGGAAATAGACAGCATCTCCTGAGTAAATTGGGAGGGGGAGAGGGGAAGGAGTAGAGAACATAGGGGAACAGGATGGTAGAGTTGGGGGAAGGAGAGAGGGTGAGAGCAAGGAAAGAGATATCTTGACAGAGGGAGCAATTATGGAATTAGCTAGAAACCTGGCACTAGGGAAATTCCCAGGAATCCACAAGGATGACCAAACTAAGACTCCTAGCAACTGTGGAGAGGGTGCCTGAACTGGCCTTCCCCTGTAATCAGATTGATGATTACCTAAATTTTCATCATAGACTCTTCATCCAGTAACTTATGGAAGCAGATGTAGAAAAAATACTTTTAATCTAGAGTGTTACAAATTTGTACTAGGGACAAGATTTTTAAATAATTGCCTGGAAAGGTCTCCATTAGATTAGGTGTTAAGTGTATTGTTTATTTCTTTTCAAAATCTGACTTCTGTATATATACCCTTATTGCAATAAATAAGATTCTTTTAACTTTGTATAAATCATTGAAGTAGTTTTAGTTGACTTTAGACCAAGCTTTAAAAAAATAAATAAAGCAACTCCTTGTAATCTGAAATACAGATGGAAATTTGCTAAAATTTTAGAAGAAACCTTTGTATAGTTGGCAGATGGAATTTATGGATCTATAGCTTGGGTTAGAAAGTATAACTGTGCTGGGGAGTGCCAGCCTACAATCCCATGGCCAGAGAGTCTGGGAAACAGAAACTTCATTTAGTGGTTGATCGAAGAAGAGAGGCAGACTCTCTCGGTTAAGTACTGAGCCGAACTCAAGAAAGCCAGTAAGAGAGAGGGAGGACTGATGATCAAAGGGATTAAGACTGGGCTGGTTTAAACCCCAGAAACAGCTGACCAGACAAAGGTTAACTCTTGAATCCCAGGCATCAGCCTGGGAATCCAGCATGGGACTGATCAAGACCCCCTGAATCTGGGTGTCAGAGAGGAGGCCTAGGTAATCTATTGAGCCTTGGGCAGCAGATCAGTACCCATCCCAAGTATACACACGAGGCCTAGGTAATCTATTGAGCCTTGGGCAGCAGATCAGTACCCATCCCAAGTATACACACGGACTTTGGACTCCCATAGAACAATGTGAGGTGCACTCTCACCCTGAACTCTTGGGGAAGAAGGGTCTAGGCCCTGCCCTATATGAAATGACAGACTATGGACACCCCCATGGGGGGCCTCACCCTCCCTGGGGGAATGAGGGGATAAGGGGGGGTTGGGGGGAGGGCACGGGAGGAGGGGAGGGAAAGGGAGAGGGACCTGGAACTGACTTGTGAAGCAACCTTGTTTCTTATCTAAATTTAAACTGGAAAATAAAAAAATAAATAAATACTCTATAGCAAAAAAAAAAAAAAAGAAAGTATAACTGTGAACCCTCAATTATAGTAACCATCAATACCATGGATGGAAAGAAACTCTTTCAGATTGCTATATTCAGAACTATGTAAGCAAGATTTTTTAAACGGGCATATTTATTCATATTTTAGCCTTTATTTCATCCTAAGTTGTTTCCTTTTTTAGATTTATGTATGAGTGTTTTCCCCTGCATGAATTATGTATACTATGATTTCCTGGTTCCTGCAGAGGTTTGAAGAGAGTGTCAAATCCCCTCAAACTGGAATTACAGAGAGCTGTGAGCCACCATATAGGTGCTGGGACCTGAACCCAGATTCTCTGGAAGAGCAGCCAGTGGGACCATCTCTCTAGCCCCACCTTGAATTTTATTTTTATTTTATATTGTGCATTTTAGTCCATTGATGCATTAGATATTTTTGGTAAATTTTGTACTCAAGGGGATATTCCATTAAGAAGTTTAGAGGACACTGTTTTAGACAACCTTCCTAGGTCCTTGGTGTACCCACAACAGAAGGACCTGGCCAAGCCTGTCAGTCACCATTTCCTCAGTAGCTCCCCGTTTTGTTGTTTGAGAAGAGGCAGTATGACAAGATTATATGCAGTGTTTGCAAAAAGTTCATATTGACCCTAATAATGAATGGACATTCACCATGTTCTGTGAAGCTTTGGGTATAGTGGAGGAAAGAACATCACAAGGACATGTAGTTATATAATTTTTATATAATTTTTTAAAATGTGTTGAAAGAAATCCACAGGGCCAGGGCACCTAGTCTTGTCTGATCCCTTATGACTCTCAAGACTGACACAGTTGATATGACTGAAGGAGCTGTGAACTAGGAAAGAAATGAGAAGGACTAATATCCCAGGGGCCAACGTATGAGCCACATATACTGTATTGAGTTACAGTGATTCAACAGCCACATCGGAAGGATTGTGAATTTAAGTTTCAGATTTAATTTATAAACTTTCCATTTTGTTGCTGGTAACTCAAAATTTCCAGTGTTCTAAACTTGGGTCATGGGGCTAGAGAGAGGACTCGGTGGTTGAGAGAATTTGCTGCTGTTTTATAGGGTTCAGATGTGGTTTCCAGCACCCACATGGCTGCCCACAACTGTCTGTAACTCTAGTTCCAGTGGACCTCACACTCTCCTCTGGCTCCACGAACACCAGGCACGCATAGGTGCACGTGCATACATACAGGCAAACACTTCCGCCTATTGATGAAGACAGCTTTAAACCTGAATCAGCCTCCTGTTTGCTATCACAGGTTGAGGAAGGCAGTGAGTTGTATTTCAGCACCAGTGAGCTTGCTCACTTATGAGACTGTTTCAATTTCAAGCAATGATTAATGTTGCATGTCAGTACTATGGAAGTCGCATAATCCTAAGCATACTACCAACTGCAGAAAACAAAGCTCTGTTTCAGCATTGCTGAATAAGAATAAGGAAATTTCACGTATTCTATTTATTTATTTATATTTTAATTAAAAACATTTTTTAAATATAAGTTAGAAACAAGCTTGTTTCACATGTCAATCCCAGCTCCCTCTCCCTCCCCTCCTCCCCCGCCCTCCCCTCCCCTCCTCCCCCGCCCTCCCCACCATCTCTGTAACCATCTCTCAGGAAGACTTTAGTGGCTGCTGTTAACCCAGCTAGCTGTGCATTAGGCTCTTGGGGAAGGAAGAGAATATGTAGAAGAGATTAGGATCAGGCGGCCAGTAAAACCTGGAGAAATGAAGCCTCCTGGTTCGTGTCCCACATTAGTGTAATTGGCTGTAGGTTACCCTTTGGTTCATCTGTCAAGGACAAAAGCTACATTCTATTTTCCTAAAGCCCTGGGGTAGGCTTTTCTGGGATCTGTGTCCTTATTTCAGAATTGGATTTAAAAATAGGTTCCTGTGGAAATTTCTACAAATAAACATCTTTCTTTTCCTTCTCAAAACTCAAGTGACTCTTGGGAGCATATTTGTAGTGCAGAAGGGCACAAGATAGGGAAGGTAAACAGTGCAGAGTCTACAAGCCTCTTGTAGAGTGTAGGCTGTATTCCAAGTGTCCTGACTAGCCAGTGGCTCTGTTAACTGTGTCCTGTGGCATGGTGGTGGACTGAACGGTAGAGACTTGCAAATCTGACAGAGTCCCTCACTGTCAGGCCTAAACTCTCTGTCTTTTGCTGCCTGATAAGACCCTGCATATCCTTCCAGACACTCCTCAAACTCCTCCGTGGTGGCCCCTTAGCCAGACATTTGGGAACAAAAGCAAGAAGGTAAAATGGAGGCTTGGAATGTACTTCATTGTGGAGTGACTGTCTACAGTCCACGCCTGTCAGCTGTCTAATGAGGGGACAAAAAAAATCAATAGCTTTTCAGAAAAATAGCAAGAGCAGTGGGGCCTTTGGTCAGCTGACTAAGCACACATGACTTACGAAGAAAGGAGAGCCTGGTCGGCCAAAGTTGGCAAGCATAAGTAGACGGTAGACTAGATTCTAGTTGTAATAACTTTTTATTACGATGCTCCCACTTTAAACCTTTTACATTTTAATAAGTTTGTTATGATAATACTGTAATTTTTGGTGTGATAATTCCATTTTAAACCTTTATTTTTTATTGAAAACATTTTTTCATACAATATATTCTAATATATTCCTTCTCTCATCTGCTCCCAGGTCCTCTCTGCATCTCCACCCATCCAACTCCATGCCTTCTTTCTCTCTCTCTTTAGAAACCAGGCAAGTCAATAAAAGGACAAACAAAACAGAATAAAACAAAACAAACAGAGAAAAAACAAAAAGCATGAGAAGCGCATACACATGTAAACAGAGAGAGAGAGGGAAAGAGGGAGGGAAGGAGGGGAGCGGAGAGGAGAGAGAGAGGGCACAAAATCAGAAACCTTAGTAGATGAGACAAAACATCTCCAAAAATACCACTGAGTTCATTTTTTGTGTTGGCTGTCTACTGCTGGATATGGGCCTCCCTAAGTGTATGCCCAGTGAGACTCCTTGGAGAAAACTACCGTCTCTTTGTGAGCAGTGTCAATAGGCATAGGTCCTGGGCTAGGGATGGCAGTTTGTGTCCACTTTCTCTTTAGCGCTGGGACTCCGTTTGGGTTGGATCTGTGAATGCTGCCACAGTTTCCAAGTTCATATGTGTGTTGGTCCTGTTGTGTTTGAAAGACAGTTTCCTTGATAGCTTCCAGTCCCTCTGGCTCTCTTGATCTTTCAGCCTCCTCTTCCACAATTCCCCTAGCTGGGCAGGGGTAGGGGGGTAGAGAGAGACATCCTATGTAGGACTGAGTGTTCCAAGGTCTCTCACTCTCTGCACATTGTCCAGTTGTGGGTTTCTGTGTTAGCTCCTATCTCCTGTAGGAGGAAACTTCTCTGATGATGGCTGAGTGAGGTACTTATTTATGGGTGTGTGTTTTTTCTCTAGCAGAGCAGTAGTTAGTTTTCCCCTAAGCCCATGACCTATCTAATCTCAGGTTCTTGGCAACCCAAGCAGTAATAAACATGGGTTCAATGTCATAGAGTGGGCCTTAAATCCAGTCAGATAGTGGTTAGTTACTGCCACTGTTGGCACCAGTATATCATGCAGGCAGGTCACTATTGTAGATTTCAAAGTTTATAGCTGGGTTGGTATTTACATTTCTCCTTAGATAGTGTGTGCTGTACCTTCAAGTACCATGAACACTACTCAGTAGAGGTAAGGCTCTAGGTAGGCACCAGCTTCACTTACCTATGTTCAGTAAGTTACATAGGTGTTGTCTTTAGCAGTCGCGCAATCATCAGTTTGTGCAGTGCCACCATTAGTCTTGGCAATAGCCTGAATTGTTTGGAGGTTTCCCATGGGACCCCTTTGGCCAACAACTCAATTGGAGAGGACCCATTCCTGCCACTGTAGGTTTCATTTGGTGTCAAGAGGTACCTAGTTGGGGCTTTATCTGCTCTGCTCTTTTTTGATTCCTTTTAGATTTCATATATTTATAAAGAAGCTTCTACTGTAGTAGGTATGTTTCCATGTAACTCCTCAAATGGCCCCTTAGTGTTAACTGTCCTTTCCCAAATTCCCTCCCTTCCCCTTCTCCTCTCACCTCACCTTCATTTAATCCCTTCATCCCAGCCCCCTCATCCTTCCTTAACTATATATTCTATTTCTCCTTCCTTAATCCCGCCCCATGAGCCCCTTAAACAGTATGCATAGCAGTGTGCCTGCCAAAGACTTAACAGCTAGCATCCACATATAACTGAATATATTTGTCTTTTTGGGTCCGGGTTACCTCACTCTGGGTGACTTTTTCTAGCTCCATCTATTTATTTGGGAGTTTCATGATTATTTAACAGCTGAGCAATACTCCATTGTGTAAATGTACTTCATTTTCTCTCTTTATCCATTCCTTCTCTTGGTGGACATCTAGGCTTCTTGATATTCTGGTCTGGGGTTGTTTTTGTCCTTAATTTTTCTTAGGTGTGGTTAGGCTCTTCAGGTTGAAGTTTTCCCTCCAGTGCCTTCTGTAGAACAGGCTTTTGTGGGTAGATAGTTCTCAAATTTATGTATAGTGGGTTCCCAGGAAATGCCTGCTGGAGTTGTGGGCTGCAATAAAACAATGAGTTGGGGAGAGAGGGAAGGAGGGAAAGTGTGATCATCAGCTATGGGATGGGGGAGTGAGTCCTCAGCTGGTGGTCTGCTGCAGAGCTTGGGGGTGACACTGGGGATTGGGATGAGACAGGAGATCCGCAGTTAGCCTACCTACCTCCCTGGTCACTGTGGCCACTGCTAGCCCACTTGCTTCCCTAACTGGAGCGTGGCTACAGTTTTAACCAAACGTACCAACTAGAGGCAACAAGCCGTGTTTTTATTACCCACTTTAAATAAAAGAATAGAGATTCAAGGGTAAGGTTTTTTTGAAGCTGTATACAGAAACAATTGAATCTTGTACTTTTTAACTGTGTTATTTTTAGCCACCAAGAGAATCTTTTTTTTAATACCAAGCTATTTGGTGTCATTATATTGTTATACAAATACTAATAAATATAAAATAGACTGAGTAAGATAGTAGTCACTCTATAGAAATGGGGATTTCAAATGTTAAACAACATTTGAAAATAAACATTTTAGTTCTCAAGTGAAAATCAAGTCTTTTGTTGTTTCCTACTGCTACTTTTATCTGAACAAGGCTAAATACTACCATCCACGTGGTATAATTTTCCTTTATTGCCAGGATGTGTTTATTAATAGATAATTTGTTGAAGCTGGTTTTGTCATTATTACATGGAAGTTTTCAGTTGTATGATGTGCCAGTTTATATCAGCCGTAAATGAAAATGCTAAGGCAGACAACTTAGTTCCTGTTCAGTAGCATATGTAAGAAATAATATCTCTACAGAGCGGAAGATGAAGGGCAAGGTGTTGGCCTGCAAAGCTGCAGAGGGGAATCCTGTAAACAACTGAATTTGGTTAGTATGGATTGTAGATATGCTCTAGGTTGGTATGTATAACAGACATTATAAATTAATGGAAATATTGGAACCTATTTATGTAGAAGGATTCATCCCTGTGCTGCCATCACTGCAGTGTGCAGAAGGGGTTTATGTAAAGATAATTAGTTCACATTTTACAAGTTGTTCCAATTTTTTTAACCTCAAAAAACATACATAACCAATGTTTATATGTGTTGTTGAAAATAAGAAGGGCCATGAGTGTACCAGACACTGCTTGTGTTTCTACTGTCAAAAACACTCAGCCTCCTATTGTTTGCTCCTTTTTATTTGCTTTGCAAATTTTGTCTTGTTATTTTGTATTTTTTTTTGTTTGCTCATTTTTGTTGTCATTAGAAATGGGGTCTTACTGTGTAGCCCAGATGGTCTGAAACTCATGATCCTCCTATCTCACTCCCATCATTGGATGTTTTCAAGAATAAATTGCTTTTTTTTTTTTTTTTTTTTTTTGGTTTTTCGAGACAGGGTTTCCCTGTGGCTTTGGAGGCTGTCCTGGAACTCGCTTGGTAGACCAGGCTGGTCTCGAACTCACTGTGATCTGCCTGCCTCTGCCTCCCGAGTGCTGGGATTAAAGGCGTGCGCCACCAACGCCCGGCCCAAATTGCTTTTTAAGATTTTATTTATTATTAAGTATATGGTGTTCTGCCTTCACGCCAGAAGAGGGCACCAGATCTCGTTACAGATGGTTATAAACCACCATGTGGTTGCTGGGAATTGAACTCAGGACCTAGAAAAACAGCCATCTCTCCAGCCCCCGGATAAATTGCTTTTATTTTATAATTTTTAAGAAATAAGGATTCAAACATTAAGATAACTCTTTATGGTATAATTGTGAATATTGACCATATACATCACTGGGTAAGCTTCATTGTCTTAAAGGATGCCACCATGGCTCTCTGTGATTGGTCTACAAAGCATGGATCTTCCTTCCTCTCCCTATGAACTTTGCATTTTCAAGATGTCATGTGGAATAATACGTGCTTTGTCTTTGCATGTGAGTGTCTCTAGTTTTCTCCTCGTTCTTGCTGAGTTGCACCATTGCACAGCTCTGGCACAGAGCAGTGCCTGTCCATTTAATACGTCAAAACTTGCTGAGTGTCCCTGGGTTTTGGGATTTATGAATAAAGCCCCAATTATCATCCATTCTGTGTAGGTCGGTACTCAGTTCACTTTAGTGAATATCTCGAAGTTGGTGTTACAGGTTATAGAGTATGCATGCATGGGTAACTAGACAAGCAACTTCCATGACTAGCATTGAAAAACCTGGGATTTACTTTATGTTTATTTATATATGCACATTGTTTACTTGTAGGCAGTTGAATTTCCATTTGTTTATTCAGTTAGTTTGATGTGGGAATTAAAGCCAGGGTCTCAAGCTTGCTAAGCCTGTACTCTGCCAATGAGGAAATCGCCTTAGCGCTTAAATTAACTTCTGAAAGCTTGACGTTTTATTTGTGTGACTAGCCAAACATTTTAGACTCCTATCCCTCATTTTCTCTTCAGTGAAAAGGTGATAAATGCTCACCTTCTAGTGAGGGTTTGATGAAATGTCCCATGGAGAGCGCCTGAAACAGCACCTGGCGCAAAGTAAATATTAGCTATTCAAGGAAAGAAAAAATGTGTCTGAAAAACACGCCTGAGGCCATAACTTAAATATTGCTGTGGAGGCTAAGGAGGTGTAGATGTTGGGACATGTGGGAGACAGAAACATTTGGTTTTACAGAGAGGAAACGTGACGGGGTTAAATGGTCTTAGAATCAGATCTGAATGGTTCCCTGTGCAGTGAGATTTCAGTACACATGGGTAGAGTCTGCACTGGAAATAAGGTTCTTTTCTCCGTTATAAAAACGCATACACACAAGCAACACTGAAAGGATGCAGCGGGTTGCATTTAGATACGTAGGCATTGCATATTATATATACAATATTTAAAAATGGAAGGGGTCATGAATCTGAGGCATGTGGGATGAGTTGGAAGGAAGAGAAGGAGAAGGAAATGATGTGATTATATTTTAGTTAAAAGGAAAGCTAATGTAAATATATATTAAAAAGTGCCATCTGCAGAAAACAAAGCTTACTCCTTGAATACAAACAACCTGTGTTGTGTGTGTTTGTGTTGCTGACAATTGAACCCAGGCCTGTAACATGCTGTACCATGAAGCCACATCTCCAGCCACAGGAAACATACCTGTAAGCAATTATAACTCATATTAAAGTGATTGCCGTGCGATTCCTGCCAAGCAGGCCCCGTTGCTGTCAAGAGTCCCGTGTGAATGTGTATCTCTGCTGAAAGGAGAGGACAAGGAACCCCGTGCATGGTGTGTTCCTGCTGGCTGTTGTGTGCATTGCAGTTGAGTGTGGAGCTAAGCAGGGAGAGCCCGTAATGATGAGGCAGTCAGCAGTCAAGTTACACTGTCAGGTTACCTAGGAGGCAGAAATGTAAACCGTGGGCTGGGTGTGGTGATGCACTCCTGTAATTCCAGCTCCAAGAAGGCCGCTGATGAGGCCAGCTGAACTTCACAATAAGCCCCTGTCTCCAGAAGGGAAAATAAAGGCTTTATGGTCCCACTATACATATCTCTCTCTCTCTCTCTCTCTCTCTCTCTCTCTCTCTCTCTCTCTCTCTCTCTCTCTCTCTCTCTCTCTCTCTCTCTCTCTCTCTCTCTCTCTGTGTGTGTGTGTGTGTGTGTGTGTGTGTGTGTGTACCATTATATATGTAGGGAAAGGGTCTGTCATCCCTCTGTGATCTCATAAATACTTTAATTGAGACAGGTTTGATTTTTTTTTAATTTGTTTGTTTATTACCAGTTCTGTTCTGAAATAACAACAATTTCTTCGGGAAACTGTTATGTGCTATTTATTAATTCTGCACACTTTATCCTCCAAAATCAGTGAGCTCTACTGAAAAAGAAAGTTACAGTAGCAAAATAGACTTGAGGTCACTCAACTTGTGACCTTGATGTTAGTTTCCAGATCTTAAATCCTAAATCTGTGGCACCTTTGTCCTGGGCAGTGACTCAGACAGTGACAGCCATGTTCACGTGGGTCTCCAGAGGGTTGTTGCTGGGTCAGGCACTGGTCTGTTTATAAACTGTCTGGTTCTCAATTGTATCTGAAGTTTCTGCACCACTCCATTGTTTATCCACTGTAAGAAGTGGATGTCTCTCCATTCTCATCTCCTCTGTCCCTGGAGCCAGCAGCAGCCCAGCCTCCTAGGATGTGCAGCCAGTGATGCATTGGGCTTTCCTTACACAGCCAGGCCTAAGAATGCACCAAAGTCCATACTGCCCCGGCTGGAGTTCCAGCCAGTCCCTGAGCACTAAAGCCAAGAGATTTCAACAAACGGCCAGAGGAAAGCCAGCGTTTGCTTTTTAAACCAGAGTAGACTGTTTATGTGAAGTCCTGGCCACTGATCAAGGTATGTCGCTTCATTTTCTATCATACCCTTTCATGTCATTTTAAGAGTGTGGATTACGTAGCATCCGTGTGCCAGGGCCAGAGTTTAGTTTTATTTAAAGTTAAAAATAAGCCTCGCATTGTTTTTCACCTTCAGGATTAAAATAACTATTCTTCACAGCTTTTGTCTTTTTAAGGAAGCTCTCTCTTAACAAAATACAAATTTGTTTGGTTAATAAAAACAGGAGCCAACTAAAAATCTTCTTGTTCAGCTGCCAAGAGAGGGAATGAAAAGGGAAAAAAGCCAGTTTCTCCCTTTCCTTCTGTTTCTAGTGTGAACAAAGCTAAGAAATGTTTGCTTCTAATACCAGGATGTCAGTGGTGCACTATGAGCAACACAAATTGCTGCAGTCTCAGGCTCGCTTGGGTAAGAGATTTGGGGGGAGTTGCATAGCCCTTTTTCACACATGTAAGATAATAAAAAATTGTCAGTGGTGGTATTAAGTCACTGTCTCTTCCTTGAATATTCTAGAGATCAAATTCATGAGAAATTAAGTCTTTAAAACAGAAATGAAATTTCACTGTGTGGTAAAATTGTAATCACATGATAGGAAGTAGCTCCTAAAAATACTGTTTTAAACTGGGTCTGATGACTGAATGGGAGGGTTACCACAGGTTCCCAGCAAGCTTCATAGTGAGAGCCTATCCCCACAGCACCCCCAACTCACACCCCGCCCACAAACCGCCAAAACTTCTGAATCTGTCCAACCCTCAACTCCAGCACTTTGGAAGCAGGGGTTTGAGGGTCAGAAGTTCAAGGCCAGCCTGTGTTACATGATACCATGTTTCAAAAAAAATCTGCAAAGGGGAACTGGAGAGATGACTTGGCATTTGCTGCTCCTCCAGCAGCCATATCAGGCAGTTAGCAACTGTTGTTAACTCCCAGGATCTGGCTCCCACACATGCACACGCGCATACACACACACACACACACTCATTAAAATTAAAAGAAAAAAAGAGATAGCTTTAAAAAAAAGGCTGATATGGGCTCATTTCTTCAGCAATTTTCTTACTGTTACAGTGTGGATAAAAACATACACTTGCTTGAAAAATGCCAGATGAAGTGAGATGTAACTGGCAGTCCTCCAAGTTGTCCAAATTCCCTTCCTTGTGGCAATTCTCCAAAGTTCCTTCCTGGTCAAGGGAAACACTGTATAGTCGTCTAGGGTGGGGCTGATTCCTTCCACGTGCAGCAGACCTCCCCCTAGCCTGAAGGACACTTACACTTGCCAGGTCCCCGTCCTCTCCCTCCCAAGCAGAAACCAGATTCCACTTTTCTTATGTGGCATGCAGGGTTCCTGCAAGGTCTCCCAGGTTGCCATGGACACTCTGCCTGAGACATTTTAAAAGAAGAAATGTAGCAACAGGGAAGTAAGCATTCTTTCACTCCATCAGTTTAGTTCTGTTTTTCTTGAAATAGCTTCTGCCTCCAAGAAGTTTGGTGTGGTTGTTGCAGGGCAAGGGAGACCAGTGTTAGCGCCAAGACTGGCCCCCACATGAGCGCCATCCCTCTAGAGACAGCTCACTGCAGCAGTGTGGCCATCACAGGTGCCCTTCAGAAGAGAAACAGCTGAAAAGACAGTAGTATTTCTTCACACTTAGGGGGTAATTTTATTTCTCTTAAGTCCTGCAAGCTAAGTGTGTATTTAGTATACACAGGTCACTTGTACCTTTTATAATATTTCTTTGTTTGGAATTCTTTTCTTGGTTTGTTTGCTTGGTTTGGTTTTTGTTGTTGTTTGAACACTGAGACAAGGTCGCAAAAGTGACTCTGGATAGCTTGGAATTGAACATGCAAGCCAGGATGGCCTCAAACTTGGAGGAATCCTGCCTCTGGCGAGATTTCGGGAGTGCGCCAGCAATGCTAGGCTTTGTCTTAATCTTTGTAATTTATTTGATGTGCATGATGTTTTGCCTGTATGTATGTCTGTATGCCACTTGAATACCTGGTGCCTGATGAAGCCAGAAGAGGGTGTCAGATTCCCTGAGTCTAGAGTTAATATTGCTGTGAACACAATGTGCATGCTGGAAATCGAACCCAGGTCTTCTGGAAGAACAGCCAGTGCTCTTAACCACTGAGCCATCTCTCCAACCCATTTTTTTCTTTTTAAATGACTTTCAAAAGGTTTCCTTTTTTAATGCTTACACCTGTAATGACGTTTTTTCCACATAAAAAGTAAAATGGGACAGACTATGCCAAATGAGTCAGTAGGAGTATTGCACAGTCCCTTTAAAGAGCAGAAATTTGGTCTCATTTCCTTTGGTCTTTTAGGGATTAATTTTATTCTCTTATTTTCTGTAGTATTATTGTGTGTCTATATGGGTGGTGTGTGTATGAGTGGGTTCAGGCAGCAGGTGCCCCGATGAACATATGGAGTCAGTGGATAACTTTTAGGAAGTGGTTTTCTCCTTCCACCATGGGGTCCGGAATGGGGTTCGTTTCATGAGACTAGTGCTGTGTGATGGCTAATCTTTGTTGCCAGCTAGAGGGAACACCAAGAAGAGGGAATTTCAGTGAGCTGCCTCCACCAGGGTAGCCTGTGAGCATCTGTGGGGAATGGGTTTGAAGGCTGACACAAGAGAGCCGAGCCCACTGTGAACAGCACCATCCCAGGCAAACGAACCTGAGTTGTTTTTTAAAAGTAGCTGAGTCAGGTAGTGGTGGTGCACACCTTTAATCCAAGCTCTCAGAAGGCAGATGTAGGCCGGTCTCTGGGAGTTCAAGTCCAGCCTGATCTACAGAGCAAGTTCCAGGACAAGCTCCAAAGCTACAGAGAAACCCTGTCTCAGGGAAAGAAAGAAAAAAGGTAGCTGAATGTGTGAGAGGGAGCAGGCAGATAAGCAGCCTTCCTCCATTATCTCTTGCTTTAGTTCCTGTCTTCTCTCAGGAACTGCAACCTTAAGCCACATAGATCCTTCCTTCTTCCAGCTTGGTTCTGATCGGTGTTTGCCACAGCAACAAAGAAGTAAACTGGAACACTCCTCAAGTACGTTACCTCCTGAGCCATCTGCTTGCCCGGTTTTGTTTAATGCACCCAAACCTATATGTAGCTTAAACTGTAATGTAGATGTGAGGTTAAATTTAAATTACTCCTTGTAGGTAGCACAATATGTCTTATTTATTCACGTTGAAATTATTTTATATTTATTTGTGTGTATGTATGTACACATGTGTAAGTGCATGCATGCTTGTGTGTGTCACTTACTGAAACGCATTTGGGTTTTGAGAAATGCATGAAGAAAGACAAAAACGTGCAAGATGAATCTAATCTGAGAAGTGAAGGCTGGCCAGACATTACTGAGGCTTATTCACAGACACTGGTAGGGTAGGATTTTAGGCTCTGTAAATCTTATCTGGAGAAACCCACCTAAGAAAAACTAACAGAGGATCAAATGCAAAGTGAAAGAAAATCTACAAAGTGTAGAAAGATTTGCTCACAAAAAGGATGTATTTTTCTGTTTTGCAAAGAAGCAGTAATATTACATCTACTTTGATTGAGGTAATTAAAACAATAGTAATTTGTTTTACTAGCATGCTAATCAAAGTATATGAAACACTGACTAGTTTGATCTGGTTTTTCTTTCTGGCCATATATATATTGTGACTAAGTGGAAAATAGTTTGGCAGTGCCCAGAAGGGAGAGCAAATTCCAAGATTTACCTTAATATATAAACCAGACCTCTTGTGTAAATCAGTTGGTCTTAACTCTTAAAAAGTAAAAAAAAAACAAAAACAAAACTAACTTTGCCCTTCAAATGACATTCCTCCCTGAGTTTTTGTTTTATTTATATGTGCAAAGTGAATAAAATTTTTCCAATCATGTTTCCTTGACTTGAAGAGCCTTCCATGATATGTCCCTCTTAATCTTCTCCTTTGGAATTCTCAAAGCTCCTAATAAATGGTGTTTGTAAAGCAGGTAACATCTTAGGGTTTGTTTTTCTTCTTCAGAAGTGCTACAATGTCTTTGGGTTCATAGAACACTTCTGACACCAACTGTGTGAGTTTTTTCCTAACACCAACTTTAACTCTCCAACTCTTCCTTTGGGACTTACTAATCAGGTGTCCCATGGTTTCATTTTGATACTAAGAGCCCCTGGAGTTAGCCCCCACTTCTGACCCGTTAACTCTGTTACTCCCCCAAGGTCAGCACCTTGTCAGTTGGCTGTGTGGGAGGTTTTATTCCCCTCTAAAGTCAGTGACTTGTTAGAAGTGCCCAGGGCCCAGGGAAACTCTGTACTGTCCATGTTACACTCAAGGCTACAGATGAAATGTGTCAGGGCAGTGGCTCAGGAGTCGGGGTGCTCCACCTCCTGACATGGAGGTGTGCGTTTCCTCCTCAAAGCTCTGGGAAAGTGTCCATGAACATGACTGATTATTAACTCAGACTCCAGCTTTTCTTTCTTTCCAGAAACTGTGAAGAATGGGGCTTTGAAAGTTGTCAGTTAATTAGTCTTGATCTTTCTGCCAAGGAGTGCCACCTGAAGCTACCCAGGATCTCCCATTGTTAGAACAGAGGAGACTCCAATCACCCAGGAAATTCCCTGTGAGGAGCATTATTAGGAATTTCCAGTTGCTTTAGGAGAGGCTCTTGCCAGGATCCAGAAACAAGGGTTAAATACTATGTATTTCTGTAGTGCAAATAGATCCTAAAATCAACTAATCTTACTTTCCCTGCCTCCGTGTGAAGAGGGACCCATGATGGCAGATGAATACTAGCCCTGACTTAAATGTGCTGCTGTGAGCCTAAATAATTTCTCATAAAATATCAGCAACTTTTCATAGTTACTCTATTGTCATTTGGGCGAAACCTTAGTGTAATTGGTCAAAATCATAGGCTTCATTTCACAGAGCTTCCACAGTAACTGCTAATTTTATCTAAGCAGTGGTTCTCAGCTTGACTGTGTTATCTAGTCAGAAACTGCAGCCATGTAGTGCAGACCTGGCTATCATGGGAACCTGCCTTAGTGTGTCACTGGATTCTAGAGAGAATTCATGAGATTCTGTAGTAGGGGCATTTGGTCAGCTTCAGAACTGAGAATCACGTGTAGGTCCCGGGTAGGGAGAACAGGAAGGGTACTAGAGTCTGAGCACCTGAAAATAGTCAAAAAACAGTGGCTCTGAGCTGGCTACTATTCCACCTCACAGCCTCCTGCTGCTTCTATGGTCCTACTTCCCAGGTTTCTGTGTTACCCCAAGTAATAATAGTCTCACATTGGAAGATTTGGAGCTAGGAGCCACAGATGAGAGAACACTAGGACTGTTCTCACTCCGCATAAGCTTATGTAATTATCCTTTTCATTATCCACTAGCCTGTCAAAGAACTTTAAGACTGTTTCCATTTCCTAGCCAATGTGAATAGGTTGGCAATGAACTCTGCTGAGCTTGTGTGACACAGGATGTCGATTCTTCTGGGTGAATGTCAAGGGGTGGTGCAGCTGGGTCATGTGGTAAACTAATTTTTATTTATTTATTATTTATTTTTGAGGATTCTTCATACTGATTTCCAGAGTGGCTACACCAGTTTGCAATCCCATTAACAAAGAGTGAAGAGTACCCTTCCCTCACAACTTCACCCACATTTGTTGTCAGTTGTTATGATGATCTTAGCCATTCTGACTAGGGTGAGAAGAACTCTCAAAGGTGTTTTAATTTGTATTGCTAAGGATGATGAACACTTTGAAGTACTTCTCATCCATTTTTGTTTCTGCTATTAAGAACTCTGTTTAGATCCCTACTACCCCATTTTTTAACTGGGTCATTTATTTCCTTGACTTTGATTTTTGAGGGTTTTGTATATTTTGGATTCTGTTAGATAGATAGCTGGCAGAGATTCCTTCCTGGTTTGTGGGTTTCTTTGTCACTCATTGGGTTGTTTCTTTAGCTGTACACCAGCTTTTAGCTTTGTGCGGTCTTCCTCGTCAGTTGTTGGTTTCATTCCTGGGCAAAGCAGAACCTCTTCAGAAAGTCATTCCCTTCACCTATACATGCAGGGCACTTCCTGCATTGTCTTCTATCAGGTTTAGCATTTCAGATTTCAAACTGTCTTTGGTGCACTTGAGGCTAATTTTTTATACAGGGATATAGATATGGGTCCAATTGCATCCTTCTGCATGTGGACATTCAGTTTATCCAGAACCATTAGTTGAAGAAGCTGATCCCCTCCATCTCCCCACCCCTGCCCTACTGAAGCATGTTTTTAGCCTCTTTGTCAAATATCTGTAGTTGTGTGCACTTACATTTGGGTCTCCTCTTTTGTTTCATTGCAAATTTGTCTTTTTTTTTTTTTTTTTGCCAGTACTATAGTTGGTTTGCTTTGTATATTTTCAAATCTGTAGTGGGAATCCCTCCAGTAGGACCTTTTTTGCTGAGGATTATTTGGCTCTTCAGTATTTTTTGGGTTCCATATGAATTTTAGATTCTTTAAAGTCTACTTCTGTGAAGAATGTTGTGGGTGTTTGACTGGGATTGCACTGAATATGTAAGATGCTTTTGATAGGCTGTTCATTTTCACAGCATTTATTTATCCATTAGCTTGGGTGGGATTTCCATTTTCTAATGTCTTCCTTCTTCAGTCTCCAGAGAGGTTTTACGTTTCCTTGGTTAGGTTTATTCTGAGATATTTGGTTGTCTTTGATGCTCTTGTACATGGCAATGTGTCCATGATCTTTTTCTCAGTGTTTGTTGTTGGTGTATAGAAAGGCTACTGATTTTTGTAAGTTGATTTTTATTTTTAAATCCTGCAACTTTGCTGAAATTGTTGCTTGTTTTTTAGAAGATTTCTGATAGAATTTTTTTTTGGATCTCCTATGTATAACATGTTATCATTTGCAAATAGAAATACTTAGACTACTTTTCTATTTCTACCCCTTTAATTTCTGTCCTTTACCTAATTGTTTTGTCTAAAATTTTTACATCTATGTTCATCAGGGATATTGGTCTGTAGTTTTGTTTTTGTTATGTTTTAACTGCCTTGGGTATTAGTAATGATGACTTACAGAATAAGCTTGGGAATTTTCCTGGTTTTGTTTTTTAAATAATTTAAAATGTATAGGTTGTGGTTCTTTGAAAGTTGGTTACAATTCTCCTGTGAGTTCCTTTGGGTTTTGGATGTCTTTTTAATCAGAAGGGTTTTTCGTTTGTTTGTTTTATTATTGTTACAATTTTCTTTGTTGTGGGTCTGTCTTGATCTCTGTGTGGCCTAACTGTGGTAGGTTTTTTTTTTTTTTTTTTTTTTTCAAGACAGGGTTTCTCTGTACAGCTTTGGAGGCTGTCCTAGAACTCGCTCTATAGACCAGGCTGGCCTCGAACTCATCGAGATCCACCTGCCTCTTCCTCCTGAGTGCTGGGTTTAAAGGCGTGTGCCACCAACACCCAGCTTGGTAGTTTCGTTGAATCAAGAAATGTATCCATTTCTGTTAGATTATGCAACTTAGTGTAGTACAGGTTTTTAAAAGATTCCATTATGCAGCATATTTCTTTAGTGTCTGTTGTATGTTTTCCTGTTCAGTTTTGATTCTGTTAATTTGCATCATCGTTTTCTTTCTTCTGGTTGCTTGGACTGATGGTTTATCAATCTTGTTTATCTTCTTACTTTTCTTTTGCTGTGATAAAACATCATGATTAAGGCAACATAGAATTCAATTTGGCTTACATTTCCAGAGGCTTAGAGTCTGTGATGGGGGGGGCGAAGGTATGGAGGTAGGCCGCTGGAGCATCAGTAGAGACCTCACATCTCAATATGGAAGTGGGAGACAGAGCATACTCATCCCAAAGAGTGTGAATCTTTCTGAAGTGTCAAAGTGCACCCCTCCCCTGTGACATACTTCCTCCAGCAAGGCCACACCTCCAACTCCTCCCCAAACAGCCACTGTTCAGGGATGGAGTATTCATATGCCTAAGACTTACTGGGAACATCTTAGTCCAATCACCATACTTAGAATCTACTGGCTTGGGTTTGGTTTGTTCTTGTTTTTCCAAATTCTTTAGTTGTATCACTAAGTCATTTATTTGTGTTCTTTTTTATTTATTTATTTTTAAGTGCGGGCACTTAGGGCTGTAAAATTCCCAAGCAAAGGTGGCTTGTGAGCAAGCCTGGCTTATGAGGACTGGGGTGGGCCTCTGGGTATGGAGATGGCCACAAATCAGGAGCAGGGTGGGTGTAAATGGGCAAGGGAAGAAGTGGCTTGCCCTGCAGAGACGGCCCTCGGACAAAGAGACATTGAGAGCTACGGTCTGGATGCCATGGGATAAGGGAAAGCCTCGAAAAGGGAGGCAGCAGCTTACCTGAAATGGCAGCCTGAAAATAAAGAGCTCTTAAAATTCAGCTTCAAGCTCACAGTCATGCAAATAAAGGAATGAATCGGAA
This sequence comes from Mesocricetus auratus, assembly GCF_017639785.1. Taxonomy (NCBI): domain Eukaryota; kingdom Metazoa; phylum Chordata; class Mammalia; order Rodentia; family Cricetidae; genus Mesocricetus; species Mesocricetus auratus. The sequence goes on from NW_024429192.1 coordinate 74,780,444, forward strand.
ATGTCTAAAATCTTCCCTGTGGCCCTAAAATGGGAGGCGCTGTTTCCCTGTCAGCCAGCCCGGCGGGGCCAAAGGAAGACGGTGCTTTCCTCCTCCTTGCCCCCACCTCATCTCAGGGTCCCTTGTTTGGTCCCCATAGCCACTGTCTTAGTCCCCCAGCCACTGCACTAATTTCAAACTCTTAATGTCTTAGCCTAGCTAAGTAGTACTGCTTCATGAGCAGTCAGCAAGGGTTGGAGGAAAGCTTACATTCTTTTTTTTTTTTTTTCGTTTTTCGAGACAGGGTTTCTCTGTATTGTTTTGGAGCCTGTCCTGGAACTCACTCGGTAGACCAGGCTGGTCTCGAACTCACAGTGATCCGCCTGTCTCTGCCTTCTGAGTGCTGGGATTAAAGGCATGCGCCACTAACGCCCTGATGGAAAGCTTACATTCTTATGGAATTACCTAGCTCTCCTTGCTACTTGACTGTAAATTACTTGAGCGTACTTTTGGTCCCCAGGAGTTAGGTGAAAACAGGGTCCTTTTAGTTAGGGGGGGTTTGTTTGGTAGCTTAGGAGAAGTGGGTTAGTGAGGGAACAGAACAAATTGAAATTTGATGGATTTTGTATTACAGATGGTCATTGGATATTCTCAAAGATAAAATCCATTAAGTACTGAGGGTTTTTTTTTTTGGTTTTTTTTTTTTAAAGTGGCCATAGCCACTTAATTGTGCTTTTTCAGTGAATCATTTTAACAAAAACTAGCAATCATGATGGTAACAAATGAAGGAATTCAAATCAAAGGGGTATTTTAAAAGATTATGGAATCTAGGCTGTGCATTTACAGTAATACAATGTTATAAAAACACTGAGTAGCAATGAAGACTTCATTGGGATTCACATTGTCTGTAATAAATTTCACTTGTCAATTGCTAGTCTTCATTTCACCATTATACATTGTGATGCCATCTTTATTGAATAAAAGGTATGTGCTTATAGGACCAGGATCTATCCCTGGTGCATGAGCTAGCTTGTTAGAGCCCATTCTCTGTAAGAGGATGCCTTGCTCAGACTTAACACAGAGGGGAGGGGACTTGGTCCTGCCCCAACTTAATGTGCCAGACTGTGTCAACTCCCTATGGAACCCCTTATCTGTTGGGAGGGGTGGGTGGGAGAGGCTAGGGGTTTGGGAGGTGAAAGGGTGGGAAACATTGGTTGGATTATAAAATAAATTTTAAAAATAAATTAATTTAAAAAAGAGAGATGTAGACAGATGGCTGGGAATCCAGCATGGGACTGATCAAGACCCCCTGAATATGGGTGTCAGTGAGGAGGCCTAGGCAATCTATTGGGCCTTGGGTTGTATTTATCAGTATTTATCCCAGGCATACAAATGGACTTTGGGTGCCCATCCAGCAATGAGAGATGCACTTTCACCCTGGACTCTTAGGGGAGGGTCTAGGCCCTGCCCTGGATGAAATGACAGACTATGGACACCCCCATGGAGGGCCTCACCCTCCCTGGGGAAATGAGGGGGGGTTGATGGGAGGGCGTGGGAGGAGGGGAGGTGAAGGGAGAGGGACCTGGGATTGACATGTGAAGCAACCTTGTTTCTAATTGAAATTTAAATTTAAAAATTAAAAAAAAGATAATGTGCTTTTCCAGGCCCGTCCATTTAAAAAATAATTAACTTTTGTATGAATTTGCAAGAATTATGATTTTACCAGGAATTATCCAAATGATGTCTTAGTAATCTCAGAGGATAACAGGGGCCTGGGTGTTGAAGTGGACTGTCATGTGCTAAGGAGTGAGAGAGCATGAGCAGTTGCTGGTGAGAAAGAGCATCCAGGCAGCAGAGAGGTTATCCGTAACAGACATGGCAGGAATGGGAGGCGACAGGGGTAAGGGCATCCTTGAGTACCTATGCAAATGATAATAGAAGCAAGCACGTACCTCGAGCCAGATACTGTTATCCTCAGTCCCCTCTGTTGACAATGTTATAACAAATGCTATTAACTCCCATTTACATATAAAGACACTGAACTGTAGAGAAATTTAGGTCAGTCACCCACCAGATTGTGCCAAGTGGTAAATGCCAAAGCCAGAACGTGAATATAGAAAGCTTAGATTGTTTCGGAGTACATACAGTCCCCGTTACACTTGGCATACAGACACAAAGAAAGCTGCCCGGGTATGCCTGCACATAATAACCATAATGCTCTTTTAATGGACAGTGAATTAGTGAAAGCTGATATTAGTCACCAGGCTCATGTGTACAAGACTATTCTTTAGTCTCCCTGATAGTTAGTATCATCAAAGCTCATAGTTGTTAGAATTTTAGACCCTGGTCAAAAGCATGACTCAGTCAAAACACATTGTTAATCTCTTTGTATGAACGAGCAACTTTGGGGCCCATTTCTCGTCACCAGTGAGACAGTAAGACTGAGTATCTTTGTGGATCAATGGCAGCTACGCTTAGCAGACAAAGCAAGGACCAAGAAATAGGTGTCACCCATAGCAGGGTAATTCTGGTCCAAGATGGTGGCGATTAGGTGGCAAGGAAGCAAAGGGAACATACGTGATTCCTTGTGGTTTTTCTTCACTCCCCTCTAGACTTGTCTGCATACAGAATAACTGCCATGCTTCGGACATGTGAGCGTTAACCTTACGAACACTCTTAGGTAAATAGACAAAAGTGTGAGCTCTGTTCTGCCTGCCTGGGATTGGAAAGGCCTCCTTGAATGTTCCTCCTATAGTCATAGGTCCACTTCCACCTAAGAACTGTCTACCCCAAGGTGCACCAAGTGTGCCAGTCCCAGCCCCAGGGTGGGAGGCGTCATGGACTGCATACTTTCCTAAACGTTCTGCAAGGTATACCTGCTGGCTTGGTCTCACGGAAAGTAATGAAATGCAGATTTTGACTATTTCAAACTGACTTTGAAAATGCTAATTTTAAGAGATAACAACCAATAATGAAAGATTTTAACTGTTGTTCTTTTCATCCCTTTGGGGTTATAAAAAGGAAAGCGCTAATTATAGAGTATGTTTTGGGAAGAAAAAAATATTTCTAATCTGAAAATGACTTTGAATTCCTCTGGGAGGATAGGATCTCTTTTAGGGTCAATATCAACACAGCCCATTGTGCTGGCTTGCCTGCTGTTTTTAAAAACTTTCAGTTGCTGTACATTTGTATAGCTTCAATTGTATACACACACTTTTATTATGGCTTAACACAAGATGATAAAGGTTAATTTTATCATGTTTCTTCTACCACCTGCAGGACTGATAAAGCATCGAGATGTTTGAGTATCTAGTTACTTCTCACTTCACAGTGTTTTTGAACACTTTGAAGAGTTCAAATGACTTGTTTTTCTATTTGTTTTAATGTTTTCTGGTCAAGCATAGCATTCTTTAATTTCTGGTTGTATTAGATGATTAATCAAATATTGGCAAACTATAGCATATTGTACTTAGTCAAATAAACAAAACCACAAACTATAATAAACAATTATAGGAGTACATTGAGCACCTAGTTATACAATCCCCGTTACACTTGACACACAGACAGCCGGATGCCGTGCTCTAGGGCTCAAAGAATGCTGCCTGGTATGCCTGCACGTAATATGCACAGTGCCTTTTTAGTGCACACTGTACCAGTGAAGGTGGACATCTGCAGCTGTTATTAACATGAACATCTGGGTAGTTTCACAGCTCTAGATATTTCCAAATTTGTTTCTGGGAATGGGAAGAACATTCGAGTTTAAACTTTTTTCCTTTTACGTCTAGCTCCGAAAATTTGGAACTTGAATATAAGTAAAGTCCAGTGTTTCAGATCTTAGATAGAAATGAAAGTGTGTGGAAATATACTGTGAGTTATGATAATAGTTACATATTTTACTGTTGTTGAGATATTTTTAAAGTGTTTCACATGAAATATAAACTAAGATTCTAGGCAAGAAAAGAAATACTTGCCCCTAGGGTCTCTAGAATATAATTTGTTCAATATGTTTATCACACATCTACTATATGATGGGGTGGCCCGGAAATCTCTCCAAACAAGGTGACTGCGTTCTACTGCTTGGATTCTGAGCAGAGAAAGCAGACCGTGTACCAGTTACTACATGGTACAGGAGCTGCAGGAAAATGATCTGAACGGAGTGGAAGAAAGTAGTGTGCCGGGGTCATCTGTACTGAGAAGGTGCAGTTTAAGCCAAGATTAGGAAGAGGTAAACAGGTAGCCAGCAATTATGTGGAGAAGTATCCTAGCACGGACCAGCTAGACTAAAGGCCATAAACAGTGTTTGGTCTGTGTGTGCAACAAAGGAGTCCTGTGAAGGAAGTGTGGGAACAGAGCGATAGTGAATGATGGGACTCCCGATAATGGAGCCAGGGCCGGTCGCACAGTGACTACAAATCACTGTGAAGAGCTTGAGGTTTTCCTCCTGGTAAAGTGTGCAGCCACTGGGAAAGTTTGGCACAGGATCTCTGTTGACCTAGTTTCAAAGTGCTGACTACTGGGAGTAGGAGAAGGAGCAGGGAGACTCCGGAGGGGCTTGCTTTCATCCATTTTAAGATGGTGGTTTTCCGTGGTAGAAGGGAGTGATGGACATGAAAACTCTGGAAATATCATTTGGTGGTTTGAGTGGGAATGTCCCTATAGTCTTGGGCATTTGAACACTTGGTCCCCATTGGTAGCAGGCTTTGGGGATCTTTAGGCGATGGAACTTTGCTGAAGGAAGTATGGTGTTGGGGCCAGCTTTCAGGGTAAAAGCCTCATGCTTTGTGCTTGCATTTGAAGTTGTAAGATCTCAGCTCCTGCTGCCTTACCTCTCTGCCGCCATGCTTCCCTGCCACGATAGACTCTTATCCCTCTCTCTGGAAACATAAGTCCCAGTAACTCTCATGTGCATATATACACATATATGTATACACACACATATACATATATACACATATATCACATATACGTACACCTATATACATACATGCCCACATATATACATATATACACACATACATACATATACTATACACACACATAGACACAAACACACACATACACACCTTGGGTGTGGTGTTTTATCATAGCAACAGAAAACCAATACACAGAGCCAACAGAATTTTCTGTTGAACAGGATGTACTCGATGACATAAAAAAGGATTCCAGTTGCTTCCATGGGTTTTGACTTAGCATGGATGGAGTTGCATTATTTGAGGTAGAGAAAGTTGTAAAGGCAGTTCTGGGGAATGCAGCTGTGAGACGAGGTACTCGGATGGGGGAATGTGATTGTGAGACAAGTCTTATACTAGTAGAAATGCAAGGGAACAGAAGGAGTGTTTCTTCAGAGTCTGAGGAGAGGTCTGGAGCAGAGCTTGGGAAAGTAGCAGTCTCAGTACTGGAGAGCCTGCGCTCATCAAGGATGTCAGATCACGGCCTGGGAGAAACCACACACTCAAGAGATGGTTAGAGATGACTGGAACTTAGATGTGGCCTTTTCTTCATTGAATAATGTTGTATACCACTGTTCCTGGAGACAGAAGAATGAAGTCTGTTAGCCCTGGGTGGAGGAACGACCAAGTTTGGCTTGGTGAACCAGTGGGGTTTTCTGAATTCACTTACAGGAGTGTGGGCAAACCGTTCCTTACGAGAGCAGAACTGATTCAAAGACAGCTGCATCACCAAGGCTGACTCCTTGGTGACAGCTCATGAAAGCTAGGAACCTGGGGCTCACTACAGGTGGCTCCACAGTTTAAAAAATGTCCTTTCCAGGAGGCTCAGGGGGTTGCTCTCCTGTCTCTGCTTCTCCGGGGAAGCACAAGCTCAACTTCACTCAGAGTGTCTCTTGGCAGTCCTGGAAGCTTAGTGTGTTTGAGAAGGGAAGAGTCTGTCTTATCTCCTCAGTTTCCAGTTCTCCTGAGGCCTTAGGCTCTTGACTTCCTGAGAGCACTGCTCATCTGCTTGGTGGAATGTTTCACCGCCATTTGGAACATCCCATATCTTGATTGTTTCCTCCAAGATGAGAGGTTTTTCTCTAGAAGGAGATTGTTACATAACACACAGACATTTAATTTTAAATTTTAATGGTGTATAAACATAACAAAATACATAGAACCTAGATTTTAAATATCTCCCTTTATTATGCTACTCTGAACACTTCTTCTGCCGAGTTTCATCTTACAAAGGTGAAACTCCATATTATTTAAACAATAACTCAGTGGTTCTTGGCCTTCCTAATACTGTGACCCTTTAATACAGTTCCTCATGTTGTGGTGACCCCCAGCCATAAATTTATTTTATTGGTACGTCATAACTGTAATTTTGCTATTGTTATGAGTCATAACATAAATACCTGTGATTTTGATGGTCCTTTGTGGTTGTGACCCACAGGTTGAGAAACACAGCAATAACTCTTCCCCCTCACCCCGTCCCTTAGATCTTGGCAACTCTGTTCTATTTTTGGTCTTTATGGATTTGGCTTTTTTAAGTCTTTACTATAAATAAAGTTATATGACACTTGTCTTTTGGGGGCTGGGTTCTTTTACTTAGCATAATGTCCTTAAGAATCATGAACATAGTAGCCTATATAAAACATCTCTTTCCTTTTAAAGACAGAATAATATTCCATTGTGCATAGAACATTTTTTATGTATTAATTCATCCCTTAATGGACATTTGGGTGGTTTCCAGTTTTGAAACTGGATATATGAATATGAGGGTATATGTTTAAGGTAAAACTGTAATATGAGTGCTTTGTGATTGCCATAGATTTTCTTCTTCATATAAGTAATTTATAAACACATTTTCCTTATAGAACCTTTGAATACTATCTAGCTGGCAAACACGACAGTTCTTATTCATTGTTTTACCTCATCCTATTTCAAGTTCCTAGTTACATTTGTCTTATTTTCATTGATTTATAGATTGAGCACTCTAAATCTATATATTCAAGTCTGATAATCCAAAATGTCTTAGATGTCTTGGAAGGAGTAATTAAACAAAAAAAATAGATGCTTTAAAAATGCTTCTTGGCATTATCTGTATTTTGCCTCAGTTTTTTACCTGATATTTAATTATTTCTCAATGTCAAGTTATTTCTAGTGAAAAAATTTATTTCCCTCAAAGCAGTTTATGAAACAAAATAAAATCACTTAAGCGTATATTTTACTTGCATGGAAAAAAATGCTTCTTTGGGTTGTTGAGCATTTCAGATGTTCAGGATACAGATACTCAGCCAGTAAAAGCTGTGCAGATTTTCCACAACTGAGGCATTTCAAACATTTAGAATATATTCACCACATGCATCTGTTGCATCTAATTTCTGATGTGCGTTTTACAGCATAGTAGACCATCACACATGCAGAACCTTTAGAACATGGTTGACATCCTCCGATAGTTTCTAACACCAGATTTCTAAAGTTTTAAAGGAAAGGACTGTTAAGGGTTGGTTGTATAGCTCAGTGGGATAGCTTGTGAGAGTTCGCATCCCCAGTGTTGTTCTTGTTTCTTAATTGTTGCTGCCTTTTAAGTTAAACTATCCTGTTTAACAACTTCCACTCCCAAGGATACCATAGCAGCAGCTAAGTCACAAGAGCTAAAGCCCGAGGGAATCCTGTTCCTTTGGGCACTGACTCTTTTAAAGCTATTAAGAAAACTTATTTAAATCTCTGTCTTACTAAAGAACTCAAGATTCTAAGGTTGGGGTAGAATCCTGCTTCCCAGAGAGGCTAAATAGCAAGCAGCTCACCTCTTTCCATCTCCTAAGAAGTCCTCATGTCTTTCCTCACCTCTTTCCATCTCCTAAGAAGTCCTCATGTCTTTCCTCACCTCTTTCCATCTCCTAAGAAGTCCTCATGTCTTTCCTCGCCTCTTTCCATCTCCTAAGAAGTCCTCATGTCTTTCCTCACCTCTTTCCATCTCCTAAGAAGTCCTCATGTCTTTCCTCACCTCTTTCCATCTCCTAAGAAGTCCTCATGTCTTTCCTCGCCTCTTTCCATCTCCTAAGAAGTCCTCATGTCTTTCCTCGCCTCTTTCCATCTCCTAAGAAGTCCTCATGTCTTTCCTCACCTCTTTCCATCTCCTAAGAAGTCCTCATGTCTTTCCTCGCCCCTCCTTATAAGTCTGGCCCCTCCCTACAACTTCCTGTCAGCTAGTTGCTGACCGCAGATGAATTTTATTTAACCAAACATATTTGCATCATTAAACACATGTTCAAGAGCATACACAAAAGTAGCACACCTTAAGATAATACTCTACAACACCACAGCACCTGCATAAAACTCTAGGCATGGTGGTACACACCAGCACTAGTGGGAGGAGACAGGCCTGTCCTTGAGGCTCCCTGGCTATCCAGTCTAGCTGAAATTGTAACTTTCAGGTTCACTGAGAGACCCTTTCTCAAAGAATAAGATGGATGGACCTCTTTCTCATCATTGGTGGGAGGAGACAGGCAAATCGTGGAAGCCTCATTCTAGCCAGTCTAGATGCAGTGAGTTCCAAATTCCGTGAGAGCTGTTGTTTCAAAGGGGAAGGTAAATGAACTGGCAAGATGACTCAGAAGGTAGAGGAGACTGCTGCACAAATATGACAACTCAGCTGCTTCAGTTCTCTGCATGTGCCTACACGTGTGAGCTCCTTCACTCCCACAGAGATACATTAAATGCCTTATGCTGAAAACAACTGGCAAACACCCCCCTTCCCAAGTGACCAAGGTGAATGCCACATACCACATGTTAATCATGCTGAAACAATAGAGATGTAGTGATGTGATGCTGAGAACGTACCATGAAGAACTGTCCTGAGGACATTCCTACAAAATGCTCAACAAAGGGCTTCTTCAGAAAAGCTAGCCATGCAAAACCAGTAGGGTCTAAGTATCTATCAAGTATCTATTGCTCACAGACTGGTATGTATCAAAGAGACAGTGATCCCTACAGCAGTGTGACATCTGGACTGAATTTTGTAAGAGAAAAAAGATTCTTATAGACAATTAGTGAGTTCTAGCTGGGAGGTGGGGGGTGCATGCCTTTAATCCCAGCATTCAGGAGACAGACACAGTCGGGTCTCTGTGAGTTTAAGGCCAGCCTGGTCTACAGAGAGAGTTCCAGGACAACCTCCAAAGCAATACAGAGAAACCCTGTCTCAAAAAACCAAAAGGAAAGAAAAAAAATTAGTGAATTCTAAATAAGAGTTAACATTTACTATTATAAGAAAGTTTTCATGAACTGTACCATATTATATAAAATATTAGGTGTTACATTGATAAGTCATTTTAGATCAGAATCTATACACAACCCCTTTGTTAATCTAACATTTTTTCAAATGAGGTTTTGTGTTTTTACTATATCTGTACTAATGAGTTTCTACTAAAATTGCTATAAGAAATTTCTCCTGTTCTCTTAGATATATATGAAATTTCCCACAACACATAATAATCAAAACATTAAATGTACAAAAAACAAAGAATATTAAAAGCTGCAAGGAAATGAGATGAAGTAACATATAAAAGCAGACCTGTCAAAATAACTCATGATTTTTCACCGGAGACTCTAAAACCTAGAAGGGCCTAGACAGATGTTCTACAAACTCTTAAGAAACCACAGATACCAGCCCTGACTATTATACCTAGAAAAACTCTCAATTGCAATAGATGAAGAAAAAGCATTCCACAAGAAAACCATATTTAAACAGTGTCTATCTAAAACCAGCCCTAGTCAACCTGAAGAGGCTAACCATACTCAAGAAAACACAAGGGATAAATAATCTCAGATGACAGATCAAAAGTGGGTGTAAAAGTCCCATACCACCACAACAAAACAGTGGGATAAAAAAACACTGCTCATTGATAATTCAACACCACTGTCTCAATCCCAATTAAAAGACACAGACTAACAGATTGGATTAGAAAACAGGATCCCTCTTCCTGTTACATCCAAGAAACACATCTCACCATCAAGCATAGACATCATCTCAGGGTAAAAGGATGAAAACACATATTGCAAGCAAGTAGACCTAAGCTATTGTAGTAATTTTACTATCTGAAAAAAATAGACTTCAGTCAAAAACTAATCAGAAGAGATAAGAAAGGACACTTCATACTCAGCAAAGGAAGAATCTACCAAGTGGATATTGAAATTCTTAACTGCTATGCACCAAACACAAGGGCACCCAAGCTCATAAAAGAAACATTGCTACAGCTTAAAGCACATGTTCACCTTCACACATGATAGTAGGTAACTTCAGCACCCAGTCTTGCCAATAGACAGATCATCTAGACAAAAGTAAATAGAGAAATTCAATTCTGTCACTAAGTAAAATTATAAACCAAAAGAACCCAACAGGTATTTACAGAACATTTCACTCAAACACAAAAGAATATATCTTCTTCTCAGCAGCTCATGGAACTTTCTCCAAAATTGACCACATACTGGGTCATAAAGCAAGTCTCAACAGATTCAAGAAAATTGAAATAACTCCTTGCATCCTATCTGTCCACCATGGATTAAAACTGCATTTCAACAACAACAGAAATAACAGAAGGCTTACAAATTCATGGAAACTGAACAACTCTTTACTGAATGAAAAATGGGTCAAGACAAATTAAGAAAGAATTGAAATACGTTCTAGAATGCAATGAAATTGAGTATACAACACACCCAAACTTACGGAACACAATGAAGGCAGTTCTAAGAAGCAAGTTCATATCACCCAGTACTCATATTAATAAAGGAGAGATCTCATATTACTAACTTAACAACACACTTAAAAGCTCTAGAAGAAAAAGAAATAATCAAACTCAGGGCTGAAATCATTAAAATAGAAACAAAAACAATACAAAGAATCAATAAAACAAAGAGTTAGTTCTTTAAGAAATCCAGTAAGATTAACAAACCTATATCCAAATTAACTAAAAGGCAGAGAGAAGATCCAAATTAAGAAAATTGGAGACAAAAAGGGAGCTGTAACAACAAACATGGAGAAAATCCCGAGAATTATAATGACACGCTTTATAACCCTGTACTGCACCAAATTAGAAAATCTGAAAGGAATGGGTAACTTTCTTGATATATACGACTCACGAAGTTCAATCAAAATCAGATAAGCTATTTAAATAGACTTCGAAACCCCTGCTGAAATAGACGCAGTACTTAAAAGTCTTCCAACCAAAAACAGGGTGAGAGAGTTTTAGAACAGAATTTTACCTGGACTTTCAGATTAACACCAATACTCCAAGTTATTCCACAAAATGTAAAAAGAAGAAAAATTGCCCAATCCCTTTTATGAGATCAGTTTCACTGATAGTTCAACCACATAAAGATCCAACAAAGAAAATTACAGACCAAGTTCCCTTATGAACATAGATGCAAAAAACTCAATAAAATACTTGCAAATTGAATCCAAGAATACATAAAAAAGATCATTCACCATGATCAAGAGGGCTTTATCTGGGATGATCCAATGCATGAAAATCAGTTAATGTAATTCACCATATAAACAGACTGAAAGACAAAACCACATGATCATTTCATTAGATGCAGAAAAACTGTTGACAAAAATCAAACATCCCTTTGAGATAAAAGTCCTCAAGAGATTAAGAATACAAGGGACATACCGCAAAATAATAAAGGCAGTTTACAGCAAGCACATAGCCAACATCAACTTAAATAGAAAGAAATTCAAAGCAATTATACTAAAATCAGGCACAAGACAAGGTTGTCCACTCTTTCCATACCTATTTAATATAGTACTTGAAGCCTTTGCTAAAGCAATTAAGACAATTGAAGGAGATCAAGAGTGTTCTGTGATGTTTTACTCTTTTGTCTTGTTGCAAGGGTAGGGTCATCCCCAGCTCCCAGATGGAGACTTATTCTTAGCTAAGAATGCCTGGTCTTAGCTTGGCTTGTTCCTTGCCAGCTTTTCTTGACTTAAATTATCCCATCTGTCTTGGGCCTTTCTCTATTCCTGTGTACCTTTTTTTTCCTTCTTACTCCATGTCTGGTTGTGTAGCTGGGTGACTGTGTGATTGGCCCCTAAAGTCCTCCTTCTTCCTTTCCTCTCTTGTTTCCCAATCCTTTCTCCAGATTCCTCCTCAAATTTATCTTCTCTGCCTGCCTGCCCTGCCTATTCGTCTCCCCTGCCTCGCTATTGACCATTCAGCTCTAAGACGCCTTAAAATAGTATTTCCCAAAACAAAGAGATTAAAAATTGGGAAGGAAAAATAAAATATCTTTTATTACACATGATATTATAGTATACATAACTCCCCAAAATTCCACTGGATTACTATTCTGATACTCCTACAGCTAATAAACACTTTCATCTAAGTAGCTGGACACCGAATTACCACTCAATAATCAATAGCCTTTTTATATGCAAATGATTAACAGACTAAGAAAAAAATTGTGTAACAATATCTTTCATAATACCCTCAAATAATATGAAATACCTTGGGTGTAACTCTAACCAAACAAGTGAAAGACTTGTATAATGAGAACTTTAAGACATTGAGGAAAGAAATTTAAGAATATACCAGAAGATGGAAAGACCTCCCATGTTCATGGTGGGGTAGAATTAATATAGTAAAAATGTTTACCAAAAACAATCTACAGATTCAATGCAGTTCCCATCAAGATTCCAACACAAGTCTTCACAGATTTTGAAAGAGCAATTTAATTTCATATGGAAGCACAAAACACCCAGGATAGCAAATACAATCCTAAATAATAACTCCTGGAGGTCTCACCATCCCCCATCCCAGCTTGTGCTACAGAGAATAAACACAGACACATTGATCAGTGGAATCATATTGAAGACCCAGACATAAATCCACACAGCTGTGGACACCTGGTTTTTTGATAAGCCAGAAATACACACTGGAGAAAAAGACAGCGTCTTCAAAACATGGTGCTGGTCAAATGGATGGCTATGTGTGAAAGAATGCAAGAGAACTCACACTTTATCACCCTGCACAAAACTCAATGTCAGATGTATTGGAAACATCAGCATAAGGCCTGCTACACTGTACCTGATGGAAGAGAAAGCGTGGAACAGTCTTGAACTCATTGGCCCAGGAGGACTTTCTGAACAGAGCACCAATGGCACAGTTACTAAGACTGACAGTTAATAAACAGGACCTCATGAAGCTGAAAAATGTCTGTGTGGCAAAGGACACCATCATTCAGACAAAGCAGCAGCCTTACAGAATGGGAAAAGGTTTCTGTCAGCTACACATCCAATAGAGGGCTAATATCTAAAACATATTAAAAACTTAAAAATATAACTGGACACCAAGAAAAAAATCCAGTTAACAGATAGGTTGCAGGGCTAAATAGAGAGTTCTCAAAAAGTAAAATAGCTGCCTGAGAAACACTTAAATGTTCAACATATTTTGCTATCAGGAAAATGTAAATCAAAACTGTTTTGAGATTTTATCCTACAACAGTGAGAATGACCAAGGTCAATTTAAAAAACTGACAGTCCATGTTTGCAAGGATGTGGGGTTAGGGGAACACTCATCCATTGCTGGTGGAAGTGTAGACTTGCATAGCCATATGGAAATCTGTGTGGTGGTTCCTCAGAAGCTGGGAATAGATTTATTGCAAGATTCGGCTGTACTACTCTTGAGCAGATATCCATTAGTACTCTACATCCTACTACAGAGACACTTGCTCAACTGTGTTCATTTCTGCTCTAGTCATAATTGTCAGAAATTGGTAATGACCTAGATTTCCATCAATGGGTAAATGGTTATGTAAGAGTAATTGACTATGGGGGAGGGTTGAAACTCTGTAGGTATGGGAAATAGATAGTTATGGATGGATGGGAGATGAGTGAGATGAGTGGGAATGGAAACAAAGAATCCAATAGAGAGGGTAAGGGAAGACAGGGCTAAAGGACAGTTAAAACTAAAGGCCATCTGTGGGGTCCTATGCAAACCTAATACAGTAGTAGCTTCCTAAAATATATACATACATGAAGGTTATCTAAATGGAATCCCCAAATAATGGGGAGATGAACCAACTGGATATCTCTTATCACCAAATGAAGCTTCCAGTTCCAGGAATGAGATACATCTGATCTAGTTGTTGACCAAAGTGACCCCCAAGAAGCCCCCAAACAACCAGGCTATTGCCAAGGCTAAGAACAGGTCCTCAAAGTGAGATACACACCTCTATACTAATTCACAGCTTGCTGCTGTATCTGTCAGAGCTGATTCTTTAATTGTAGGTCATTTTGGAATATAAAATCCCCATAGTTAATGTGGAATAGTCTGGTTATGGGAACTGTTTAGTTTTTGTTCCCTGCTGTTCCATAAGCACACAAACTGTCTCCCAGTGTAAGATTCAGCTTGTTTCTAAATACACTGTTTCTTTTTAATATGTGACTATAGTGATCTGTTTCTTAAAGGCTTTTGTTTTTCCAACTGATAAAATGAAAGTGTGTATGTGTGTGTGTGACAGAGAAAGAGAGAGGGAGAGAGAGAGAGAGAGAGAGAGAGAGAGAGAGAGAGAGAGAGAGAGAGAGAGAGAGAGAGAGAGAGAGAGAGAGAGACTGAGAGATTTACAGTATAGTTAGCCTGACTAGTCCAACAATGGCTAAGAACCTGGTAGTTCAGTCCTTGAGGCTGGATGTCTCCGCTGACCTTTAATCAGTGTCAGAATTCCGAAGAAGGAGATTCTGATACCAACAAAGGAATGCCCCACAGCAAGATAGATGAACTTGCCAGCAAGAGTGAGGGCAAGCAGGCAAAAGCAAACATTTCCTTCATTCCTGTCCTGTATGTGGGTTGCCACCAGAAGGTATGGGCCAGATTGAGAGTGGGTCTTCCCACATAAACTGATCCAGTTAAAAGCTCATGTGCCTGCTAGCTGCTTAGATTTTAGTTGATTCTAGATATAGTGAAGTTAACGACCGAGATTAGCCATCATAGCCTGAGTTTTAGCTTTTATAGTTCAAGGCTAACGCCTCAGTCTTCCTATGCCGTGCTAAAGTGTCTTCCTCTTGTTTACACTGTGCTGTCTTATCCTTGGTTCTGCCCCAAAGCTATCCTTCACTGGGACCTCAGCAGTTGTCTTTAGACTGCACCGTTGCTCTTCAGTTGCTTCAGTTACCCAAATCCCCTTAAAGCTTGGCTTCTGTGTATTTGAGGGGCAGACGTGGCCGCTTCCTCCGTTTTTCTAAAAATATGTGTGCACTTATCTGTCCAGTGCTTTGAACATTTGGCTGAGCATGGTGGCTCATGCATGCATGCATTCCAGCATTGGGGAAACAGAAGTGTATGTGGGGGTATCTCTGTGACCAGCCTTGTCAACACAGAAAGCAGGCCAGCCAGCACTGAATAGTGATACCCTGTCTCAAAACAAGCAAACAAACAAAAAATAAACAAACAAGGATTTTAATATCATTCTATCAAAATTTTCAATGATACTTGTTTTGCTAAAAGATGCTTAATCCCTATCAGAGTTCCACCATTTTATCAGAAAGGTGTCTGTTGCAAGCCATGTTTGTTGCTGCTTTTATGGGCTGTCTAATAGCCAACGATAATACTCTTAGTCACATAACACCTGAAACTTCATGCTTTCATGGGCTGTCTAATAAGCAACGATAATACTGCTAGTCAGATAATATCTGAAACTTCATGCTTTCTAAAACCTGGTTTAATGACAAAGCAGCCCTGGTCTAATCTAAGTTGTTCATCACTTGGGTTGAATGAGACTTTGAGGACTCAGTAGATGTTGGTTGGGCTTTTCAGATTAACATTTGTTCTGAATGAGTCTCAGGCTTGAAAGACCTTGAATAGTTTCCACTTTAGATATTTGAATCATGCAAAAATGAAACTTCCTCTCATAACAATGACTCCTTAAATACCCACTTTTTCTTTCAGCTATAATGAATTTCTGATAGTAGCTTTATGTTCTCCTAATTGGAGTTTCCTTTATTAATATTGCCATGTCACACACTCCCAATTGAATTTATCTGTAAAGAAAAATATTGGCATATGACTTTCTAAAAGTCTGAAATTCAGCATATAACTTGGATCAACTTGAATAGAGGAACCTGTGTCTCCCTTTCAGTGTGTCATGTTGCATTTCAGAGTTATTTGAATTTTAAATACATGTGACAGTATGCATACAATCTCACCATTGCTGCAAACATGGGCCACTCCTAGCAAATGTTAGGGATGTTGTGTGAAAAGTAATTTATTGGGGGAAGGGAGCACATTGGTTCTTTTCACTTCAGGACGTTCTTCTGTAGTCTCCATGTCAACTGTCACAGTTGTATTTTCCTATGGTTCTTCTGAGTAATTTGGTCACTGACTGGTCACTAAAATGTCACCTAGCAGCTACATTCTGTCCTTTCTGCAGACAGAGAGGGGTCTTCATATAGAAGTCTCCCTTCTGTTCTGAAGCACACAGAATGAGGTCTTCCCCAGGGAAAGACAGCACATACATGACAGGTATTTCTAAGGTCTTTTAACACTGTTTTTATGTGATCAGAAAAACATTAACTTACTTCCCTTTCCCTTTGAACTCTAGGCATCAATACCTGCCCAAAGGCCAGTCCACCTCATACGACAAGCAACACAACCACAGAGGCTCAGGGAATAAATGGGAGGACACCAGCAAAACGCTCAGCTGCAAGTCCAAAGCCACAAGGTTTGTATTCTGGGGCTCTGTGACTGGTGAGGTTTAAGAGCTGCACAGAAGACTGAATACAGATAATTTGAAGTGTATGTCACCTGCTCAGGTGGAGACCAGTGTGTTTGCTCTGCTCCTCAGACAGGGTACACATTCTTTATTATAATGCTCTGTACATTGCTGAGTTGTTTTTTTTTTTTTTTCATTTCAATGCTAAGGCTTTCTGAAAGAAATTTTTAAATGAGTTTAACATATGACCCACTAGACTCTGGAAATCTGGCCACTGCTGTGTTCATAGTGGGATGAAGTATGGTTGTCAAGCAAAGTCAAATAACTGGTGACTTACATAACAAACCTAATGGTGAGCTTGTCACCTTTAGTTCTGGCCTTGTCTCCCTCTAAAACAGTAAAGTGGCATAGACATAGAAAGTTTTTAACCTTGATTTAAGCTATTTTATGTGCAAAACACAAGGCAGTACTTTGCTCAGTAGACCCGAGTTAAAAGATAAAAAATGAGAGTAAGCTGAAATTAATATAATTCTGGTTTTTATAATTGCCCAGATTTTTTTTAAAGTTTGGTATTTAAAAGGCCTTTGCAGCTTTGCTTGTTTGGAAGAAGCATTACTTCACTACAATGTTTTCCAGTCAGTACACTGAGAAAACCAAGCCAGAGATCTATCGACCACATACCAAACCAACCTGTTACCTAGGGAAACAACAATGGCCTGATTTTTGTTGTTTTGTAGCTTAATGTTTAAATCAACGTATTGTTACTTCAATTATTATTTACTTCCTATCTTAAATGCAGGCCAGCTATGTACAATTTTCTTTAACTACAGGTACTAAAGAAATCACAAAGTAGATGCTTTCTTGAGACACTCTTCCTTGTTCATTGGCCCATCCCTGGTGCTCATGGCTAAACTTCTAGCCCATCTTTTACAGTGAATGACTCTATACTCCAATGTGTCTTTGCCTATCTGGGCTTCCATTAAAAAAAAAAATCACCAACTGGGTAGCTACTTAATAATAACAGTTCAGTTTTTTGCAGTTCTGGTGGCTGGGACCCTGAGAGCCAGGTTTCTGATTCATGTGAAATAGTAGCCAGAGCTTGTGGTCTCTCTGGGGTATCTTTTTTATTTATTTATTTAAAAAATATTTTTCATCTTACGTACTAACTCCAGTTCCCCCTCCCTCCCCTTCTCCCACTCCCCCCATCTAACTCCTCAGAGGGGTTAAGGCCTTAACTGGGGAATCAACCAAGTTTGTCATACCAAGCTGAGGCAGGGCCAAGCCCCTCCTCCCTGTATCAAGGCTGAGCTAGGTATCCTATCATAGGCAGTGGGCCCCCCAAAAACCAATTCTTGCCCCTGAGGTAAGTCTTGGTGACACTGCTGCACCCCCCCCCCCATGCAACAGATCAAGTCAAATAACTGTCATGAACATTCAGAGGGCCTCATCTGGTCCCATGCAGGTTCCCCAACTGTCAGTCAATAGACCATGAGCTTCCTCTAGCTCGGGTCAGCTGTCTCTGTGGTTATCCCCAAAATGCTCTTGACCCCTCCTTGTTAATATGATGCCTCCTCCCTCTCTTCAACCAAACTCCAGGACCTCAGCTCAACACTTGTCTGTGGGTCACTGCATCTGCTTCCATCAATTACTGGATGTAGGTTCTATGATGACAATTAGGGTAGTCACCAATCCCATATAGGGGAAGGTCCATTTAGATACCCTGTCTACTATTGCTAGTAGTCTTAGCTGGGGTCATCCTTGTGGTTTCCTGAGAATTTTTCTAGCACCAGATTTCTCCCTAACCCCCTAATGTCTCTCTCTCTCAAAATATCTCTTTCATCCCACAACTCAGTCTTCTTGATCTCTCATGTTCCCATCCCCCATCCTTTCCTTTCTACCCCCTCCCAGTTACCCAGGATATCTTAACTATTTTCCCTTCCTGAGGACTTCCATGTATGTCCCTCTTAAGCACTCCCGCCTTTACCTACCTTCTCTGGGGGTATGGATTGTAACCTGGTTATCCCTTGCTTTATAGCTAATATCCATCTATGAGTGTATATACACTGTGTCTTTCTGTAGGCTGCTGTTTTGTCTTGTTGTTGTCTATGTTCTTTGCCTTACAGAAGTGTCTCAGTTTTAGGAGGTTCCATTTATTAATTGTTGCTCTCAAATTCTGTGCTACTGGTGTTATATTTAGGAAGTGGTCTCCAGTGAAAATGCATTCAAGGCTCCTTCCCACTTTTTCTTCTAAGAGTTTCAGTGTAGCTGGATTTATGTTAAGTAAGGTCTTTGATCCACTTGAGTTTTGTGCATGGGGACAGATATGCATTGCATTCTTGTACATGTTTACCTCCAGTTATGCCAGCACCATTTGTTGAAGATGCTTTCTTTTTCCCATTGTTTAATTTTGGCTTATTTGTCAAAAATATTCATAGGTGTGTGGATTGATATCAGGGTCTTCAATTCCATTCCATTGGTCCACCTGTCTATTTTTATACCAGTATGAAGCTGTTTTTATTCCTGTAGCTCTATAGTAGAGCTTAAAGTCAGGGATGGTGATGACTCCAGAGGTTCCCTTATTGTATAGGATTGTTTTGACTATCCTGGGTTGTTTGCTTTTCCATATGAAGTTGAGTATTGTTCTCTCAAGGTCTGTGAAGAATTGTGTTTGGGTTTTGATAGGGATTGCACTGAATCTGTAGATTGCTTTTGACAGGATTGCCATTTTTATTATATTGATAACACCTATCCAAGAGCATGGGAGATCTTTCCATTTTCTGATATCGTCTTCACTTTCTTTCTTCAAAGACTTAAAGTTCTTTACATACAGGTTAAAGTTCTTTACATACAGGTTAGAGTTACCACAAGATATTTTATGTTATTTGTGGATATTGTAACCAGTGATGTTTCTCTGATTTCTTTCTCAGCCCATTTATCATGTATATATAACAGGGCTACTGATTTTTTTTAGTTAATCTTGTATCCTGCCACATTACTGAAGGCGTTAGGAGTTCCCTGGTAGAATTTTTATGGTCACTTATGTATACTGTGATATCATCTGCAAATAGTGAAATTTTGAAGTCTTCCCTTCTAATTTATATCCCCTTGATCTCCTTTTGTTGTTTTATTGCTCTAGCTAGAAGTTCAAAACTGTATTGAATAGATATGGAGAGAATGAACAGCATTATCTTGTTCCTAATTTCAGTGGGATCACTTTGAATTTCTCTCCATTTAGTTTGATGTTGGCTTCCTGTATATTGCCTTAGTTATGTTTAGGCATGTCCCTTGTATCTCTGATCTCTCCAAGACCTTTCTCATGAAGGTGTATTGGATTTTGTCCAAGACTTTCTTGGCATCTAGTGAGATCAATTGGTTTTTTTTCTTTCATTTAATTTATATGGTGGATTGCATTGACAGGTTATCATATGTTGAGCCATCTCTCCATCTCTAGGATGAAGCCTACTTGATCATGGTGAATGACTTTTTTTTTTTTTTTGGATGTGTTCTTGAATCTGGTTTGCCAGTATTTTATTGAGTATGTTTTCATCAATGTTCATGAGGAAGATTGGTCTGTAATTCTCTTTCTTAGTTGTGTTTTTCTGTGGTTTGGATATCAGGATAACTATAGCCTCATAAAAAAAAGTTTGGCAATGTTTCTTTTGTTTCTATTGTGTGGGACTACTTGGGGAATAATGATATTAGCTCTTCCTTGAAATTCTTGTAGAATTCTGCACTAAAACCATCTGGCCTGGGCTTTTTTTGGTTGGGAGACTTTTAATGACTGCTTCTATTTCCTTAGGGGTTATAGGTATATTTAAATTGTTTATCTGGTCTTGATTTAATTTGTTTTGTGATACCTATCCAGAGAATTGTCCATTTCTTTTAAATTTTCCAATTTTTTTTTTTTTGGCATACAAGCTTTCAAAGTATGACCTAATGATTCTCGGGATTTCCTCAATGTCTGTTGTTATGTCCCCCCTTACATTTCTGATTTTGTTAATTTGAATATTCGCTCTCTGCTTTTTGGTTAGTTGGGCTAAGGGTTTGATGTTTCTTAAAGAACCAACTCTTTGTTTCATTGATTTTTTAGGTATTGCTCTGTTTCTATTTTGTCTAATTCAGTCCCGAGTTTGATTGTTTCTTGTTGTCTACTCCTCCAGGGTGTGTTTGCTTCTTTTTGTTCTAGAGCTTTCAGGTGTGCTGATAAGTCACTAGTATGAAATTTCTCCACATTCTTTATGTAGGCACTTAGTACTATGAACTTCAGTTTAACAGTTTTCATAGTGTCCCATAAATTCGGGTGTGTTGTGCATTCATTTTCATTGAATTCCAGGAAGTCTTTAATTACTTTCTTTATTTCTTGATGTAATTGAGCATTGCTCAATTTCCATGAGTTTGTGGGCTTTCTGAAATCAGTGTTGTTGTATTCTAACTTTGGGCCATGGTGATTCAATAAGATACAGGGAGTTATTCCAATTTATTTGTATCTATTAGGGTTTGCTTTGTTACCAAGTATGTTATCAATTTTATAGAGGTTCTGTGAGGTGCTGATAAGGTTTATTCTTTTGGGTTCTATAGATGTCTGCTGAGTCCATTTGAATCATAACATCTGTTCCCTCATTTCTCTGTTAAGTTTCTGTCAGGCAGACCTGTCTAGTATTGAGAGTAAAATGTGGAAGTCTCCCACTATTAGTGTGTGGGGCTTGATGTATGATTTAAGCTTTAGTAAGATTTTTTTTTTACAAATGTGGGTGCCCTTGTATTTGGATCCCAGATGTTTAGAATTGAGACTTCATCTTGATGGATTTTTCCCTGTGGTGACTATGAAAGGACCTTCTCCATCTCTTTTGATGAATTTTAGTTGAAGTCTATTTTGTTGATATAACAGTAGCTATACCTGCTTGTTTCTTAGGAAAATCTTTTCCCAACCCTTTACTCTGAGGAAATATCTGTCTTGGAGGTTGAGATGTGTTTCTTGTATGCAGTAGAAGGATGGATCTGGTTTTCTTATCCATTCTGATTGCCTGTGTCTTTTCATAGGTGAATCGAGACCACTGATATTAAGACATATTAATGACCAGTGATTGTTAATTCCTATTACATTTGGTTTTGTTGTTATTGGTGATGGTGTTTGTATGTTTACCTTCTTTGGGGTTTGCTAATGTGAGGTTATCTATTGCCTGTGCTTTTGTGGGTGCAGCTAACTTCCTTGGTTTGGGGTTTTCCTTCTAGTAATTTCTGTGGGCATGAATTTGTGGATAAGTGTTGATTAAATCTGGTTTTATCATGAAATAATCTTGTTTTCTCTGTCTATGGAGATTGAAAGCTTTTCTGGGTAGTGTAGTCTTGGCTGGCATCCATGGTCTTATAGTGACTCCAAAATGTTGTTCAGGACCTTCTGGCTTTCAGAATTTCCATTGAGAAGGCAGATGTAATTCTGATAGGTCTGCTTTGTTACTTGCCTTTTTTTCTTTGCAGCTCTCAATGTTTTTTATTTTGTATGTTTTGGTTATCATATGGCAAGGAGACTTTTCTTTTTGGTTCAGTCTGTTTGATGTTCTGTAAGCTTCTTGTGCCTCCATAGGCTTGTCCTTCAGTTTGGGAAATTTTTCTTGTACGATGTGTTGAATATATTTTCTGTTTCTTTGAGCTGGACTTCTTCACCTTCTATCCCTATTATTCTTAGGTTTGGTCTTTTCATGGTGTCCCAGATTTCCTGGATATGTTATATTAAGAATTTGTTGGATTTCATATTTTCTTTGAGCAATGAATCTATTTCCTCTGTCTTCAACAGCTGAGATTCTCTCTTCCATCTCTTGTATTCTATTGGTTATGTTTGCATCTGTAGTTCCTGTTCATTTACCCAGATTTTCACTCCCAGGAACCCCTCAATTTATGTTTTCTTTATTGCCTCTATTTCAGTTTTCAAGTCTTGGATTGTTTGATGGCTTTTTCTTGGTTTTCTTAGCTTTCTTTGAGGGATTTCTTCTAATTTTTTGTTTGTCTTTTTCTCAATTTTCTTAAGGAAATTTTTCATTTCTTCTTTAAGGGCCTCTATCATCTTTGTAAAGTTATTTTTAAGATCATTTCCTTCTGCTTCATCTGTGTTGGTCTGTTCAGGTCTTCTTGACATAGGACCACTAGTTTCTGGTGGTGTCATATTCCTCTTTGTGTTGTTGAAAGTATTCTTATACTGCCTTCTACCCATCTCTTCCTCCAATCAGTATAGGTGGGGCCTGTATCTCTAGTGGTGTTTGGCGCCTGTGGCTGTGGTGTTCACTGGTATGGTGATGGAGGATGGTTGGTGGAGCAGGTGCTGCTGCATGGTAGCTGGAGATACAGGTTGAGTGGAGGAAGGTTGGGGATAGGGTCTAGAGAGCAAGGATTTCCATCTGGGTTCTCAGACACTCAACGGTCTCTTAAGGTATGAGCGGAGGTCTGGTGGTTGCTGGTTAGGTGGCAGTTGGTGGCGGGGGTGGGGGGCTGTGTTTGGTGAACAGGTTGCTACTGCCTGGTCACTGGGAGTAAGATTGGGAAGGGGCAGATGCTAGCTAGGGTCTAGTGAGCAGGACTCTCCAGCAGGGATCTCAGACACTCACCTGTCTCTTCAGGTATCCTCTGGGATGTCTTTACGATGCTTTCATCTCATTCATAAACACTAGCCCAGTGTCCCTCCCCTAATAGTTATAAACATGTACCATTACTATGTATTAAGAATGAGATAGAATTGATAAATAAAAGCCAAATTAAAGTGATTCTGGAAGTGGAAAACTCAACAAGGCAAATAAAAACCTTAGTGAAAAGCCTCATGACTAGAATATAGCATGTGGAAAGCAGAATTAGATCTTAGACGCAAGGTAGAAGAATTAGACCATTTAGTAAATCAATGACAAAAATATTAGTGGAATATGTGGTGGCTTTGAGACTCCATGAAAAGTCTTGGCTCTCAAATTATAGGCATAGAAAAAGGGATACAGAAAATATTTTTTAAAGAATCATAGCAGAAAATTTCCAAGCCTAGGAAAGAAGATTTCTACCCAGGTTCAAGAAGCACACAGAATGGGTTGCCTTGTCCAACTACGATGGGATGGTTTTGTCTTATATTATATTTGTCATGTTTGGTTGTTATCTCTTAGAAGCCTGTTCTTTTCTAGTAAGATATAGAGATGGAATAGATCTGAATGGAAAGGGATGTGGAAAAGAACTGGGAGGAATAGAAGAAGGGGAAATGATAATCAGGATATAGTGTATGGGAAAAGGATCTTTTGTCAACAAAGGGGGTGGGAGGTGGGGGGGTAAGAAGCCTACAGGAAAACAAGTAGACAGGACCAGAAAGAAGACATCTCACTGTCACCAAAAATGCAGAATAAAGAAAGAGTATTGAAAACAGCAAGAGAAAAGCCAGTAAATAATAATTGGTTATCCATAGAAACTTTTAAAGCCAGACAGACCTGGAAAGAGACCTTCCTCGTTCTGAAATACTATAGCCTAGAATATTGTGTCCAGAACAAGCATTGAAGCTTTATAGAGAAATAAAATGACAGGAATTAATTGTTCAATGATACCTGTCAATACTAATGTTGCAACCCAATAAAAAGACATGAACTAGATTAGAAAACAGGATCCATCTTTTTCTGCCTCCAAGAAACACACCTCACCATCAGTGATAGACACTTAGAGTAAGCAGAATAAATAAATATAGCTATTCTAGTATCTGACAAAATAGACTTCAAACAAAAACTAGCCAGAAGAGAATACCTGTTAAGGAAATAATCCACCAAGAAGATATTTTAATTATTAACGTACATCACTTATTTTTTAAAACAAACTCTACTCAATGAAAAAACACAAATTGACCCCAGTGCCCCAATCTCATTTTTTTCAATAGACAGGTCATCAAGACAAATACTAAATAGAGAAATATTACAGTTAAATGACACCATAAATATAATAGATCGAATAGGTATCTGCCATAGATGTGGAGAAAGACAAACCCTTTACACTGTGTAAACCAGTACAACCACTTTGGCAGTCAGTCTGAAGGTCTGTATAAAAACCAGAAATAGAACTATAGCTGAACCACCCCTGCACATGTGCCAGAAGGACTGTATATCCTGTTGCACACATATGTGCTTGTTGTTACTTTCTTCACAATAGCTGTAACCTATAAATATCCATCAGCTGGTGGATGCATAACAAAAATGTGGTACAAATACACAGTGGAATAGTATTCTTTTTTAGAGGAAAATGAAATTTTGAGGAATATGGATGAGACGTGAATAGAAATTATACGGTGTAAGGTTATCCAGACCCAGGCAGTAAAAAGCCTTATGTTCTCTTTCCTATGTAGACCCTATCTTCAAATCCTTGTTTGTTTTAATGTGGAGTGCATGTTGTAGCCAGGAGCTAGAAATGGGCAGTTGGAAGGATGCAATAAAGGGGAGAGAAGTAGTAGTACATAAGTAAAATGAAAATTGAAAGAGGAAAACTAGACCTAGGTTTAAGCAGGGAAGGGATAAGAGGCATGAAGAAATTAGGGGATAGGAGAATGGTTAATGAAAATGAAGGCTGTGTTAAAAAGCCACGTGTAATGATAAAATCTTGCAACCCAGTTAAAAATATAATTAGAAAGAATAATAGAATACACCATATGAAGGAGAGAAAGAATGCAGAAGATTAAAGGTTTAAATGGAAATAAGGATAAGATGGGAGGAGATGGTAGCATGGAATAGTCAAAACTAGGGATTCTAAACTATTAAAAATATAATTAGGAACAGAGGTACCCTACATGTGTGGACAATGCTGCCCAGAAAACATAGGTCCTTAAATGAAAATCTGAATTCTGGACACATGATATCTCCCTATTGGTTTTTGGTCAGAGAGGCTCTAAAGGTCCCCAAAACATCATAGATTGTTGCTAATGTTCTCAGTTGCCCACCTTACCTAGATGGTAAGACTCTGTTGCTGGATACACTGCACACTTTGTATGACATAGAGAAACCAAGGTGTAACTGACCAAGAAACTCTCGCTGATGTCTGGCTTCTATAATGTTGAAGCTTGGCATGCTTCTTGGGGGAAAAGACATCAATGGTCTTACCCAGTGATGGGCTCTGCATGCTACAATACTGACCTGCCCGGGCAAGATGTGCCTATTGGTACAATACTGGCATCGCTGTTACAGAATAGCTACCTTCCTACTGAATTTGAGGCCTGCTTCATAGGAGGCAGTTTAAGCCTGGTACTGTAAACCTGGTCAAAGCTGAGGAGGTCATAGGCTCTTGCTAGAGGCCATTGCTGAAGGTACCACATACTTTGGCAGGAGGGCATAGAGAAATCAATTAAACTGGCTAGGAATCTTCCTTCCAGCTGACTAGCTTTCATTGTGCCAGAAGTTTCCATGCAGTCTACTAAGGAAGACATCAGTGTTCGCACCCAGTACCTTGCATGTATCCTACACTATCAACCAGCCAGGCCAGATGTGCAGTAGTGGCATGACTGTTATGGGATAACCAGCTGCTTTTTAAACTTGATTTGAGACTTGTACCGCAGGAGGGAATTCATGCATGGTACAGTAAATGTATTTAAATCCCATGACTAGGGAGGTCATAGCCCCTGTGGTGGGATTTGCTATTGTTGGTTTACTACATGGTCATGTTGCCAAACTGCCTTTTAAATATTTGTGTTTGTAACCATAGTCCTGGGTTACAATATTGCTTAACCTTGGTAAAAGCGTCTGTTTGCAGTAGGCAGTGGTTAGTGAAGAGATTCTTAACTGGCCAAAGTGTTGAGAATGTATGATTGAGTGCTCCGCCCCAATATCACGTGTAGCACCCTCTCTCTTCTGAGACCTGGCATGGCCTTGGGGACTTGACTTGGCTGGGAATGTCAAGGGAGTGAACAAAAGGCAGGCAGGCAGGCAGGCAGGCAGGCAGGCAGACAGACAGACAGACAGACAGACAGACAGACAGACAGACAGACAGACACATAGAAAAGCTTGCATCAAGTGGACTGGGCTCTCTGATGGAGAAACCAAAACCTGCACAAGCTCAGTGTGTTTATTATGTATAGTTTAGCAGGGAAGCAGGGTTATTGCGTACTTATGAGTCAGTGAAGCAGGTTTAGATCATCTCCATCCATAGAATAGTCTCTACAGGTAGAGTCTTCGGGTCGTAGACATCCAAGAAGGAGAAGCTACAATGGACATTTTTCTGCCCAGTGTCAACATTTACACTTGGAGCTCCAAGTAAGGCTTTGCTAACCCTCTGCCTCACCTGGGGAACGCTCTGCCACTCTTGTGTAGTTGAGGCAGTGGAGTCCTTGATATAGCCATGCCCATGTAAACAGCGCCCTTCCACTTAGGACTTCATTCACTCCCTACATCAACCCACACCATCCTCTAAGACTCATGAAACATTTGAAAAGAGAGCGAAAAGAATGTAAGAGATGGAGGAAGGAGAGACATAACGTGAGATGCTGTCTTTTGATATGACGTGACTATTGTATAATGACGTCACAGTAGCTGTGGTTTCCTGCATGTATCAAGCCAATCAGATTATAGCATGGGCTAGCAAGAGGCTTGCCAGGCTTCACCCTTAACTGAGGAAGTATTGTTAGGTGATAGCTACTCAGGGAGGGACAGACACTTTCTTTTAGGTTTGTAGCCACTTGTAGATTGCCCATATGTTAAATCAGGTGAACTGGGCTCTATATCTATACCCATGCACATACAAGATTATTAAAACAAAAAAACAAAACAAAACAAAAAATGGACATTCAGTTGAATTTGGGAGTACAATGTCTTTTGATTGTGATTGGTTGAGTTGGAGACAAATGGGGATGGATATGCTCGAAATACATTGTTTACCTATATGAAAATTTCATTATTTAAGATACTGTGCTTTCTAGCCCTATCTATTTCCCTGCAAATTTTGTAACTTCATTTTTATTTAACCTGGACAAAATTCCATTGTCTGTTTGTATAGTTTCATTATCTGTGTGTTGATTAACATCTAGGTTGGTTCCTTTTCTTTGCAGCTGTGAATACAGTAGCACTGAACATGAATGTACAAGTATTTCTATATCAATGTTTTGAGAAGTCTCAAGAATGGTATAGCTGAGTCATATAGTAGTTCTACTTTTTTAGTTATTTTAGAAACCTCCATACTGATTTCTCTAATGGTTGAACTGGTTTGCACTCTCACCAGCAGTGAGTAAGGAATGGTTCCACTTTCCTCTGACTGAGATGAGGTAGTGTCTCAAATAGTTTTAACCTTTGTTTCTTTAATAGCTAAGGATGTTGAACACCATCTTAAATATTTACTTGTGATTTCTGTCACCTATTTGAGAACTACCTTTATTTTATTAATTCTTCTATTGCTGGGTAGTTTTCTTGTCTCTCCAGGTCCCACAGCCACTTCACCTCAAATAAACACACAGACACTGTATTAATTATAAAACTGTTGGTTGATGATGAGGGCTTCTTACTGGCTAGCTCTGTCTTAATTATTAACCGATTTCTATTAATCTACGTATTGCCATGAGACTGTGGCTTACCCAGTAATGCCCCGGTACGTTACTCCTTCAATAGCATGGTGTCTCTCCCCACGGCCTCTCTCTGCCTTCTCTCCCCAGAATTCTCCTGGTCTAGCCCCATCTATCTTCCTGCCTTTATTGGCCAAACAGTGTTTTATTCATCAACCAATAAGATAAACATATATACAGAAGGACATCCCCCATCGCAGTTTAGTACCATTGTTTGTTCTTGGGGCTATTTCCTGTGCTATTGGATTCTTTCAGAAAGTTCTTTGACTATACCTATATCAGAGAGTGTGTTCCCTATATTTTCTTCTAGCAATTTCAGCTTTCAAATTTAGGCCTCTCATTCACCTTCATGGATTTTTGCTGTTATTGTTCAAAGTGAAAGGTATGGACCTGATTTCATTCTTCTCCAAAAGGATGCTGCACTGTTTATTAAACAGGCTTTTCTTTTCTCACTACATAATTTTTTTACACCTTTGTCCAAAATGAGGTGTATGGGTTTATTTCCAGGTCTTTTATTCTGTTCCACTGGTCCACCTGTCTGTTTTTATAGAAATTTTTTAACTTTTTTGAGATTTTATTCATTTTTTATTTTATGTGTACAAGCACTTACCAGAATGCTTGTGCACCTCATATGTTCAGGATTCATATAGTTGTGAACCTCACTGGGGACTGAAGAGCTGTCAGTGTTCTTAAACACTGAGCCTTCTCTTCAGTCCTGTGCTAAGTATTTTAAGGTGAGGCATCAAGGGTCTGTTAATGGTGGAATAGTCAGAGCAGAATATCCTTAGAGTGGGTGGCTAAAATATACAATGGAGAAAGTACAGGAGAAAATACAGGAGAGTGTTAAAATGTCTGCAGGACAAGAGAATAACCCTCTTAACATGGTGTAAAGAGAATGTAGTCTGCACAGATAAGGTTGAAGAAATGCAACAGGGATAAGAAAATTCCTATAAAGTCTTATTTAAAAGAAAATAAACAGCCTTCTATGTTGTATGTCTTTCTAACATGTTTTATTTAAATTTATCATCACAAAGTTCTTCCTTAATATGAGTCTGATAATTGTTTATGCTGTAGCAGGACATGCTTAGATATTCTTCTATGGGTTTTGTTTGTTTTATTTTATTGATGGATCTTACTGTGTTGCCCAAGCCATTCCAAAATTCATGATCCCCCTACCTCCCAAGTCCTGGGATGTTTGCATTGTCTGGCTTGACCACTTAAATATTCTTCACTTAAAAAAAAAAAAACTATTGTAGATACTTTGAATTTAGAATGGCTTTTTTCTTTCTTTTCTTTTTTATTTAAATTAGAAACAAGCTTGCTTCACATGTCAGTCCCAGCCCCCTCTCCCTCTCCCTCCCCCTTCTCCCACCCGCCCCCACCCCCGCACCCCAAATCCCACCCAATCCTCAACTCTCCAGAGTCTGTCATATCATCCCGGGGCAGGGCCTAAGCCCTCACCTGTGTGTCCAGGCTGAGAGAGCATCCCTCCATGTGGAATAGGCTCCCAAAGTCCTTTCGGATGCCAAGGATAAATACTGATCTAGTATTCGAGGCCCCAAAGATTGCCAAGGCCTCCTCATTGACACCCACATTCAGGGGGTCTAGATCAGTCCCATGCTGGCCTCTCAGCCATCAGTCTGGGGTCCATGAGCTCCCCATTGTTCAGGTCAGCTGTTTCTGTGAATTTCACCCACCCAGTCATGACCCTTTTGCTCATCACTCCCTCTCTGCAACTGGTTTTTTGTTTTGTTTTGTTTTTTTTTTTTTTTTTGGTTTTTACGAGACAGGGTTTCTCTGTATTGTTTTGGAGGCTGTCAGTCCAGCCTGGCCTCGAACTCACAGAGATCCACCTGCCTCTGCCTCCCGAGTGCTGGGATTAAAGGCGTGCGCCACCACCGCCCGGCTTCTGCAACTGGTTTAGAGGATTTCAGTTCAGTGTTTAGCTGTGGGTGTCTGCCTCTGCTTCTATCAGCTACTAGGTGAAGGCTCACTTTCCCCAGCTCCCTGTCCCCTCCCCTCATGCTCCCAGTCCACTCAGGAGATCCTGTCCCATTGCCCTTCTCTGGGGTACCATGCATGTCTCTCTTGTTTCCCAGCCTCTCTGGCTGTGGAATTGTAGGTTGGCACTCCCCTGCTTCATGTCTAAAATTCATATATGAGTGAGGGCATACCATGTTTGTCTTTTTGTGGCTGGGTTACCTCACTCAGGATGGTTTCTTCTAGTCCCATCCATTGCCTGCAAATTTTAGGATTCCATTGTTTTTTTCTGCTGAGTAATACTCCATTGTGTAAATGTACCACATTTTCTCTATCCACTCTTCAGTTGAGGGGCATCTAGGTTGCTTCCAGGTTCTGGCTATTACAAATAATGCTGCTATTAACATAGTGGACAGATGTCCTTGTTGTATGAATGTGCATCTCACCTGAGCATCTTGTTGTTGTCAGAAGTTTAACAACGAAGCAGGGAAGGAGTGTGGTTACATTCTAAACTCAGTCAGTACAAAACCAAACCCAGAAATGAATTCATGTCTTTATTTCTAGAACTAATATATCATCCAAAGTACACAGACACAAATGAAGTGGAGAAAGAAGAAATTGTAGTGTTGGGATTCTCCATTTTCATGGTCTCTAATACCAACCATGCTTGCGAGTTTTTATATCAGCTTTTAAAAAGGTGGGGTCATCTGGGAAGAAAGAATATTAACTGAGAAAATACCTCCACAGCACAAGCCTGTAGTCAAGTCCACGGGGCGTTTTCTTCATTGTTGATGACAGGGAGGGCCCATTCCATTTGGATAATGCCTTGCCTGCCTGGTGGTCCTAAGCGCTATGAGAAAGCAGGTTGAGCAAGCCATGAAGAACAAGTTAGTAAGCAGTAATCCTCCATGACCTCCACGCCAGCTCCTGCCTCTGGGTTCCTGCTGTTTTCCTGCCTTCACCTTCCTCAATGACAGACGTAAACGCTGTGAGATTCAGTGAAGCCTCTCTTTCACAGGTTGTTTTATGTCATGGTGTTTATCAAGTACTAGACACCCTAAGACACCAGTAAAGGGCGTGTCAGACACTGGCCTTAGGCTCTTGATAAAATATACCTCATACACAGCTTTAGGACTGATAACTGCAGCCCTTGGAAGGGAAAGCAGGTTTCCCAGGAACCAAAACCTTAAGTCCTTTGAGGCCCTGGCCCCAGCCACAGCCCAGCCCTTGCCAAGTCTGTCCCCTTGTCCTTTTATCAGGGCCCCTCAGACAGCCTGGATCAGTCTGGCTTCCAACAATATGTATACTAGAATCACCACAAGAAACGAGGACCCCAAAAAGCTGTTTGATCTGAATTTATATATATTCAATTTGATAAAGAAATAAATTATGCAAACATAACACCAAAGGGCTTTTCCATAGGATATTGGAGGAAACTAGAAAAATGAAGCTTAGTTTAACAAAATTTGTTAACAAAGATTTTTCTCATCCTTAACCTTCCATTAATGATGATAAGAATGTTACTTTTCTGCCGGGCGGTGGTGGCGCACGCCTTTAATCCCAGCCCTCGGGAGGCAGAGGCAGGGGGATCTCTGTGAGTTCGAGGCCGGGCTGGACCGATAGCCTCCAAAACAATACAGAGAAACCCTGTCTCGTAAAAATCAAAAAAAAAAAAAAAAAGTGTTACTTTTTTTCTCATGTAAGAGGAACAACCCCCACAGGGGAAAGGGACCAGGTCAAAATATTTCTCTAATGCCTTTGCATAAAATAATTCTTATGGGCCGGGCGGTGGTGGTGCACGTCTTTAATCCCAGCACTCGGGAGGCAGAGGCAGGTGGATCTCTGTGAGTTCACAGCTAGCCTGGTCTGCAGAGCATTCCAGGACAGCTAGGGAAACAAAAAGAAACCCCATCTCAAAAAACCAAACCAAACAAATATAAAAGCCAAAACAACAAACAGATCCACTAAGACAAAAAAAAAAATATATACCAAAACAAAACCAGCAAACACAGACACACACAACATGAAATCCATTTTGTGTCAGACCAGTATTTATGGATATGAGGCCTGTTCTGGAGTGTGGTAGGCAAACCCACTGTCACTCCATTGGAGAAAACTGGTGTTCCCTTTCCCAGCAGGCAGGTATCACTTGCAAATGCCTTCTTGATTTGATTACGAGAGGGACTTTGTGGCACCTTCTCTTCTCAGTACTGGGATTTGATCTGATTTGAATGTACTCAGATCCTTGCATGCAGTCACCGCAGCCTGTGTGAGTCCGAACATCTGTGTGTCTGTTGTGTCTGGAAGATGCTGTTTCCTTGGAGTCGTCTACAATCTCTGTCTCAAACTTTGTACTCCTTCTTCTACATAGATCCCCAAGCTTTGAAGGAATGGGTTTGATAATAATGTCCCATTTAAGGCTAAGTTAGTCATACAAAGACACATGTATATCCAGCTACCCTCGGTCTATGGAAAATAACCAACCATCAGCAGCCTTGGAAATAGCCTGTGATGTTTGGAGGCCTATGGGACCTTGCTGGTCAGTAATGCAACAAGATGTAATCCAGTCTTGGCACTGGAGGTTTGACTCAATGGCATATGATGTCTAGTTGGGGCATCGTCTCCCCTATTATATGGCGATGGCCTTACGTTACAATTTAAAATTCATATATACGGTTTCTCTGTGGCTTTTCAAAAGCCCACTAGCGTTAATTGTTCCTTCCCATCTCCCCATATCCCTTTTTACCCTGCCCTGTTTATTCCTCCTACTCTAGTTTCCACTTTATCTCCATTTTATAACACTACATTCTGCTCCTTCCCTGTAAGATCCTTTTATCTCCACTGGTTCCTTATTACTGTCTATGCTCTGTGGTTATTTTGATTGAAACACACATATCCAAAACTTAAAACATCAACATATAAGAAAAAACATGCAATATTTATCTGTTTATTCTGGGTTACCTCACTCAGTATGGTTTTTTTCTAGCCCCATCCACTTACCATTCAGAACTTTATTTTTCTAAAGACCTGAATAATATTTGATTATGTAAATGTACCACACTTATCCAGTCAACAGCTGGTGAACATCTAGGCTGTTTTTCCAATTTCTAGCTATTGGAAAAAAGGCAGGAATGAACATGGGAGAAAGTATGTCTGTAGTAGGATGTAGAGTCCCTTGGGTATATGCCCAAGAGTGGTGTAACTGAATGTTGGGGTAGATAGAGTTTCAGTTTTTTGAAGAACCTCTACATGATCTCCATAATGGCCAGACCAGTTTGCACTGCCACCAACTCCCCTTCCCCCACATCCTCACTGTCATTTGTTTTCTTGATCCTGGTCATTCTCGCTGGTATAACATGAAATTTAAGAGTAGTTTTAATCTTCACTTTCTCAGGGGCCAAAGATAGTGTTTCTTGGCCATTTCTGTTTCTTCTTTTGAGACCTATTTACTTCTATGTCCCATTTTTAAATTAAGATATTTGCTTTCTTGATGTTCCAGTTTTGAATTCTTTGTCTAGTTTAGATGCTAACCTTCTATCATATGTAATATTGGTAAAGCTTTTACCCCCGTTCTGTAGGCTGCTGCTTTGATTCACTGATGGTGTTCTTTGATGTAGAGAAGGGTTTTAACTTTATGAGATCTGGCTATTAACTGTTGGTTTTAATGCCTGTGCAATCAATATCCTGTTCTGAAAGTCCTTTCATATCTTGATGACTTCAAGACTGTTCCCTACATTTTTCATCTCTCAGATTCAGGGTATCTGGTCTTATATTGAAGTTGGTAATTTGTTTGGAGTTGATTTTGTGCAGGATTATAGATGTACATTGATTTTTGTTCTTCTGCATGAAGGTATCTAGTTTGACCAGCATCATTTGTTATAGATTCTGTCTTTTCTCCAGTGTGTATTTTTTGCTTCCTTGAAAAAAATCAGCTGTGCGAAATTAAATTGGTCTTTAGTTCTATTCCATTAATCAATGTGTCTGTTTTCATGCCAATGCCAGGCTGTTTTTATTACTATAACTCAGTTTTACAGCTTGAGATCTGAGATGGTGATACTTCCAAAAATTTTTTTATTATTCAGGATTGTTTTAGCTACGCTATTTTTGTTTGCTTGTATTTGTTTATTTTAGCTTTGTTTGGTGTGGTGTGGTGTGTGTATGTGTGTGTTTCCATAAGAAATTTAATATTGTTTTTTCAGTTTCTGTGAAAAATTGTGTGAGAATTTTGATGGGCATCACATTGAATCTGTAAATTGTTACTATCAGGATGGTGATTTTCACAATATTAATCCTACTGATCCATAAGCATGGGAGATCTTTCCACTTTCTAGTGTCTTAAATTTCTTTCTTCAATGCATTAATGTTTTTATGATGCTTGATTACAATTACCTTGTGATATTTTCTGAGGCTACTTTGAAATGTACTATTTTTCTGATTTTTTTTCTCATATGTTTGTCATGTATTTGGAAGGCTGCTGAGTTTTGTGTGTTAATCCTATATCCTGCTATTTTTCTGAAAGTGTTTATTAGCTGTAGAAGTTTCTTGGTGGAGTCTAGCGTGTTTTATGTGTAAAATCATGTCATATGCAAAAAATAAAATGTTGAGTTCTTTTTTTCCTATTTGGTCTCTTTGATCTCCTTCAGTTGTCTTACCTCTCTAGTTAAGACAATATTTAATAGTTATATAGAAAGTAGACTTCACTCACACTGTCTTTCCTGATTGTAGTTGAATTGTTTTGACTTTACATATTGGATAATGTTTGCTGTGGGCTCTCTCTAAATTGCTTGTATTATTTTAAAGTATGTCCCTTGTATCCTTAGTCATTCCAGGACTTTTATTTTATTTTAAATAGCTTGTTTTACATGTCAATCCCAGTTCCCTCTCCCTCCCCTCCTCCCGCGCCCCCCCAACATCCCCCCCATCCTCCCACCCTATTGCCAATTCCGGGGATGTTAGATTTTGTCAAAGGTCTTTTCTGTATCTCAGATGACAGTTTGTTTTTCATCTTTTAGTCTGTTTATTTGCCGTATTACATTTACTGATTTACATACTTACATTTGTTAAACCATCCTGCGTCTCTGGGTTGAAGCCAACTTGGTCAGGGTGGATAATCTTTTTTGATGTGTTCTTGGATTTCATTTGTAGGTATTTTATTGAGAATTTTAATGTGTGTGTCCATAAGGGATATTGGTCTATAATTTTCAGTTTTTGTTAGATCTTTCCATGGTTTTGGTATCACGGTAATATTGGCTTGATAAAAAGAATTGAGCAATGTTCCTTTCATTTCTATTTTGCAGTAGCCGCGTTAATTCTTCTTTGAAGGTGTGGTAGAATTCTGCACTTAATATTCTGGCCCTGGGCCTTTTATCTTCCATATTTTTATTTGATGCTTCTATTTAACTCAGGGTTATGGGTCTGTTTAAATTGCTTATCTGATCTTGATTTATCTTTGGTAGGTCACATATATCAAAAAATTCACCTATTTATTTTAGGTTTTCCAGTTTGAAAAAATGTGGATTTTTAAAAATATCTTAGTATTCTCTGAATTTTCATGATGTCTGTTGTAATATCTATTTTTAGTAGTTTGAATATGCTTTTTCTATATTTTCCTTAATTTGCCTAAATGTTTGTCTATCTTATTTATTGTCTCAAAGAACCAATTCTTTCTTTCATTGATTCCTAGTACTGCCTTTTTTTTTTTTTTTTCCTTAATTGGTTTTAGCCTTGAGTTAATTATTCCCATCTGCTTTTTTGGGCTGGCATTTCTTTCCGTGTTTCTAAGCTTTCAAGTATATCATTTAGTTTTTAACAATGAGATAGCTTCAGAGTGTGTGTGCGCGTGCGTGCGTGCGTGCGTGCGTGTGTGTGTGTGTGTGTGTGTGTGTGTGTGTTATGTGAGCACTATGATGTTGCCTCTTAGAACTGCTTTCTTTGTGTCCCATAGTTTTGGGTGTATTTTCATTTTCACTCACCTAAAAAGTTTTTAATTTTCTTCTTGATTTCTGTCTTGACCTAATTTTCACTCAGTAGTGAGGTGTTCAGCTTCCAAGAGTTTATAGTCTTTCTGTTGTTGATAAACAGCTATAATCTATGGTATCAGGATATAGGGTGTTGTTTTAATTTTGTTTTAAGATCAAGAGTTGCTTTAAGTCCTATGGTCAATTTTGGAGAAAGCTCAATGGGCTTTAGAAGAGAAAATGTGTTTCTTTAGTATTTGCATTGAATGCTCTGTAGGTTTCTGTTAGCTGCCTTTGACTCTAGGGTTTCTCTGTTTAATTTTCATCTGGATTACCTGTCTAATGGGAAGAATGGAGTATTGAAGTATCCCACTATCACTGTGTGAGGGTCAAATTTTAATGAGATTTTAATTAAAATACTGTTCCTTTTATGAACTTGGGTATCCTTTAGTTGGGTGCATAAATGTTTAGAATTATATCCTCTTAGTGGATTTTTTAAATGAGTATGTAGTTCCCTTCCCTGTCTCTTCTGATTAGTCTTGGTCTGAACTCTTATTTTGTCAGATATTACAATAGCTATGCCTGCTTGCTTCTTGGGTCCATTTCTTGGAATACATTTTTCATCCTTGTACCCTAAAGCAATGTCTGTCCTTGATGGGGAAGTATGTTTCTCAGGTGCTGCAGAAAGACAGATGCTTTTCTAATCTAGTCTGTTTGTCTGTGGCTTTTTAGTTGGGAATTATGACCATTAGATTGAGTTATTAATGGGTAGTGTTTATTAATTTCTATTGTTTTGATGGTGTGAGAGTTTTCCCTGTCTTTTGATTAAATGTTCTGATATTATTTTGTGTGTGTGTCCTCTTTGGTGTAGTTATCATTCTTCGGGCTGAAGATTTCCTTCTAGTGCCTTCTGTAGAGCTGGATTGATGGACATTGTAAAAAACAGTACATTTCTAGCACTTAGTTTATAATATATCACCTTTTCTCTGTTTGAACAAATAACTGATCTTATGTCTGTCACATAAGAACGTTTAGAATGCTGTAGTCTTATATAGGTGTTATCTGAGTTAGTGAGTGTGTGTGTGTCACAAATATATATATATATATATATATATGCTTATAATGATACATATATAATTACATAATTTCAGTGAGATATGGAGAAATACTACAGGCTAAATAAAGTCTAAATAAAGTTCTCCTTGGTTAGGTCAGTCCCAGTTTGACAGGCCCCTTTATAGTAGCTTACTAATGCTGAAGATTTTTGCATCTACCCAGGATGCCAGAATCTTCACTGTTACTATTGAACACTCTCCTTTTTCTACAGTGCCTCCAAAGCCATTATACCTGCAGAATTCACCTTCATCCCACACACCCCAGATCCCCAGGCATAAAGCTTTACCGAGTGCAAAACCGAGGATGGAGGAAGCTAATCCGGCCCCTACTTCATGTGCCTCAAAAGGGAAGCCTGGTAAGGTGTCAGATCTCATCAGCCACTTTGAAGGAAGCAGGTAAGAGCCACCATGTAATGGGAGAGGGTGGGGAAGAACAGATGGCCTTAGTAGCTTACTAAGTTTCCCGCCTTTAACAAGTACATTTCAAAAATCATTTATGTGATCTTACCCTAGTCAGCATTAAAAACTTACCGTTTCTCATTTCCTGTGTCATTCTGATTACTGATGTGGCATGCTGTTCTACAAGCTTGATGGTAAGGCCACCGTGTCATCTCTGACTCCACTGTCCTCACTCTCTCTGAGGACCTGACTCCTGTGGATTCTTGACTTCCTAGGCCCTCTCTAGGCTTGCTGACCCATTTCATTGGATGAGAGGCTGCATTACCTATGCAGTCTGCTTCCCTCTTCCTATTGTCACCTCGTGGTGTTACAGAGCGATGTCATTACTAAACACAAAACTCATGCTCAACACCATTTCATTCTCAGAGAGAGAACTTTATATTCTTTAGTTCTAATGTGTGGGCAAAATGAGTTTTTCTCATGTAAAAATAAAAACCAAATCCATGTAAGTTATTTTTCTACTTGTACTACCTAAATTGTTTTGTCTTAGAATTGTTTATATCATTAGAAATCTAAACAATATATATAATTTCACTTACATAAAGTCAAATATTTTCACTCATTTAAGTATAACATTGAGAGATAATTTCCCATTACATGAATCATTTTTAAAATTTTTTTCTATTTTACTATTTTATATGTATGGGTGTTTCCTGTACACTATTACATGAACCTCTGTGTGTGTGTGTGTGTGTGTGTGTGTGTGTGTATTGACGTTATAGTTCAGGAATATTTGGGGGATGTCCTGGGAAGCATGAGCAAGCACAAAATTACAGTGTCTTTCATTCAAAATTTAAATTTTAAGCATAAGTCAGCTGAGGGCACAAGCCTATAATCACAGCAGTGGGGGGGGCAGAAGCAGGGATTGAGGGTTTGAGGTGAGCCTGGGCCCCATTCCAAGACTCTCAGAAAAACAAAAGAAGAAACTAAAATGTAATGTATTTACAAAATATTATGCTCAGTGTAACAGTTACAACTTCTGGAGAAAATTGATTAAAAGCCTGTCTTCAGGTTTCATTCTTGAGCAGTTGTGGTATCTCTTTTAAACCCTCCAATACGTCCAAAGGGAATTTTTAATGCTTTGGATAGCAGAGATTGCAGCAATGTTTAAAGGAATGATTAAATTCCGGTCAGTGTTTTTTCCTCTCAGAGAGGATTGATTCAAAACCAGAGCAGAGGGCCTTCCCGTTTACAGATTCTGCAGCCCCCACAGTGACTGCAGAATATAAGATGTGCTGGAGCCTGAGCCTGGAATGAACCTCAAAGCATCAGCATTCCTAAGGTTGAGGTTTCTAACTCAAATCAGTTCTGTGACTATTCTTTGCATTATTTGAATGTCTCTCCAAGTAAACTGTACAGTTTCTGTTCTGTATGTAAGGAAGGATTGCTATAATCCATGGTTCTGAGCATACGTAAGAAATAATGTTCATGTGTGGGCAAGGCTTTGCTGGGTTCTTCTGCTTGTGGTGGGATCCATTCAAGTAGCAAAAGGGTCTGCTGTCATACAGGCAGTGCCAGCGTTGTGGCATTCAAATCCACTGGAAAAAACAAAGACTCAGACTCAGTTCAAATTTAAATGAAGCTAACTTACTCTTACTGATAGCAGGACAGCAGCCTTAGAGCCAAGGCAGCTAACCATTTGGAAGTGGGGTGAAGGTGGGGTTTTTAAGGCAGACATCAGAAAGATGTGTATTACAAGTACCCATGGAATCCACAGCCAGGCAGGAACATGGCTTCACTTCCCTCAATTGTTACTTTTTTCCCAATATATAGTAATAAAAAGAGCATTTTCTCACTTTTCCAAGGCCATGGTAAGTTTTATAGGAGCAAAGGCAGCTATTAATACTCACAGACCATTATCCTATTATTTCTTTTTTTGAGACAGTTTCTTGATATAGTCTTGACTTCCCTGGAACTAGCTCCGTAGACCAGGCTGGCCTCAAACTTAACAGAGATCCACCTGCTGCTGCCTCCCAAGTTCTGGCATTATCCTATTATTATTTCACCTGGAGGCCACTAGGCATTCCAGAACCAAAGGTCAACAGCCCATATGCCCTGCTCCAAATTAAGTCTCTTCAGTCATCACAGGGGACCTGTGTAAATTATCATCCAGGTCTACAACGCTGTAATGACTAGGATTGAGCAGTTCATTTCTAGGCAGGCAAAATCACAGTGTCATCAGGTTAAGACAGCTGTCATGTCCCCACACCAGCCGGCCCTCAGAGGGTCTGCAAAGTGGCTAATACTGCATTGACTTTACTGTTAGACAATGTCTCAAGCTGGTTTTCTGTTTTGATCCCTGTTGTCACAGCCTACTGTTTTGTAGCACAAAAGGAGGCCACTGAGTTCTAAGTGACCACGGACATAAGCCAGGAGGGTTTTGGAGGGTCATATAACACTGCTATTCCAGACAGCAGATAAAGAGCAGTGAGCAAGAGAAGTGCTTGCCACACATACCTGACCACCTGAGTTCAATCCCTAACTAAACTCAGGCTAGAAAGAGAAAACTGATTCCCAAAAGTTGTTCCCTGACCTCCACAGTGCTCTATAGCCCATGCTCGCTCTCTCTCTCTCTCTCTCTCTCTCTCTCTCTCTCTCTCTCTCTCTC
This sequence comes from Mesocricetus auratus, assembly GCF_017639785.1. Classification (NCBI taxonomy): domain Eukaryota; kingdom Metazoa; phylum Chordata; class Mammalia; order Rodentia; family Cricetidae; genus Mesocricetus; species Mesocricetus auratus. Next base: position 74,820,727 of record NW_024429192.1, read on the forward strand.
TCTCTCTCTCTCTCTCTCTCTCTCTCTCTCTCTCTCTCGAGCACGCGCACGCACATGCGCGCGCGCACACACACACACACACCAATGATAAATGCTTTTCAAAGGACCATCTGAGTGTCTTAGTTTCACTTGGATGAAAGTAGTACCAGTCTGTTAAGTAGAATGATTTGGAACCAGCAGATCTTATTTTATCTTGTTTTTTACTGTGGCTTCCCTTTTCTCACATTTTTCTTTCTCCTGGAATAAGAAAAAAAATACTCTTTTTTTAGCTTAGAAAAACTTCACGATTTTAAAAATAACATGTTCCCACAGACAAGAGCACTGGCCTTTCCCAAGCACACCACATGGTAAACTCCACCCCCTCACGGTAAACCCCACCCCCACCCCACCCCCACACACAGTTGCTTGGCTTCCACAGGCTGCAGAATCTCCTGAGAACTGGTTTAACTACTGCTTTTCTGCCTCCAGTTTATTGCGCTTGATGCAAATGTACCTTCGGTGTCACGTGCTATAGTAAACTGCTGGCTGTTTTCCATGGCATTCCTTTAGAAGAACTACAGAAAGCGGACAACTGGCTCTTCTCTGAGGATTTTCTTTTTTTAATAAATTATCCAGGCTCAATGTAAACTATGTATAGAAGGCAAATAACAGCAGAATGTGTCACACTTATTTATACTGGCCACTTCCAAGTTTTATGTATAAACTTTTATCCTTCTGAGATTTTTTTCCCTTCTCTTCTTACTGTGGCTGGGGTTGAACTTGGACCTTTTCCTCCCTTCCCTTGTTGCTAACTATCACTGTTCTGTTTTTCCACTCCAGTCCACAGCAGCAGTAACAGGGTGGCAGGGCGGGGTAGGATGAAGATGGGTGACAGTGCTCATCTCAGCTCCTTCTAAAGTGCCCTGCCCTGCCTACCCCGTCACCCAGACTTGTACCTGACTGAAGACAGCAATCAGTCTTAGATTTTGTCCCTGCTTCTTGTTGGCAGCTTATCCACCTGCTCCTCGGTCCGTCTGAAAGGTTTCCTCATAGCATGGGGCAAATGTGGCGAGATTTAGAGGTGGACTTCATAGCTTGATTTCTGGCTTTGTTACGTGCTAACCAAGTGACATTGGCTGTAGGACAGAATCTTCCCGGGTATAGATTTCTCTGTTTATGGGCTTCTACTTTAGGAATTATTGTAAGGGTAAAAGCCAATAACCTCCGCAAAAAACTTGGCATAGTTTGAGGCACTTAGTGGGTGCTTCGTAAATGCTGTGTAATTGTCACAGGATCGTCACAGTAATTCATAATCTGTTAGACATTTGTTAAACCCTCCACACGTCAAGTTAAATTGTAAGAATAAAGTTGGGAACAAGACAATCTTCGGGCTCATAAAAGTCTATTTTAATTTCTTTTTATTTATGTCATAGAAATTGTGCCTACAGCTTTGAGTCTATGTTCCCTCCCCAATTTAAATTATAGATTAAAATTCTATACAAATATTTACATGGAAACATAACTATGTATTGAGAGAGGTTCTATTGTCCACTTAGTACTATCAAGATTGCATAGGATATGAACAGTAATAAGGGCTTTAAAGATGACTAAAAGAAGATTAGAGAAAGTGGTGGAGTGTGCTGCTCAGATAGACCAACCAGGCAAAGCTTCTCAAAGACCTGGGTGACAGAGGGAGGAGTGCACTCTACCTGTGTCCTGGGGAAGACTGGCTGGGCAGAGACGCAGGGCTATTTACCCTAACAGGCACACAAATGGAGAACTTCGGAAGTGTGGCAAGACCACAGTAAGGGGAAAGACAGTCCCAGGAAATGGGGGATGTGGGAGCTGGAGAAGGCAGAGCCTTGCAGATGTCATGGTGACATTAGTGAACTCTTGCATGTATAAGGCTCTGGTTTGTGAGCACTAGATTGGAGAGATCAAGAGAAAAATTAAAGAAAACCATTGGGAATCAGTTGGAAGCTACCACTATTTATTATGTATAATACATTTTTAAAAATATTTCTACTTTCCAAGTCAAACTAACTTGGTTTTATAGCCAGTTTATAAACCAGGAATGCCTATGCTTCTTTGAAGAAATTATTAGTAAAGATCTTGGGGAAAGGTAATCTCATTAAACAAGTATGCTCTCTTCTCTATCTTTCCTGAATAAGTTGTATTAGTATACAGCGCATGGGAACTCTCCAACCAAGAAATCAATGCTCAGGTTCATCCAGTCCGCTTTTGGTTGTGAGCCCAGCCATTGACAGCTGGCCATCTCCAGCCTTCCCCCTTTCTATATAGCTGCTTGTTTAAATGTGGCTCATGTCCCAAGAATCTGTGTTTCCAAAACCGTCATGAATAGAAGTGATCTGTTTACACCTGTAATTGGCTTATCTTCATTCCAAAACGTTTCATACCAATGTTTCTTTTTATATTTTATCTTACAGTGTTTTGTCAAGTTACGTTGATTTGAAAAAAGATTCTACCGTGAGCCTAAATATTCCTCAAACTGCAGGACAGCATGGATTGACCTCCTCACCTCCCCGGAAATTCCTAACCCAGCACTCTCCACAGAAGCAGGAAAATGATACAGATCAGACTCAAGGCCAACAGGGTTGTTCAGCCAATGGTGTGGTGGCAGCACAAAACCAGATGGAATGTGAAGATGAGAAAGAGACTTCTATTCAAACTGCTGTGGCTTCTTTCGATACACACTTGGTGAATGGAGAAAGAAATGAAACTACGACAGATTCTGTATCATCCATAACCAATAGCCATGAGGAAGATGCCTCTGACAGCAGGACTCCAGGTGCTGACTTAGGGCTTCCCCCCAAAGGAGGAGGGCCAGGAATGGAAGCTGAGCTACAAGAGAAGGAAAATGGAATGAGCACCATGGACCCGGATAGGCCGGACCAGCACCATGAAATAAAGGTAAAGCATAAACGGTCTCGTTACAGGGTAAGCACTGCCTAGTGTGTTACTGTTCCAGACTGTTTCATAGCCTGTGATAAACCATTTGCAAACTTTGGGAGCTCCTGGCTTCTACCCCTTCTCAGAGGTGTTTCCCTTTTTCTTCTTGTGTAGCTTCTTTTGATCATTCTGTTATGATCTCTAAAAGCATGGTTGTGTTGTAGGCAACCACAGCAACCACATTGTTTCCACTTGGGAGGCAGATATTCTTTGTGGCTCTAGATGTTGGTGTTGTAGACCAGTAGTATTGTTTCCGTGGTACAGCAAACTGCAAGCCTAAATAGGAACATGCAGGAAATACTAGCTGCCACAGCCAGGGAGGGTGTTACACTAGACAAGGGTGAAACTGTAGGAACTGGACCAGCACCATGAGATGAGAGTGATCTGACACTCGACCCATCACAGGTGAAACACTGCCTCGTGTGTTGCTCTGTCAACTGTTTCATAGTGTATGTGTAACAAATAGCTCAGGTTGTTGGGGTGACACAGTAAAGCTAAGTTCACATAAACTAGGACATTTTGCTAGGTGTATTTTATACTTTGAAGAAAATCTTTTAAAAATGAAAAAAAATAGAATATTATTGATCAAACAGAACCAGAAAATCCTGAGAATATTTCTGGCTCATCCATTAACTCAGAGGTGTTTTTTTTTTTTTTTTTTTTGTCTTTTTTTTTTTTTTTTTGGTTTTTTTTCGAGACAGGGTTTCTCTGTGTAGTTTTGGAGGCTGTCCTGGCACTCGCTCTGTAGACCAGGCTGGCCTCGAACTCACAGAGATCCGCCTGCCTCTGCCTCCCGAGTGCTGGGATTAAAGGCGTGCGCCACCAACGCCCGGCACTCAGAGGTGTTTTTGTGCATGACTCTAACCACAAATTGTTTTGATATTGTTTTTGTCAGTATCTTACTCTGGGGTTTTAATAGCATGGCTTTTATGCCGTACTTTGGATTTCTTGTAGCAAAGGTGTCCTGTAAGTTTCATTTTGAATTTCCCTAGGCTTTAATACGTTGTGTATTGATTGTAAGAAGAGTTTCAAATAAATCCCATTTATACAAATATTCAACCAAATGGTTGTTTTCTTGATAGCTGATTTGGAAGTTCTAGTGGCTAGCACAAGTACCTGTAGCTCATTGAAGGAACAGCCAGCCCTTCTCTGTCCGGAAAGGTAGTGCTTTTAACTGAGTAGAAGGCTTCAGGACACCCATGGCGCAGGTGTGGAAAGGAATGCCTGGCTAGGCAGCCAGGTTAACCAGATGAACCCTGAGGATCATAGTCAGACCACCCTCCTGTCTTCAACAGATGTTTCCCAAATACTCACCAGCAGTGGGAAGATGAAAAACAATGACAATTTTTTGTGGAATATTATTTTAACTGGGCAAAGTTGTGTTACATTTGTTTATGCTGCAGAATATTACTTTAACTGTGTAAAGGTGTTTATGCTGAATGTATTTAATTATGTAAAGATGTGTTGCATTTGTTTCACTTTGCCTGCCTGAGACACCTGATTAGTCTAATAAAGAGCTGAATGGCCAAAATCTCGGCAGAGAAAGGATAGGCAGGGCTGGCAGGCAGAGAGAATAAATAGGTTCAAAAAGGAGGAAAGAATGAGGGACAGACCCGGGGTAAGAAGCCAGGTAGCCACCAGCCAGCGGACACAAGAAGCAGTGAGAGTAATATATACAGAAGGAAAGAAAGGAGGAAGGAAAAAAAACGAAGCAAAGGGTAGATAAAGAGAAACAGGTTAATTTAAAAGAGCCAGCCAGGCCAAGCATTCATAACTAATACTAAGTCTCTGTGTCATGATTTGGGAGCTGGCTGGTACAGGCAAATGCAAAGTGTAAAGGGAAAGGTTTAATAGTTTGGAAGTTTACTTTTATTAAAATACACCATTTGTCATTATTGATAATTGAGAACTGACTTGAAAGTGTCCCTCTGATTACAAGCTGTTTTATTGATTTGCGGATATATCTTGAACCAAAAAAAAATGACTAAATATTTTAATTTTGCCATGGAAAAGCAAAAGGATACCTAGCTGTCGTACTCTGACAGGATTCATTCTTTCAATGATGAGACTTCTATTTTCTTTTTTTTGCATTTTTTATTTAAATTAGAAACACGCTTGCTTCACATGTCAATCCCAACTCCCTCCCCCCCCCCCGCCACCCATCAACCCCCCCCCAGCCTCCCAACCTATCCCTCCTCCACTCCCCAGGGAGGGTGAGGCCTTCCATGGGGTATCTTCAAAGTCTATCATATCATCCCCAGCAGGGCCTAGACCCTCACCTATGTGTCCAAGCTGAGAGAGCAACCCTCCATGTGGAATGGCTCCCAAAAGCCATTTGTATGCCAGGGAAAAATACTGATCTACTATCCAAGGCCCAATAGACTGCAGAGGCCTCCTCACTGACACCCACGTTCAGGGGTTCTGGATCAGTCCCATGCTGGCCTCTCAGTCACCAGTCTGGGGTCCATGAGCTCCCCCTTGTTCGGGTCAGCTAACTCTGTGGGTTTCACCAGGTGGGGCTTGACTCCTTTGCTCATCACTCCTCTCTCCCTCTGCAATTGGGATCCAGGAGTTCAGTTCAGTGTTTAGCTGTGGGTGTCTGCCTGTGCTTCCATCAGCCACAGGATGAAGGCTCTAGGATGGCTTATAAGATAGTCACCAATCTCATTATCAGGGGAGGGCATTTAATGTAGCTTCAATGCCAATTGGTGTCATCCTTGTAGATCTCTGGAAATCTCACTAGTGCCAGATCTCTCCTCAAACCTATAATGACTCCTTCTATTATGGTATCTCTCATCCTGCTCTCCTCTATTCTTCCCCCGACTCAACCTTCCTGCTTTCCCATGTCCTCCTCTTCTCCCGCTTTCTCTCAGCTCTCTCTCCCCTGTCCTCCCCCCAAGCTCCCAATCCCCTCAGGAGACCCTGTCCCATTCCATTTCTGACAGGATTTTCTGTGTTGCTCTTGACCTCCTTAGGCTAGCCTCAGATGACAGCCCTCAGACGTCAGCATCCGGTGTGCTGGACTCACAAGCATGCCACACCATATTCAACTTAAATAAATGCTAGAAATCTGCAATATAGCCCTACACCCCAAAGTAAATATCTTTGAAACATCAAAACTAATAAATAAAAATGAAATTTAAATCATAAGCATTTTGTTATACCTTTAGTCACTAGATGATACTTTTGAAGAAAGAAACACTCTGAATAACTTTGAGAAAAAACAAGCACAATATATATGAGAGAAAAATCTACCCTGTAAAGTTTACCTTGTGCATGTGGAATTCTGGAAAGATTTTCATTTACATGACTTTGTAGCTGGCTGACACTTACCCATTGATTAAATTCCTTCTAAAAGATACTAAACACTTAACTTTTGTCTCGTTGCAGAGTATGTTGATTTAGTTTAAGCACTTTTGAAAACTAAACTTCACCCCAAACAGGAACTAGGGCACTGTGCCCTTGTGATACCCTTGCAGATTGGGCTGAATAAGCTGCCTTCTCTTCCCCATAACTGAGAGGCATGACGTTTTCCTTACCACAGTAGGCCTCCAGCAGATGCCAGTCTGCCACTCAGTAAACATCCTGCTCCCACTTATTTAATGGTATAAGGACAGGGAGGTAGCAGCTCACCGTCTGGAAGGGACCGTGTTAGTTACTTTTCTCATAACTATCTGACCAAAACAACCTAAGGAGAGGAAGGTTTTGTTTTAGCCACAGTGTGAAGACCCAATCCTGTCTGGGAAGCATGGAAACAGGAAGTTGACCTCAGTGCACCTGTAACCAGGAAGTGGATAAATGCTGTTATCTCACTGCTTTCTCCTTGTTCATTCACTCTGGGAGCTCAGCCATTGGAACGGTGCCATTAGTAGTCAGGGTGGTTCTTCTCACTTCAGTCAAACCTTTCTAAAAACATATTCATAGGCGCAACCAGAGATGTATTTCCTTAAATTCAGATAAGCTGACAATCAAGATTAAATATCACACCCAGACAGATTACTTTAAGTCATGACATTCACCCTTAACCCCAACATCTCACTTTTTATCTCGTGACGCAGAACGCATCAGCCAGTATCTAACAGTCATCATAGGCCTTCACTATTACGAGTATAAACATCTTATATGCTAGATTTATACTTGGTTCTACATTGTATGCACATATGAGTGTGAGCAGTGGTAGATAATTTTTTCTTTTAATACTAAAATTTTATGTAAATGTCAGTATTATTTTAAAAATATACTCAAATTAATAATAGCTGCCAAGAATATATCAGAAGCAAAGAAGGGTTATCCCTTCATTTGACTAAAAATAATGAAAATTATCAAATAATTCACCAAGCACAGATTCAAAGAAACATTATTTTTGAAAACTTGTGTTTATTTATTGATTATTCTGAATTTTAAATTACCATTTTACTTATAATTATATAAGCCTTAGAATATATATATAGCTGTTAAACATTCTAACATAAGAATTAATGAGCAAAGGGTATAGCTCAGTGATGGACAAATTCCTCTTATTTGTGAAGCTTTTTGTTCAATTAACATTTTCAATCACTGAACAATGATTATGGTTCCTTTTTAATTGATTTTTTTTCATACAATACATTCTGATGACATTTTTCCTCTCCCCTAACTGCTCTGTTGGAGTTCTTAAACTCCTTGATGAATCTGGAAACACAAATGAGACATTTGTGCTCAAAGAATACAAGGTGATGGACAGGCTGCTGAGAAGCAGGTGGAGTAGACTTGGAGTTGGCTGAGTGGTCAAGGATGAAATGGGATGGACAGGAGAGACAAGCAGTGAGCAGAGACAAGGGGCGGGTCGTTATCTGAGGAAATAGCTCATATTGAGGAGCATGGACTTCAACTAAGATTTTTAATTCCAGTTAAATTGGCCTCATAATGAGATCAGAAAGGATAGAGAAATTAGTATCAGAGCAGTGGGCTAGACTTGTTTCTGAGTTGGAATCACACTGTACTGCCTAGGCTCATTGTACTCCTGGCCTTTAACTAAATTTTGTCCTCCCAAGGAGCTGGTAGTGCAGGCTTGTAGACCCATGCCCAACTGAGGCCTTAACTTATGAGGAAAGCTGAGGACTAGTGTCCTGGACTGGTGTGCCCTGGGTGTGTGTGTGTGTGTGTGTGTGTGTGTGTGTTGTGTGTGCTGTGTGCATATAGAGGTTGGGCTACACCTTTCAGCCTTCTTTTTAAGGAAGAGTCTCCTGTTGGTTGTTGTATGTGCTATACTAGCAGACTAGATGCTTCTGGGTGTTCCTCTGCCTCTGCCTGCCAACTCACAGAGCCCCCCTGGAATTGCATCTACACACTAACTTCCATGGCTTTCCACAGTTTCTGGTGTAAGGATCCGAACACTGATTCTCAACTTGTATGGCAAGCATTTTATTCATTGAGCTATCTTCCTAGACTGATCATTACAGGTTTTGACAGTGTTTAGCAATGCTGTCCTGTTTGCCTAGTACCCAAGGACATGCAGTCTGCCCGCTTGTCTTATCATGAGCTGAAGAAGATGGGGGAAAGGCAAGGATGTGACTGAGACTCAGAACACCAGCCTCAGTGGTTTGAATGGGAATGGCTCCATCAGCTTGAATTTATTTGAAAGTATATATTTGAATGCTTAGTTGCCAGGGAGTAGAATTATTTGGGAAGGATTAGGAGATGAGGTCTTATTGGAAGATGTGTGTCACTGGGGATGGGGTTTGAGCTTTCAAAAGCCCATGCCATACCTAGTGTCTGTCTGCCTGCTGCTTGCTAGTTGGGATATAAAGCTCTCAGCTGCTACTCTACCACCATGAGTGTCTGTTTCCTGTCATGATGACCCTAAGCTATAAGCAAGCCCCCAATTGGATACTTTCACAGCAACAGAACAGGGGCTAAGACACTAAGTGAGGGTAATTTCAGTGCTGTTAGCACCAGTCTGTGACAGACCATGTAACTGAGTACTGACCATAGCATAAAAAGTGGCTGACTCTAAGGTTAGGCCTTGCTTTATTGATGTGACCTGCAGGGGTCAATGGGACACGTTAAAGAGGAGCTAGAGGGTAGTGAATAAAATTGGCAGCTGTTATGGCAACTTGTGACTGCTTCTAAAGGATTTGAGCACAGATAGCAGAGCCCATCAGCCCAACCTTGCTGAGTGGCCGGAGATTTGGGAAACAAAAGCAGACTGGTCAGGATCTGCAGCTCTGCAGGGCAGGAGCCAGGGATCATGGAGGCAGGAGCACTGAAATAAGGCAGACATTCAGAAGGACCTGCTGAGGTCAAAATTGCTGGAAGATCTAGTCTGTGCAGGAAAGAGGAAGGTGGGGTCTTGAAAACATCAGTTTATGTGTCTGAGAGAACAAAGGGAAGGCCTGTACCATGATCCAGTATTCAGGAGCAAACTCAGGAAGTATTTTCTAGGCCCGAATACCTCTATGGAAAGTGAATACCTCATCTTGGGGAAGGGGTGGATCATAAGAATTTTGCGTGTGATTCCTACTCATCTCTCCTCCAGTCCCCCTCCCATGTCATCCCCTCTGAAATCCATGGTCTTGTCTTTGTTTATTATTGTCTCTAGTATCTAGATATGTGTATTTATATGCATGTGCAACCTACTGAGCTATTTGACTTTTCCTGCATGATTGTGTCTAAAGGCTTACCACTAGGAATTGTACAACCTATATGGGAGTTCACCATTAGCTGAAACTAATTCTCCCTCTCTTAGCAGACATTGACAACCTATAGGTCTTCAGCTAGGGGTAAGACCATGTGGAATTTCCTCTATCCATGTTAGCATATCAACTGCTATTGCCCTTATACCAGTCTTATTCAGGTAAACATGTTGTTGAGATTTCATAGTATTTGCTGTTATGCCTAGTGGATGCTATGTAACAACAGTTGTCATGGGCCTCTGGTTTTTGTAATCTTTCCACTCTTGAACAGTTTTCCCTGAGCATTAGGTATGGGAGTTTCATTGCAGATATATCACAGTTGGGGTTGAACACCCTACAGTCCCATACTCTCTTGACTAGATATGGATCTTTGTTGCCAAAAGAGGTTTCTTTGATGATGAATAAGGTGGGTTTCTGTGGGTATAAAGATACAAATTCAGAATTCAGTTAGAACCAGTGTTTGCTTAGGAAAATAGCAGTAGTAGGTCCGCTCAGGTTCGTGACTTCACCAGTTAGGAGTAGTTGGCCTGTTTACAATACTTTCCATGAACTCTCTCCTATTTAGTGGCCCTTAAGTTCAATTAGAAGATAATTGGTTGCCCTCAACATGAAAGGGCCACTATTATACCACTGTGGATATCTTACTGGTGCAGTTGTTGTGGTTCATAGGCTCTATAGCTGCATAAGACTATTCTTTGCTTTTCTCCCCTGGCAATTTGCATAGTACCTTCAGATACTGTGAGAGCCGCTCCTCAGGAGACTCCAGGTCAGTTCCAGCTCATCTCCAAGTCCTGTGTCCAAAGTGCAGTGTCCTCAGCAGTTGGGTCTTACCTTCAGACACTAGAAGGCAACCAAGGGAAATAGCAGTAGCTCATATTGCTTTGGGAGACTCGTTTTCTTCAAAGCAACAACTCCAGTCAAGGTGTGAGAAGCCTGGTGCTGAGGTTATTGTTAGCTAACCACAAGTGCATGGCTTTTATGGGAGCATTGTCCCTCCGTTTCATGTAACCCCATTAAAAAGTATGTGTGGATGTGTGCATGCATGCATGAATACATACATACATACAAACATACATACATACGTACATACATACATATTAATATTACACTTTTAAGGTTTCTTTTATGTGTATGGGTTTTTCCTGCACGTGTATCTGTGCAACACATGTGGTCATGCCCATGGAGGCCAGAATTGGGTATTGGATACTCTTGAACTTAGTTACAAAGGTTGGTAGCTGACACAGCTGCTGGGAACCAAACCTTTGTCCTCTGCAAGAGCAGCAAGTGCTCTTAAGCACTGAGCCATCACTCCAGCTTCTACAGCACATATATTTTAAGTTTATAAAATAATATGTTGCTCTGTTGCCTTTTCAAGCATCCTGTTGTTACTTATATGTCCATCCTATTCCTCTGCATTGCCCTCTAGTTAAAGACCCCCCCATCTTCCCATCCCCCTTTACAGCAGCTGTATCCTACCTCAACCCTCCACCCCACCCCATCCCCCTTTACACAGCTATATCCCACCCCCACCCCTACCCCTGCCCTCTGCATCCCCCTTTGCAGCAGCTGTATTCCCCTGCCATGCTCTCTAGAACTGTCCCTTCCCCCACCCTATTATCTTGTTTTACTTTCCTGGTTTCTGTATTAACTCCAGGTTATATACTTGCATCTGTAAAGATTTGGAGCTAGGACCCACAAGTAAGAGAACATAGGGTGTTTTCTTTCTGGGTCTAGATTATCAGTCATATATTCTAGTTCCCATGTTTACCAGACTGGGCCAGCACATAGATCTTAGTGCCTCATCTTAAAGGGGGATTATACATGTACCTCATAATGTTGTGGGTATGAATATCTTACTAGGAGTAGACTACTAAAATAATGTTTTGGTTCATTTTCAAGTTACAGTATACTTACTAAATGTACATGAATCCCTGTTTGAAAGTCAGAGGAGTAGACTCAGGATCTGAAATGTCCCTTGCAGCATCTCTTTTGTTCCGATGCACTCAACCTATAAGATGAGCTTTTTTATTTTCTTTTGTTTTGTACGCAAATTCCAAATCAGTAATGGGAATGCGCTGAGGAAATAGCCCAGTTAGTAGTATTAGCATGCTCTAGGCCCTTGGTTTGACTCCTGTACTGTATAAGCTGGGTATGGTGACCTGTGCCTCTAATCCTAGGACTCAGGAGGTAGAGAGCTAGGGAGGTCAGAAGTTCAGGGTCATCCTCTGCTTTGTAGTGACCTTTGAGGCCAGCATGGTCACAGGCTATCATTTATATTAACTCTTCTTGATTTCCTTGCTTCTTACTTAGTTCTTTGAATCTGTAGACTTTGGGTTAGTATATAATTAAGGTGTCCCCCACAGGCCAGATTTTCAGGTTACAGACCAAATATAATGTCAAAATATCATTATGATTTAACTTAAAATTTCCCTGGAGCCATATCAAACATTTTGATTTCTGGCAAAGGTACTAAAATGATGCAGCTAAACTGTGCAACACCTCTTGAATTAGAGAACACAATGTTTGTTTCCTAAGTTGATGCCAATTTTTATGAAAGAATGGACCTCAAGAAATTCTGAGATGCATCCATACAAAGCCACCCCCTCTTTTGGTGTGGAAGAATATAAGTAATGGACAGCAAATGTGGGTAGAAATTCCCCAGAACAGAGAATAATTTCACTTATTCCCATAAAAGCCTGATGATTAACTGAAATATTTTACATAAATGTGTTAAGTAAGCACAAATAAATGTAAGAGTGATGTGGGAGGTCCTTCTGTATGCTGCAAATATGCGTTACTTTTACTGGTCGATGAAGAAAGCTGTCTCAGCCAATGGCCAGGGAGACTATAGCTAGGTGGAAAATCAAAGCAAAGATGCTGAGGGAAGGAAGGTGGAGTCAGGGAGACGCCATGTAGCCACAGAAGGAGTAATGTGCTGGAGCATTACCAGTAAGCCACAGCCGTGTGGCAATACATAAATTAATAAAATGGGTTAATTTATGAGAGAGCTAGCCAGTAATGGGTCTGAGCCATTGGCCAAACAATTATAATTTAATATTAGCCTCAGAGTGTCATATCATAAGCATCTGTGGGGACCCAGCAGGCAGGAGAAAAACTGGTCCAGTGGGATCCGGTGAGACAGAGAACAATCTTTCAACTACTTACAGGAGATTGGAAAAATTGCAACAAATTAATAATATGTAACTGTTTAAAATGTTTTTTTTCTGCTTAAAATGAAATCACTCATATATTAAAGAGTTAAGAAGCATAGCTTCAACAGTTCATCCATTTTGGCAAAAGCAAAGCTATTATAGCAGCTATCAATCAGGGGAACTATCCTTGGAAAGAGAAGTACATGAAGGGATGTGGAAATTGCCTACATGGTACTGTAGGCAGAAAGAAATTACATACGTATTCTATTTCTATAAAGGGTATACTTATTTTTTTATTATGGTGGTTTCATTGAAATATACTTTTTGTTTGGAGACAGTCTCCCGAGAATCAACTTTCAGACATGAGTGTGTGTAATCCCAAGATTATTAGGTGGTAGGTTTTGTTCTGGTATTGTGATTGCTGTGCTCTTGTGGGGAGGCTGGCTTTCCCACGCAGTGGCTGGACTGCCTGGAGACTCAATGCTCTTCCAGTCTCAGCCCACTAAATGCTGCTGGGATGGCATCACAAGCCTCCACACCAGGCTGCAAAAGGAGGTTTTGTTTGTTTTGTTTTGTTTTTTTAAGGAACTAGCTAGTCCAGAGAGATAACTCAGCAGTTCAGAGTATCTGCTGTGCAACCATGAACCAGAGTTTGGATCCCAGCACCCACTAAAAAGGCCTGGCTCCCTGTGCAAAGCTATAACCCCAACTCCAAGGGGAGTGGAGACAGGGGAAACAATGGCTCTTGCTGGCTTTCAGCCTAACTGAGAAAATCAGAGTCCTAGGTTCAGGAAGAAACCCTGCCTCAATGGCATAGGTGGAGAATGGGGGCAAACACTTGGTATTCTCCTGTGCACAGGCACCTGTATCTAATCACACACAAATGCATATGCACTCACAATTACATCCTTTTACCTTAAGGAGGGGTAGTATAGGTGCTTCTTCGTATTATTTACTACATTTTAAAATTATTTAAACTCATAATTATTTGTTAGTTACCTTGAAATGGCAAGTCTGTTATAATTCTCTAGAAGGAAATTGGGTTGTTTATTGAGTCCGTTTTAATTAGCCATTATTGTTTCCAAAGCCTTGCAGTATAAAGGGTTTATCAGTGAAATGCTAAGGGCAGGGCAGAACTTGGATAATTCTGAATTTGCAAATGTTAACAAACTGTAGCTACTTATTTACATATCCTATATTTTTAAAAAATCGGGCTAGGCCCAATATGCCACTGGAACTTCTAAACCTACCAAGACCGGTAAGATTAATTTCCCAGTGTATCTGAGTATTCCATCACAAACACCACAAAAATAAAATAACATATAGCCACTTCCTTATTTGCGCATAAATTTAATTAAGCCCGGTGACGTAAAAGAAAACATCAACTCCAATTAACTTCAGTTTCTTTCTCCCCTACTCATAGAACACAGGTCACTTTTGTAGTGCCCAAATGGGAAGATTTTTCCCAACCAGGATGCAGCAGCCAGCGGCATGGAAAGCCACCAGTGTCCTTGAACTTAGTTACTTCAGATACTAGCTCTGGTTTTCAGGTTGAGGGCTCAGTCAGTCTCCAAGACCTGGTTGCTTCACTTGAATTGCAAACCACAAACTCAAACTGTGCTTCTGGCCAACTGCTGTAAGTGAGTTTATAAGATGCCCTCCTCAAGGTGACTGACTCACTTGAGTGGTTCACAGACCAGGAAGGAAATGCTTCTGCCCACTGGTTTATCGTATGCAGTGTTACAAAAATTAAAGACAGATGCATAAGGCAGGGTGCCAGTCAGGAGGTCAAGCTTGCTTGCTAGAAACTTGCTTGCAGGAAGCTCCCTGTGTTCAGCTACCCAGAAGTTCTCCAAGCTTATTTCTTCTGGTTTGTTAGGAGGTATCATTGAGTAGGGATAGTTGCTAATACACTGGTTGGGAAGCTCACTTCTGCCTGTCTCTTCATGTTTTTGTTGGCATTCTTTCTTTGCTGGTGTAGACAGCACAGGACACCTTCTAAATGAAGAAGTTTGTGATCTACTGTTGGGCAAGGATACATAAGAATTTCTTTTTGGCTAGCTCCAGATCAGAGGCGTGAAGGAGGCTCATTTGTAATCTGCCTTGAAGTATTTTGTTTGTCTCTCTGGTCTGTCTTAGAAACACCGGAAAAAATTTTAATGTATCATAATATATGATAAATATCACAGAGCCCCATCTGGGTAGATATCACATTTTTTCATAAATCTACTAAAAGGTGTGTTTTAAAAAATAATCTTTTAAATTGGAAAGTATTCTTTCCATTAAAATATATAGATTTTATATACCTGATGATTATTAAAATGCTCTTTAAAAGCCTGTGTGAGCTGGAATTCCTCTGGGGGGAAAATGAACTATATATTAAAATGCACCATAGATACAACATTCTGTGTTAAATCAGGTTTTGTTAGCAGACAGTTTGTACCTGTGTTCTTTGCTTATATCAAAGTCTTATTTTTTATTGCACTGAAAGAGGACACTATTTAAACTATATAATAAACAGTTACTTGAAATTCTTTGACTGGAATTCATATAATGACTTTGTAACTGTGCGGCCCAGCCATCTTCGGCTCGGTATTTTTGTTGCATGTACATAGCCTGCAAAGCAAGAATAAAAATTGTCCCTGTTTTATAGCTAAAAAGATGAGTCAAAGACTAGGTTTGCTGACACATGCCTTTAGTCCCAGGACTCTGAAGTCAGAGCAAAGACATCTGTGTGAGTTCATGGCCAACTTGGGATACCTGGCAAGTTCAGGATAGCCACAGCTACAAAGAGAGACTCTCAAAGAGCAAAGGTGAATCAAATTAAGAAAAATAAGCCCATGTTTGACATATAATACAAAATCAGTGATTAAGTGTTAGAAGCTCTTTAGATGTTCTTATCATATGGAGAAACCTAAACCAAAGCTCCATTAGTCCAAAACTCCTCTGTACCACAAGACACCTAATAACTAACTCTAAGTGACTATGCTTGCTGCCAGTGAGCCTAATGAGGAAGCCAGTCTAGGCCAGGTGAGCGAAGCCTTTGGAGGAAAGCCTTTGCTGAGTACTGCTGCCACCTTTGGGTGCTGCAGAGTATGACATGTGTTCACACTTGGCTAAGTTCAGCTCAGAACCTTCACAGCAAAACCTTGCTTGTTCTAAGCATCCTGTTCAAGACCCCACAGTAATGACCTCACTGCCTGTCAATAATAAACAAGGTAACCTGTCAGCATATTTTATGGCCTATGAGAAAGACGATTATAGCAAAATAAATCTGCTGAATTATTTTTTTAAATAATGTCAGGGGCCTGGAGAAATGGCTCAGTGGTTAAAACACTTGCTGAGCAAACAGAGGTCTAGAATTCAGATTCCTCAGAACCCATGAGTGGGTGTGGGGACCACTGACAATCCCAGACTCAGGAAGACAGACACTGGATCCCAGCAGCAAGCTGGATGGGGAGGCTAGCCCTATCAATGTACTTAAGAATTAAGCGTGATGGGAATGTCCTGTGCCTTGATTTTGGTGGTGTTTGCATGCTTATATAAATTTCTCCATACTCCACAAAGGGTGCATTTTACTGTCAGAAGAGTGGGCCTCAGTAGGTCTGACTTGACATGTCATGTTAATGCTAGCCAGCATTTCCTGTGGATATAAAGGATAGTGTGTTTCCGTTTCTTCCTCTAAAGTGTATTTATATGGGTAAAAACAAAGTTGTAGATAGAGTCTTCACACAGCAATATGTAAGGTAAGTAACAGACAAGAGATGTTGGAGTCACAGGACATGGATACTCTTGACTGGCCTGGGCTTGACGTGAGAGCTGCAGAACAGGGTGGCAATGAGGAAAACTTAATGTTTAATGTTTAAAACTTAGTATTTTTAGCCGGGCGGTGGTGGCGCATGCCTTTAATCCCAGGACTCGGGAGGCAGAGGCAGGCGGATCTCTGTGAGTTCGAGGCTGGGCTGGACCGACAGCCTCCAAAACAATACAGAGAAACCCTGTCTCGTAAAAACCAAAAAAAAAAACAAAAACAAAAAACTTAGTATTTTTAAAAGAAATGGACAGATGTACTTCTTGAGTATTTAAACCTATCCACCCACCCACAGATTAAAAGAGGTGATTATTATGACTGTTAGTTTAAAATAATTCGCCAATACTGTTGTTAGCAGAGTATAAAAGATGCAATCGAATGGAAGGACAAATGTTTGGGGACCAGCGCTCAGCTCAGCCTGCAGCTCTCTTATGGGATCTTACGGGAATTTATTCAAATTTAGACAATGTTACCACTTTCACACTTTTTCTTGCTGGGATTCTGCAGGGAAAGCCTCCACGCTAAACACGCTGATGATAATTGCATTACTTGGGCAGCATAATTTGCTTCCCTAATTGAAAGTGGCAAGAATTGGAAGGCAGCCAGTTCTTCACATTCAGGTCTTGCAAAGAGGCTTTTCTCATCCTGAGCCCTTCCAAATCATCCCTCCTCCCTCCCTCCCTCCCTCCCTCCCTCCCTCCTTCCCTCCCTCCCTCCCTCCCTCCCTCTCTGCTGTCAGGTCCTCACCACAGTGTCACCCTGCCGACATAAATGCCCATGTCTTCTTCATCATCGGTTCAGTAGCAGACTCAATCCCAGCTTTTCTTGACTGCTAACAGGACACAACTCGACCACCTGTGAGAATGGCATGCGTATTGAAACGTTAATCTCAGAGTGGAAACTCAAAAATACAGTTTCATCCTGTGAGAAGTTTTAGACATTGTTGCTTAACATCTGAACCAATTTTTGTAACCCAAATCATTGAGATTTACTTTTATCAAGTATTTCCGTGTAGTCAAACCAGCATTTTAAATTTTCATTTTGTAGTTGGAAATATACAGAATAACATGGATTCATACATAAAGCTGCACAGATTATTAAGTTGAAATAATAACATATTTGAGTATATCAAAGAAGGTAGAAAACCTCCACAAACATCGTTGCTATATTTTCCTCTCTAATGTAATAAAATGACGTAAGTTTGAACAGAAAAGGGGCTATACTGCATCTTTTTTGTCAGGTCTTCCTCTGAATTTGGTACAGAGTGATAAGAAGCAAGGGTTTGTGTAGGTCAGGTTAAAGTTTTCTACTATTCCACAGAAACCCTCACTCTTGGAAAGAAATGGGTTTATTGGCTGAAGGGTGAGACATGAGCCGCCATATGTGGCAGAGGGGATGATTCAAAATACAGTAATGAATGAACAAGAACAGAACATTCACTGAGGGGCACTGCTAAGGAGCTGGGAATGTCAGCCTCGAGTAATGTATACCGAATCTATTTCCCGATTTATGTTCTGAAAAATAATAATAAATTTCAGTTTCTTATAATGAAAAAACTTAATATTTTTATTTTACATTTGAGATTTTAATAAAACTATATTCCTTCCCCTTCTTCCTCCTTCCAAACCCTCCTCACTGTCCTTTAATTTCATGGCCTCTTTTTTCACTAATTGTTATTGCATGCATAGATGTACAGGTACATAAATATACATTCCTAGATATGATTTGTTCATGCCTTTTGATGTATGTGTGTTTTCATATATGACCATTCATAGGACTTGGTTGTCCAAATTTCATGGACCCTACCCAGGTAGCTGAAAAGGGATGGTACCAGGATGGGAGAGTTTATAGTTAGAGCATCAGGCAGAGGTTCTTGAAAAATGTAGTCTGACATCTTGTTGAAGTCATAATAAATGCAAAATAGTAGTTATCTGTAGGAGAGCCACTCATTTTATCAGCAATGTTTTACTGAGTGGCTGGGATTTCCAGTGAAGCATGGGAGTTGATTAAAGGAGTTAGAGACCTAACAAGAGAAAAGGTTCCTATCATCATGAAACTAGCAAGGTGATACAAATAAATTCAAAGGTTGAGTAAATATATATTTAAGGAGGAAACAGTACACATTAGATTTAATTAAAGATAACACGAGAGTTGGGTATAATGGGGAACACCTTTAGTCCCAGCACTTGGGAAGTCAGGACAGGCAGATCTCTGTGAGTTCAAGATCAGCGTGATCTACAAAGCTAGTTGTAGGCCAGCCAGGACTGCATGACAAGACTGTGTCTCAAAAGTAAAAAAATAATATGAGAGAGGTGAGAAGAGGCATAACTGAAACAAGATGGAGACAAAAAGTTGTACCTTAGCATCAGACACACAGTGATGATTCTTACTCTTTTCTCTATTAATATTGATGATCACATATTTCACACAATGTATTTTTAAATGCAAAATGTTACTTGCATAGTTAGTAATAAGACATGTGGTATGTCAGAAGCAGGTAAGAGTGAAGACAGTCCTGGGCACTGAGAAAGACAGAATGTTCAGGAGAAAGGGTAACAGCAGTGCTGCCAGCCACAGGCGTCACAGCAGGTCCGTTCAGATCTGATCAGCCCGTCGACTTTTGCTTGGATATTCCTGAAACATTTGGGAAAACTGCTTTGATTGAGCATTCTGATTGGGTGTTTTGTTACTTAAGGAAAATGTCCAGCTTCCTTTTCTTATATGCAAATATCTGTTTGATTTTTTAGGAGACTAATGAGCAGAAACTTCACAAAATAGCCAATGAACTTTTGCTTACAGAAAGAGCTTATGTCAGCCGGCTCAACCTCTTAGACCAGGTAACAGTTTGCAGTTATCTGTCATTCTCCCCTAGGAATCGAAGCATTTCAGGACTCAGTGCAGGCCTGACTGGTATGGGTAGTGAAAGTTACTTGCTTTAAAGAAATGTTCACAGCCTCATCGATAAATTTGTTGAATACAAGATGTTTGCAACTCATAAGAGTGTAGGTTTCTATATATGTCACAGACTGTGTTCTGTAATGTCAAAGATTGTTCTTATTTCTTGACCATTCATTGTATTCTTGGGACTCCGTGTTAACTACTAAAATTTAAGTAGGCGTTGGTGGTTACTTCAGTGACTGGTCTGTCTTGTCTAATGTCACACTGTCATGTCGCAGGTTTTGGAAGTCCATTTGTTCCGTCTTGTATGGAACCTGGCTTAGTCATACAGTCAGTATTTATTTCATACATGGGTTTACTGTACCACATTCTGTACTTTAATTATGGTGCATCCTTGAACATGGTTTCATCCAAACACTTTGGAAGTTTCTAAGTACATCAGAGTCACTGAAAAATGCACTGTGGTTCTATGGTGGTAGGTCACCCACTACGGCAGGTGTCTCTTGTTAAAAGAGAAATCAGCCATTCTCCCTTTACCACCGGTAAATTTGGATTGCATGGAAACACATGGTCCTACACATACCTTATTATTGGTTTCCAGGATCAGCAATATACTGGTTGTATGAATGTTGTGAAGCCACTTTAAAATGTGTTCTGTAAAATAGTGAAGTTATAGATCAGATTATCGGTGTCAAGGAATTTTACTGTGAGACAGAGTCAGCCCCTGTGGAATCCGAGCAAAGATAGCTTTTCTTCCACATGGGAAAAGGAGTCTTGAAATGAGTGAGTGTTCCCATAGTGAAAAGAACTCTTTTCTTCTAGTTGTTATCTTTTTTGTGCCAAATCATTTGACTATTTTTGCTGATGTTATAAATGTCTTAGTGTGTTAGTCATATTAGCACCCCCCCTTAGTCTTTAAGGGGATAAGTTTGCAGTATTTTTTGCAGCAAGATAAATCACTTGGATATGGTGAAGTAACAGACTTTCTTCTGCCTGATTTTAACAAAATAGCAGTGAAGTACTGTAGCTCCAGCAGATTGTAGCTAAAAGTTCAAATGTTTTATTTTGCTAGTTATCTTTGAGGTACATGTTACAATGTACAGAAGATCCCTAAATACACAGATAAATGTTCAAGTTTTTATGTGGTATTACTTATTTAAAAGCAAATTAAAATCTAAGAACTCAAAGGTTTTTGTTGTTGTTTTTGCTCTCTGTGTCCAGAGGTTAAGCATCTGTTCTACTATGGGAACTAAGCTACCTAGACTCCCCTTTCAAGATACATAGAGTGTTAACAGGAAGTGTGAGGTGCCAGCCAACTACCACACCTTAGTTACTTTTTTTGTTGCTGTGATTCAAACCCTGACTAAAACACACTAAGGAGGGAAAGGTTCATTTTGACTCACAGTTCAAGACAAGGGCACAGTCCATCATGTAGGGAAGGTTAAGAGAGCCGGAACTTAAAGAAACTGGTCACGCTGTATTGTAATTAAGAAACAGAGAGAGCAGTCAGTGGTCTGTGCTGATCGCATCCCTCACTCTGATTCCAAGATCCCAGCCAGGGAATGCTACTCTCCACATAGGCAGTTAATGCAGTCAAGATGATTGCCCACAGGCATGCCCAGAGCCTGTTGAGTTGACAATTAGCATAGCCATTGCACACAGTAAGGGTAATGTATAACACTATAGACGTCATTCAAACATAGTACATGAAAGCTATCATACTGTACACATAATAAAATCTTTTCATGCCCCTTAATTATAGCCATAGATGAGAAGTGTAAATAAATCCCTGTCAGTTGGAAGTTCTCTGGAACAGAAAAGCTCTATTAACCATGTACCTTAATATCTTCCTAATTCACATTTAAAATTCTTCAAAATCAAAACATATATTTCCTCCTACATTTTATGGAGTGATTGATTCCTTAAGGCACGAGCTTACCCATTTATTCAACAAGGTGTTCCTTCAAGCCCAGTGCAGGCCTATTATAGTGAAAGTCAGTTCACCAATAAATCTAAAGTAACATTTGCTTTATTCTTTTATTCAGGTATTTTATTGCAAACTATTAGAAGAAGCAAACCGAGGCTCATTTCCTGCAGAGATGGTGAATAAAATCTTTTCTAACATTTCATCAATAAATGCCTTCCACAGTAAATTCCTATTACCAGAACTGGAGAAGCGAATGCAAGAATGGTAAGATGGAGAAGCAGGACTGCTAGGCCTAAGTCATGCATGCACGATGCTACTTTTCAGCTTTTAAAATAGAACAGATGTTCCACATACTGCTACAGTTATTATAGTGCCAAATCTTTACATAAAAATGGCTAGTAGACACTAGGCTACATTCTTGGGTTTCTCATAATGGGCTTTCGAGTCTTTTCTCTGAATGGTGTTCTGACTAGTGAAGACAGAACTCGGGAAAAGTCTGCAACTCTGAGAGTTCTGTAGCCTCTTTCTGAAACTCCTATGCTCCCCTTTGAAAGATATTTCTTGCCAGTGTTAGAGCAAAGTAGATCTAATAGAGCAGATCATATGTAGTGACTACTCTCTCTTCAGGCCTACTGATTTCCTCATTCTATAGGAAATTTTAATGATGTTTCTATATTTAATGCAGGGAAACTACTCCCAGAATTGGAGATATTCTGCAAAAGTTGGCGCCATTCCTTAAGATGTATGGAGAATATGTAAAAGGATTTGATAATGCGGTGGAGCTGGTTAAAAACATGACAGAACGTGTTCCCCAGTTCAAGTCAGTGACCGAAGAGATTCAGGTAATAGGTCACAAGTTAATTTTTTTCTGAGAAGTCATATGATCTTCAGGATCTAAAATTGAGATGAAAGTATTTTCCTGAAAAACTTAGCCAAAATCCATTTTCCTCTAAATTTTGCAAAGATAGTATCTGCCCAATTAGAGCAGTTAGTTATTGAGCACATGCTGCCCACTAAGTCAGAAAACACTCAGTGTGCGTTGCTTTTAAACTTTTTAGTTAAAATATACTTACAGCATTTTTTAATTTAAAATGTACTTACAGCATTTTCCCCCCTCCTCCTATGTCCCTCCATCCCCTCCTATGTCACTCTTTATTCCCTCTCAAATCGATCGCTGCTTCTTTAACTGTCATTGTTACATATATAAATGTATACACACATACACACACATGTGCACTCATACACCATGCATACAAACACACACACATACACACACACACCATACACACACCCCACATGCACCCACACCACACTCATGTACACACACACAGACATGTGCACACACACCACGTACCGCATACATACAAACACACACACACCACATTCACACACACACACACCACATGACCCACACCACACTCATGCATACACACCACACACACACACATCACATGCATACACATCACACACACACACACACATACACACACCCTGATCTGTCCATCAAGTGTTACTTGTGTATGTTTTCAGGGCTGACCACTTGGTACTGAAAAACCAATTATGGAGCTCATCCCTAGGAAAAACCAATTCTTGCTGTCTCAGCGATCATTAATTAGCTATAGTAATTACCTAGAAGTGGTCTCTGTGAAATTACCTTTGTCCACTCTAGCATGTCTGTTGTTCAAGTCTTGTTTAGGTAGGTATGCTGTTGAGGTTTCGTGGATGGAGTATCCTTGTCATTTCTAGGAGACTCAGTCTTCCCGGAGACTTTGGGATCCTCTGGTTTTTAGAGTTATTCCACTCCCTCTTCTGTGATGGTCCCTTAGCTTTAGCTAAGAGACTGTACTGTAGATATGTCCACCAGGCCTGTAATGGTATCCAGCTGCTGCAAAGAGAAACTTCCTTGATCATGGTTGAGAGCTATATTTGTGTATGGTTATAAGGCTAGGTATTCAGGATGTAGTTAGGATTTGGACTGCTTTAGTAAAGTGGCTATAGTATATTCTACTCTAAGATCCACGACAGTAGTAGCCATGAGTATTTGGCTACATTTCCTCCTGTTAATTAGACCTCAGGTCCAATTAGACAGCTGTTGGTTACCATCAAGATGTCATCACCTCTATTGGACCTCTAGGGACATCCAAACAGGCTGGTCATTTTTGTGGATCATAGATATCACACCTGGGTAGGATGATTGGATGCCACCCCACCCATCCGTACCAGATTACATAGCATCTCTGCTACCATGAAGGCTAGTCCACAGTGGGGAAGTCCTTAGGTCAGATCCATCATGACTCCCCTGAGTCCTGTGTCTGAAGTATGTGATATCTTCAGGAATAAGGACCTGCCTACCTCAGATTCTGGAAGGCAAGCAGCAGCAATAGTCCAGAAAGTTTGGGAGTTTCTTGGACTCCTCTAACCAACCACTCAAAAGGAGGTTTCTCACTGAAAGCTTTGTTAAGTGGAGTGTGACTCTTTCAGGGAGCAGTATCACTCTATGTCACAACTTCATTAAAACCATACACATATATGATACATGTTTGTATTATATGTAGTTTTAGGAAAATATAATTCCTTGTGTGTTTTTAAAACATCCTTAGTGTTATTTCTCTGTCCTCTCCATTTCTGTTAGTATCCTTCCACTCTCTCCAAATTGAAGTCCTCCCTGCCATTTTCCCTTTTCTCCCCTCATATCATCTCCATCCTGCTATCCCCCTCTCTGAGCTTCATGGTCCCGTTTACCTTCCTGATTTCTTCAGTTATTCCAGGTTATGAGCTCACATGTGAAGATGTGGAGCTAGGAACCACAAGTGAGAGAAAACTTGTTGTGTGTCTCTTCTGGGTCTGGGTTACATCACACTATATACTACTTTATAATTCCAGCCGTTTACCTACAAATTTCCTTATCCTTTATAACTGAATGGTATTCCATTGTGTAGCTGTGCCGACATTCTTATTATCCATTCATCAGTTGAAGAACATTTAAATTGTGTCTATTTCCTGGTTATGGTGACTAGAATGGCAGTGAATACAGCTGGGCAGGTATGTGTGGAGTAGGATATTGAGTCGCTTGGGCACGTGTCAAGGAGTGCTATAGCTGGGTCATATGGTAGATTGATTGATTGATTGATTGATTGATTGATTGATTGATTGATTGATTGCAATTCTCCACACTGATTTCCAGAGTGGCTGCAGCAGTGTGCAGTCCACCAATAGTGAATGTGGGTGCCCATTTCCCTACATCTTCTCTAGCTTTTGTGGTTCATTACTGTGTTGATCTGAGACATCCTGCCTGCTCATTTTCATAATTGCTAGGGATGATGAACATTGTTTGAGATGTTTCTTTGCTGTTTTTATTTCTTCTTTTGAGAATGCTGTTCACATCCCAGAACTGTTACTGGGTGAGTCAATTGTTTTCCTGTTTTCATAATCTTAATATTAGCCCTTTATCAGGTGAATACTCAGCAAGGATTACCTACCACTCATGGACTCCCTTGTCATCTCATTGTTTCCTTAGCTTCACAAAAGCTTCTTAATTTTATGAAGGTCCAATCTGTCAAGTCTTGGCCTTAATCCATGATAAACATACATAGAAAAAATCCTCAATAAAATACTTATGAATGAATTTATGCATTTATCAAAAAGATTATTCACTGTCATCAAGTTGGTTTTGTGTCAGAGATACAAGAATGTGACAACATAGTTGCATCAATAAATTTAATGAGCCATATAAATGGACTTAAAGACAAAAATCACATGATCATCTACCTTGATAAAAGTCCTAGATAGAGTAGGACTAGAGGAAATAGATACCATCATAATAAAGGCTACATATGACAAACTCACAGCTAACATCCTCCTAAATTGAAAAACAACCTTGAAGCAATCCCATAAAAATTGGTGACAAGACTCAGCTCTCCATTCTCCCTACTCCTTTTCAATGTACTACTCAAAGTATTATCTGGAGGAATAAGACAAGAAACAGAAACTAATTATATTATCCCTATTTATAGATGATTTGTTATGGTTATATGTAAGAAATCTGAAAAATTCCACCAGAAAACATAGAGAATCAACCAACAATCTCAACAAAGTGGTAGGAATCAAAATCAACTTATAAATATTAATAGCCTTTCTATATAACAACAACAATATGCTGAGAAGAAGATTATGGACGTGCTCCTAGTCACAATGCCCTCAAATACAATTAAATCCCTAGAAACAAACTTCACCAAAGAGGCAAAAGACCTCCACAATTAAAACTTGAAATCTCTAAAGAAAGAGATTGAGAAACACACCAGATAACAGAAAAACCTTCCATGCTTATGGGAGGTAGAATTAATATTTTGAAGATGACCATCCTACCAAAAACAGTTTGCAGATTCAGTACAATTCCTGCAACATTTTTCACCAAAACACAACTAAATTCTGAAATTCATATGGAACCACAAAAGATCCCATATGGCTGAAGCAATCCTGAACAAAAAGAACAAATGAGAAGGAATTACAAGATATACTGCAGAGCTATAGTAATAAAAACAATATGGTACTGGCAAAAACAGGCTTTCTAAATAAAATAGAAGACCCAAAAACAAGCATACATATGTATACCAATCTAATATTTGACAAAGATGACCTGCCCCCAAAAAATCCACTGGAGGAAATACAGCATCTTCAATAAATGGTACTGGGAAAATGAATATCCACGTGTATAAGAATGAAATTAAGACTCCTGTCTATCACCCTGCATAAAAATCATTAACTTGAAATGAATCAGAGACCGCAGTGTGAAGCATGATTCTGAAACTCTAAAAGAAACATGAGTAATACCCTAGAAGGTATAGATGTAAAAAGGGACATTCTGAGTAGGACTGTTTGCTTTTGAAACTAGCAAAGGTTAACCTTTTAGAGTCTGTCTTAGTCACTGTTCTGTTGCTAGGAAGAGACTCCATGACCAAAGCAGCTCTTATAAAAGAAAGCATTCAAATGGGGGCTTGCTTAGAGTTTCAAGGTTTAGTCCATTGTCATCATGGCAGGGAGCATGATACCCGGAATGAAGCTGAGAACTGCATCCTGATCTGCAGGCTAAGACAGAGACAGAGATGAGACAGAAAGAGACAGAAAGAGAAACAGACAGACAGAGAGAGACACTAGGCTTGACATAGGCTTTTGAAACTTCAAAGCCCACCCCCATTAACACACTTCCTCCAACAAGGCCACACCTCCTAATCCTTCTAGTCATTTAAAACAGTTCCACTCCCTGGCCACCAAACATTCGCATATATGAGCCTCTGGAGGCCATTCCCATTCAGACCACCAAATCCCACTCCCTGGCCCCCATGGGCTTGTAGCCATACCACAATGCAAAAATGCATTCAGTTCAGCTTCAAAAGTCCCCAGAGTCTATCACAGTCTCAACACTGTTTAAAAGTCCAAAGTCTCTTCTGTTACTCATGGCAATCTCTTAACTGTATCCCACTGTAAAATCAAAGTCAAAAAGCTGGTCACATACTTGCAATGTTCCATGACACAGAATATACATTACCATTCCAAAGGGGAGGGAAAGGAGCACAGTGGGGAAATACTGGACTGAAGCAAGACCTAAAGCCAGCAGGGAAAACTCCACATTCTGTATCTCCATGTCTGATATCAAAGTGTTCCTCAGAACCCCAACTCCTTTCAGATTTGTTGATGGCAACACTCTTCTCTCTCGTGGGCTGGTTCCACACCAGATCTGCAGCTTTCTTTAGTAGGTATCCCATGACTCTGACATCTCCAACATCATGGGGTCAACAGCACAATTCAGGCTTCACTTTCACATTGTCCTCATTTCCCTTGCTTAGCCATGGAGAAAGAGTCCATAGCCCGTCTCTGATATCCTTGACTGTAAAACCAGAGACACATGACCCAGACTTCCAAGTTCTACTGCTTGCTGGGGCTGAAGCATGGTCACCGCTTTCATTTACATTTGCATCAGCTTTCTGTTATTGATGGTTACCTTCCCTGCCTAAAATTCCATTTCATTACTTTTTATAAGTTATACACATAGTTGGGTGGGGTCCTGCCCTGAGGTCAACCCTCCCCATTTAGCATCAGGCTTTTCTTTAAACCTCTTATCTCCTTTAGCAATGGACTTAGCTCAATTACACTTCCTGGTGCTCATTTTCTCCTTAAACTGTACATTTTGTATTTCTCATTGTCCAGCTTGCTTTTTTCATTATAAATCTGCATAAGAGTGATTATTAATAACCATACAACAGAGTCAATACTAGATTATCTTAAAACCTTCTCTGCTTTATAATTAATCCAAAACTCTTCAATTTAGCCTCAGGCAGATTCTTAGGACAAGGGCAAAAAATAAACAACCACATTCTTTCCCAAATTGTCACAAAAATGATCTCTAGGCCACTTACTAATATTCTGTTTGGAAACTTCATGAGCTGTGTCCACACTACTGTCATGACAACTATCCATGCTCCTTCTAGGAGAACCTGACCCACTTAAAGCATCCAAGCACTTTTCTAGTCCACAGTTTCAAGGTCTTCCATGTTCCTCCAACATACAGCATGGTCATACCTGTCACAGCAGTATACTACTCCCTGATACCAACTTCTGTCTTAGCCACTGTTCTATTGCTGAGAACAGACACCATGACCAATTCAACTCTTATAAAAGAAGGCATTTAATTGAGGGCTTGCTAACAGTTTCGGAGATTAAATCCATTATCATCATGGCAGGGAACATAACAGCAATCATGGCAAACATAGTGCTTGAAAGTAGTTGAGAGCTGCCTCCTGATCTATAGGCAGAGGTAGAGAGACAATGGGCTTAGCAAGAGCTTTTGAAATCTCAAAGCCCAACCCTGGTGCTATACCTGCAATGAAGCCATACATAATCCTTCTAATCATTTCAAATGGCACCACTCATATAAGAGCCTATGGGGGCCATCCTCATTCAAACCACCACATTCGAAAGTCGTGGGATGCCTATTAAGGAAAGCTGCAGATCTGGTGCATGAGAGAGAAGTGTGTTGCCATCAACAAATCTGAAAGGAGTGGAACCAGCCCATGAGAGAGAAAAGTGTTGCCATCAACAAATCTGAAAGGAGTTGGGGTTCTGAGGAACACTTTGATATCAGACATGGAGATACAGAATGTGGAGTTTTCCCTGCTGGCTTTAGGTCTTGCTTCAGTCCAGTATTTCCCCACTGTGCTCCTTTCCCTCCCCTTTGGAATGGTAATGTATATTCTGTGTCATGGAACATTGCAAGTATGTGACCGGCTTTTTGACTTTGATTTTACAGTGGGATACAGTTAAGAGATTGCCATGAGTAACAGAAGAGACTTTGGACTTTTAAACAGTGTTGAGACTGTGATAGACTCTGGGGACTTTTGAAGCTGAACTGAATGCATTTTTGCATTGTGGTATGGCTACAAGCCCATGGGGGCCAGGGAGTGGGATGTGGTGATCTGAATGAGAATGGCCTCCAGAGGCTCATATATGTGAATGTTTGGTGGCCAGGGAGTGGAACTGTTTTAAATGACTAGAAGGATTAGGAGGTGTGGCCTTGTTGGAGGAAGTGTGTTAATGGGGGTGGGCTTTGAAGTTTCAAAAGCCTATGCCAAGCCTAGTGTCTCTCTCTCTGCCTGCAGATCAGGGTGTAGCTCTCAACTGCTTCTCCAGCACCATACCTGCCATGCCGGCTGTCATGCTCCCTGCCATGATGATAATGGACTAACCCTGGAAACTGTAAGCCAGCCCCCATTTAAATGCTGTTTTTCACTAGAGTGGCCTTGGTCACTGTGTCTCCTCACAGCAATAGAACAGTGACTAAGACATAAGTTTATCACATGTGGTGGGCCTATGCGTGGAATTCTAGCACTTAGGAGGCTGAGAAGCAGAATGGCAAGTTTGAAGCCAGTCTTGGCTACCTAATAAGATGGAGTCTCTTTATAACTGCATCTGGGTTTGCCTCCATTTTGCCAAACCTGTATGAAAAATGTTAATAATGTCATAAGCATTTGTTAATTCTCCAGTTGGTTTTCAAATTTGTCAATAAATAACTCTTTGAATACATGAAATAGAATTCTATACATCACATAATATTTTTGTGACTAGAATCCTATGGCTCTTGACTTCTACATTTTATGTTATATGAATAGATTTTATGGCACTATTTTGATTCCTTTTATTTTTAAATAATTTTGAACATTTTTATTGATTGCTGTTAGGATACCATGCATCTTAATTTATTCTATCCAGCTTCAGGTTATGCTAACATCAATCTTAGTGATTTCTTACTTGATTTCTGCATAGATTTCTTCCCTCCTCTGTGCTCTCTTCTTTTTGTGTCATTTACACTGTCTGGGGAAGCTTTCTATTGCTGTGATAAGACACCATGACCACGAAGAGCTCACAGCTCTCAGGTGACTTCCCATCACTGATGGAAGTGAAGACAGGAACTCAGAAAGGAAGAACACACAAACAGGAACTCAAGCAGAAGCCACCGAGGAACCCTGTTGACTAACTTGTTCTCCATGTCACTCTGCCTACTTTCTTTTTTTTTAAACTATTTATTAATTTTATTTTATTTGCTCTGCCTGCTTTATTATACATTTCAGGACCAACTGCCCAGGGGTGTCACCATCCACCATAGGCTGAACCCTTCAAGCCCTCCCACACGAGTCATTAAGAAAATACCTTACAGACTTGTCCACAGGCAGATCTACTGGGGGCTTTTCTTAGTTGTGGTTGCCTCTTCTTAAATATCTATATATCTATAACTTGTGTCAAGTTGGTCAAAAAAAAAAACAGGACAGTATCTCAAACCACAATTTTATGTGCTTATTTTATTATAACCCAATACTATAGCACTATAATTATTTTGTACAGTGTTCCATATTTTTTAAGTTAATATAATATAATATTAAGAGAATATACTAATTGTAAATATATATCTTTATTATTTATTTAATTTTATAAGCTTTATTATGAAAAATACTTGTAAGTAAAATAAATTCCACACATCAAAATTAACCAAACCCAGAGTCTATAAATCTCAGTGAACTTCAGTACATTTAGAATAGCCATTATGAAGTTGTGAAGCTTGAAGTTTTCTCTTGGTTTCTTTTTTTTTTTTTTTTTTTTGATTACTTGGGTCAAGGATTTGTCAATTTTTGTACCTTTCTCAAAAAACAATCTCTTAGGTTTGCTGCTCCTTTGTATTCTTTTCTTTGTTTTATCTCATTGATTTCTGTTCTGATTTTTATTATTTTTTGCCATGGACTTGGTTTGGCTTTAGTTTGTTCCTGCTTTACCAACTTTTTGATTTGCATCATTAAGCCATTAATGTGTGCTGGTGAAGGCATATTGTCCTGGTTGTTACTTGTTGTGTTTGTATACTGGTGTCCAGACATCAGAGATGAAGATGATTGCAGTGACTCTGCGTGCTCTTGTCTTTGTTGGGCGGTGTTCAATTCCTTGGTTTCTGTTCCCTTTTCTGGATCTTAGAAAAGTGTGGTGGCTGTGGGTTCCCTGGTAGAGAGCCCTTCTACAGGTCAGTATGTGACAGAGGGGAGTAGGGCTGGCCTAGGAGAAAAGTCTGAGGGATTGAGGGGATCCACACCAAGAGGCAGGTCCCCAGGAAGCTGAAAGTGTGGCGAGAGGAGTAGTGCCTGAAAGTAGGTTACAGTAAGGCAGAGGATCATCTGGAGAGGCAGGGATGAAAGGGCTATTAGGACTCTAGGTCTGAGCTGAGAGTTGGGGTCTCCAGTGAATGGAGTTGAGATGGAAGGAGGGGCAGCTGCAAACATGTTGTTACGGGGCTAGGGGTGGTCCTGAAGAGACGGTAGTGGAGGATAGGAAGGAGGTTAAAATCATTCCCTCTGTACAGTTCTTTTACCATCAAGTGAAACCTCGAGTGTCAGAAATGAATTACAGGGCTGGAGAGATGACTCTGAGGTTAAGAACACTGGCTGCTCTTGCAGAGGTTCTGAGTTCAATTCCCAGCAACTACATGGTGACTCACAACCATCTGTAATGAGATCTGGTGCCCTCATCTGATGTGTCATTTATATGCAGACAGAACACTGCATACATAATAAATAAATAAATCTTTTAACCAAAAAAATGAGTTATATATAGTTAGTTATTGACCAAAGGGTTCCCAGGGATAAGTAAGATTGTTATACTTACTTATCTCATTGAATACAAAGTTGAGCTGGTGTATAACTAGATCCTTCACCCCTACAAACTAGTGTTCATGGTGCTGTAAGTCACACTGCATGCCACCAGAGGAGAAAAGTTAAACAACCCAACTACCAACCCTGCAATTTATAACCATGACTTACCTACATCATACCCTCTCTATTGGATTTAAGGCCCACTCCATGAGATGGAAACCCTGCCTTAAACTGCTTGGGTGACTGACCACACATGGGACTAGATAGGTCATGGGCCTAGGAGAAAACCAAATACTATTCTTATGCTAAGGGAACATAGCAATAAAATGACTCCTGATGGCATAAATAATTGCCTTGCTTGGCCAACACCAGAGAAACTTCTCTTGCTGTAGATGGGATCTAAACCCAAAAACCCAAAAGACCTTGCAACAAATAGTCCTAAGTGGAAAGTCATCATCACACTTCTTACCTCAGGGTTCAGGGACCTTTGTGGAAGAGGAGGGGGAAAGATTGTAAGATCCAGAGGGATGGATGACATGAAGGAAACAGTGTCTCCGAGGCACAGCAGCACTGACATATGAGCTCACACAGACTGTGGTGGTGGTGGTGGTGGTGGTGTGTGTGTGTGTGTGTGTGTGTGAGAGAGAGAGAGAGAGAGAGAGAGAGAGAGAGAGAGAGAGAGAGAGAGAGAGAGAGAGCCTCTAATATTCCAGAAATGAGGGGAAATAAATCATTTGTCTTTGGGGGTCAGAATTATTGTTTCCAGCCTGCGTATTTTTTAAATGTGTTTTTTAACAGATGAATAATATTTCATTGTATAAACATACCACTCTTACTATTCGTTCATCAGTTGATAGACACACAGGCTGTAATGAGCACGTATCTCTGTTGTAAGATGTGAGCCCTTTGGGGTCATGCCAAAGAGTGGTATAGCTGGATCATGTTGTAGGTCTGTTCTGGGGTACATTTACCTTCTACTGGTTCCTATGGTAGCTGCAGTATTTTCACTTGTCCAGTAATGAAAGTTTCCCACTCTTCCCTCATCGCGCAAACCATTTGTCACCATTTATTTTTGAATCTTAGTCATTTAGACTAGAATAAGAGGAAATATCAAGGTAGCTTTGATTCTCATTTCTCTGATGGCTAGAATGTTGAACTTTTTGTTTGTTTGTTAGTCTTTCTCAGCCTTTTGAATTTCATCTTTTGACGGGCATTGGTGGCTCACGCCTTTAATCCCAGCACTCAGGAGGCAGAAGCAGGTGGATCTCTGTGAGTTCAAGGCCAGCCTAGTCTACAGATCAAGTTCCAGGACAGGCTCCAAAGCCACAGACAAACCCTGTCTCGGAGAAAAAAAAAAGTGAAATCTCTTTTTAGTTTCCTGTCCCATTTTTAATTGTGTTGTTTGCTTTAGATGTTTAGTCGAGATTAGCAGATGTAAATATTTTCTCCAATCCTGCAGGCTGCCTCTTCAGTTGAATGATGGTGTCTTTGCTGTGCAGAAGCCTTTCAGTTTCTGAGATTCCACTTATTGATTGTTGATCTTAATGCCTATGCTGTGCAGGTCCTGCTCAGAAGACCCTTTGCTGTGCCAATGAGTTCAAGCAAAATCCCTATTTTCTCCTCTGCAGATCAAGGTTTCAGGTCTTACATTTATGTCCCTGATCCATGTGGAGCTGAGTTTTCTGCAGGTTGAGGGTCACATGTAATCAACTTGAAAAACACGAGTTTTTGAAGATGCTGGTTTTTTTAATGTGTATTGTTGACGTCTTTTTTAAGATTCAGGTGACTGAAGGAATGTGGGTTTATAAGTGAGTTCACAATATACTCTATTGATCAATGATTCTGTTTTTATGCCAATGCCATGCTCCTTTTATTATTACAATTCTGAAGTATAGCTTGAAATCTAGAATGGTTAGGTCTCCAGCAGATTTTATTGTAGGCAGAAGTTTCTGTCCCTCAAACCACTATCAAGTAACCACACAGAGGCTTAATATTAATTATAAATGCTTGGCCGATATCTCAGGCTTGTTACTAGCTAATTCCTACATTTCCAGTTAATTCATATTTTCTGTATCTTCTATATTTTTTTGTTGAGCTGTACATTTTGTTCCCAATCCTCTTACCTCCTCTCCTCTCCTCTTCCACCCTCACCCTGTCCTTTGCTTTATGTCTGATATCTACTTATGAGTGAATACACACTGTGTTTTTCTTTCTGGTCTAGGTTACCTCACTCAGGATGGGTTTTTCTTGTTCAGTCCATTTGCCT
The DNA here is from genome assembly GCF_017639785.1 of Mesocricetus auratus. Classification (NCBI taxonomy): domain Eukaryota; kingdom Metazoa; phylum Chordata; class Mammalia; order Rodentia; family Cricetidae; genus Mesocricetus; species Mesocricetus auratus. The sequence goes on from NW_024429192.1 coordinate 74,854,585, forward strand.
GCAAATTTCAAGATGTCATTGTTTTTTTTTAACCATTGAGTAGTACTCCATTGTGTAAATGTACCACATCTTCCTTATCCATTCTTCAGTTGAGGAGCATCTAGGTTGTTTCCAGGTTCTGACTATTACAGATAATGCTGCTATGAACATAATTGAGCAAATGTCCTTGTGGTGTAAGTGTGCATCCTGAGTATATGTCCAACAGTGATATTGCTGGGTCTTGAGGTATATTGATTCCCAATTTTCTGAGAAACTTCCATATTGTTTTCCAAAGTGGCTGTACAAGTTTGCACTCCACCAGCAATGGAGGCATGTTCTCCTTGCTCCATATCCTCTCCAGCATAAGCTGTCATCAGAGTTTTTCATCTTGGTCATTCTGACAGGTATAAGATTTTGATTTGCAGGGCTGGAGAGATGGCTCAGAGGTTAAGAGCACTGGCTTCTCTTCCAGAGGTCCTGAGTTCAATTCCCGGCAACCACATGGTGGCTCACAACCATCTGTAATGAGACCTGGCACCCTCTTCTGTCCTGTAGGCAGAACACTGTAAACATAAATAAATAAATCTAAAAAAACCCACAATATTAAATATTTAAAAAAAGATCTTGATTTGCATTTCTCTGATGACTAAGGATGTTGAGCATTTTCTTAAGTGTCTTTCTGCCATTTGAGAGTCCTCTGTTGAGAACTCTCTGTTTAGATCTGTACCCCATTTTTATTGGATTATTTGATCTTTTGATATCTAGTTTCTTGAATTCTTTGTATATTTTGGAGAACAGCCCTCTGTCAGATGTGGGGGTTGATGAAGATCTTTTCCCATTCTGTAGGCTGTTCTTTTGTCTTGTTGATCGTGTCCTTTGCTTTACAGAAGCTTTTCAGTTTCAGGAGGTCCCATTTATTCATTGTTGCTCTCAGTGTCTGTGCTAGTGGTGTTATGTTTAGGAAATTGGCTCCTGTGCCAGTGCATTTGTTGGGGAAGTCTTATGCTAATAAAGCACTGTCTGGCCAATAGGAATCTAGATAGGTGGGGCTAGGAATCCAGGAGGATGCTGGGAAGGAGAAACACAGGAGAGTTCGAGATGTAACGCCATTGGGGTAGGAAGCCCGGAAACCTCTCCGGTAAGAGACATACTTAGATTAACAATTATGGGGTAATTACTTAAGTCAGAGCTAGCCAGTAAGAAACAAGCAAGGCCAACAGCTTCATAATTAATACAGCGTCTTGTGTGTTATTTGGGGTCTACAACGCGGCAGAGCCCAGGCGACTGGCGGGTGATAAACCAAAGCGGCTAGCAAAGAAAAAGCTTCTCTTAACAGCATTCAAGGCTCTTCCCCACTTTTCTCTTCTTTGAAGCTCAGTGTGGTTTTATGTTGAGGCCTTTGATCCAGTTGAAGATGCTTTCTTTTTTTTCATTGTATAATTTTAGCTTCTTTGTCAAAAATCAGTTGTTCATAGGTGTGTGGGTTGATATCAGTGTCTTCAATACTGTTCCATTGATTCAGGTGTCTGTTTTTATGCCAATACCAAACTGTTTTAATTACTATAGCTCTATAGTAGAGCCTGAAGTCAGGGATGGTGATGCCTCCAGAAATTCCTTTATTGTACAGGACTTTTTGGATGTCATGCATTTTTTGTTTTTCCATCTGAAGTTGAGTATTGTCCTTTCAAGGTCTGTGATTTTGGTGGGGATTACATTGAATCTGTAGTTGGTTGCTTTTGGTAAAATTGCCATTTTATTATGTTAATCCTACCTTTCAATAGCTTAGGGATCTTTCCATTTTCTGATATCTTCTTCAATTTCTTTCTTTAGGAACTTAAAGTTCTTGTCATACAGGTCTTTCCCTTGTTTGGTTAGAGTTACCACAAGATAGTTTGTGTTATTTGTGACTATTGTGAAAGGTGATATTTCTTTGATTTCTGTCTCAGCCTGTTTATCATTTATATATAGGAGGATTTTTTTTTAGCTAATCTTGTATCTTGCTACATTACTGAAGATGTTGATCAGCTGTAGGAGTTCTCTGGTAGAATTTTGGGGATCACTTATGTATACTATCATATCATCAGCAAACAGCAAAAGTTTAACTTCATTTCCAATTTTAATCCCATTGATCTCCTTTTGTTGTCTTATTGCTCTAGGTAGAACTTTGAGTACAATGTTGAATAGATATGGAGAGGATAGCCTTGTCTTGTTCCTGATTTCAGTAGGATCTCTTTGAGTTTCTCTCTATTTAGTTTGATGTTGGCTTGCTGTATATTGCCTTTATTATGTTTAGGTATGTTCCTTGTATCCCTACTTTCTCCATGACCTTTATCATGAATAGGTGTTGGATTTTTTCAAAGGATTTTTTCAGCATCTAGTGAGATGATCATGTGGGTTTTTTTTCTTTGTTTATATGGTGGATTATGTTGGAAGATTATCATATGTTGAACCATCTCTGGGATGAATCCTACTTTGTTATGGTAGATGATTTTTCTAATGTTAGATTTGGTTTGCTAGTATTTTATTGAGTATTTTTGCACCAATGTTCATGAGTGAAATTGGTTTTATAATTATCCTAGTTGAGTCTTTGTGTGGTTTGCTTATCAGGGTAACTGTACCTCATAGAAAGAGTTTAACAATGTTCCTTCTGTTTCTTTTGGTGTAGAACATTTGAGGAGTATTGGTATTGGCTATTGGTATTAGCTCTTCTATGAAGTTCTGGTAGAATTCTGTTTCGAAACCATCTGACCCTGGGCTTTTGTTGTTGTTGTTGTTTGGAAGACTTTTGATTACTGTTTCTATTTCCATAGGGGTTACATGTCTACTTAATTTGTTTATCTTATCTTGATTTAATTTTAGTATGTTTTTACCTTTGCAGAAAATTGTCCATTTCCTTTAAATTTTCCAATTTCGTGCAATGCATGTTTTTTAAAGTATGACATGATGATTCTCTGGATTTCCTCTGTGTCTGTTATTATGTTTCCCTTTTCATTTCTGATTTTACTAATTTGGATATTCTCTATTTTAGTTAGTTTGGATAAAGGTTTGTCTATCTTGTTGATTTTCATGAAGAACCAACTCTTTGTCTCATTGATTATAGTTTTCTTTGTTTCTATTTTATTGATTTCAGCCCTCAATTTGATTATTTCCAGTCATCTATTCCTCCATGAATTTGCTTCTTTTTGTTCTAGAACTATCAGTTGTTCTGTTAGTTTGCTAGTATGAGATTCCTCTAGCTTCTTCGTGTAGGTATTTAGTGCTATAAACTTGCCTCTTATCACTGCTTTCATGGTGTTCCGTAAGTTTGGATATGTTGTGCTGTCATTTTCATTGAATTTTAGGAAGTCTTTAACTTCTTTGTTTCTTCCTTGATCCAATGATGATTCAGTTGAGCATTGTTTAGTTTCCGTGAATTTATGGCCTTTCTGCAATTAGTGTTGATGAATTCTTGCTGTAAGCCATAGTGATCCCAGAAGATACAGGGGGTTATTTCAACTTTTTTGTATCTGTTGAGATTTGCTTTGTTACTGAGTATTTGGTCAATTTTAGAGACAGTTCCGTGGAGTGCTAAGAAAAGGTATATTATTTTGTGTTTGGGTGGAATGTTCTATTGATGTCGGTTAGGCCCATTTGAGTCATAACATCTGTTAGATCCCTTATGTCTGTTAATTTTTTGTCTGGCCAACCTGTCCAGTCCTGAGAGTGAGGTGTTGAAGTATCTCACTATTAGGGTGTGGGACTTGATATATGGCTTAAGTTTTAGTAATGTTTCTTTTACAAATGGGGGTGCCCTGGTATTGGGGGCATAGTTGTTCACACTTAAGACTTCATCTTGATGGATTTTTCCTGTGATTAATTTGAAATGACCTCTTCATGTCTTTTAACAAATTTAGGTTGACATCTATTTTGTTAGATATTAGGATAGCTACACCAGCTTCTTTCTTAGGTCCATTTGATTGGAAAACATTTTCCCAATCCTTTACTCTGAGATAATGTCTGTCTTTATAGTTGAGGTGTGTTTCTTGTATGCAGTAGAATGATGGATTCTGTTTTTGTATCTTATCTGTTAGCCTGTGTCTTTTTATAGGTGAATTGAGTTCATTGATATTAAGGGATAATAATGACCAGTGATTGCTAGTTCCTGCTGGTGGTGTGTGTGTGTGTGTGTGTGTGTGTGTGTGTGTGTGTGTGTATGTGTATGTGTATGTGTGTGTGTGTGTGTGTTTCTCTTCTTAAGGGTTTGCTGGTGTGGGGATTATCTATTGCCTGGTTTTTGTGGGTGTAGCTAACTTTCTTGAGTTTGAGTTTTCTTCTAGTACTTTCTATAGGGCTGGATTTGTGGCTAGGTATCGATTAAATCTGGTCTTGTCACGGAATATCTTGTTTTCTCTGTCTATGGTTATTGAAAGCTTTGCTGGATATAGTATAGTAGCCTGGGCTGGCTTCCATGGACTCTTAGTGTCTGGATAATGGCTTACCAGGACTTTCTGGCTTTCATTGTTTCCATTGAGAAGTTGGGTATAAATCTGATAGGTCTGCCTTTATATGTTACTTGGCTTTTTTCCTTTGCAGCTCTTAATATTCTTTCTTTATTCTGTATGTTTACTGTTTTGATTATTATGTGGGAAGGGGACTTTTTTTTTTTTTGGTCTATTCTATTTGGTGTTCTATAAGCTTCTTGTACTTTCATCGGTATGTCTTTCTTTAGGTTGGTAAAGTTTTCTTCTATGATTTTGTTGAATATATTTTCTGTGCCTGTAAGCTGAACTTCTTGTTCTATCCCTATAATTCTTAGGTTCAGTCTTTTCATGGTGTCCCAGATTTCTTGGATATTTTGTGTTAAGAGTTTGTTGGATTTAATATTTTCTTTGACCGATGATTCTATTCTATTGTATCTTCAACAGCTGAGATTCTCTCTTCCATCTCTTGTATTCTGTTGTTTATGTTTGCATCTATAGTTCCTGACCATTTGCCCAGATTTTCCATTTCTGGAGTTTCCCCCATTTTGTGTTTTCTTTATTGCCTCTATTTCTGCTTTCAAGTCTTGAACCATTTCCTTCACCTGTTTGGTTGCTTTTTCTTGGTTTTCTTTAAGTGATTTGTTGATATCTTCCAATTTTTTTGTTTGTCTTTTCCTGTATTGGGAGGTTCAGGTCTTGTTGCTGTAGAACCACTAGTTTCTGGTGGTGCTGTGTTGCTCTTTGTGTTGTTGAGTATGTTCTTACCTTGTTGTCTACTCATCTCTTCCTCCATTTGATACAGGTGTTTCATTGGGATCCTCTTTTTCCAATTGGTAGAGCGGGGCTGTGGAACTATTGAACGTTCCTTCAGGTGCAGACAAAGCTGACACTCTGGTGATCTCTCTCCTGGTTAGATGGGTCCAAGTGTCAGATGGTCGCTCCTGGGTGCACAAGGAGCCATGGCTCCAGTAGTCACTCCTTCAGGTGCAAGTGGAGCCTTAGCTCCAGTGATTGATCCTCTAGGTGCAGGCGGAGTAGAGGCCGAAGCTCCAGCTCAGTGTTCAGATAGTTTCTGGAAGTTGTTCTTAAGATTGTTTCTGGCAGCTGCTAATGTGATCTATCTACCTAACTATCTATCTATCTATCTATCTATCTATCTATCTATCTATCTCTCCTCCCCCCACTCTGACTTCCTGGCTGCTTGGCTAGTCACAAGCTCTTTCTCACCCGGTTTCAACCACATTAACCCATATTTTTACCTAAGTTTTGCCATGTGGCTTGGTACCTTTTCTCAGTATGCATGTCTATCATGCTTCTCTCTGTGTCTGCTTGCTACTCCTGACTCCACCTCCTTCTTCCCATCATTTTCTGTTTGGCTCTTCCCCAACCTTATCCTGTCCAACTGTTGACCAGTTAGCTTATTTATTAAACCAGTCACAGTGGCACACGGTGTAAAAAAAAGTTCTACATTTTATTTTATTCTTCAGGATTGTTTTGCTTGTGCTTTATCATTTGTATATCCATATGAAATGTAAGATTTTTCTCATTTTCTGTGAGTAACTGTTTGGAATTTTGATTACACTGAATCTTTAGGTTGCTTTTGCTTTTGGTAAGGATGTCCATTTTCACAGTATTAATCTGTGTTGTGTCCCTCTGTGTTTTTAATTTTAGCTGTTTCTTTTTTAAATCAGGTGCCCCTGTGTTTGGTAAATGTGTTTATAATTGTAATATCTTGTTGATGCATTTCTTTAAATATTTTATTTATTTATGTGTGCTTTGGTGTTTTGCCTGAACATTGTCTGTGCGAGGGTTTCAGTTACCTGGAATTGGAGTTACACACAGTTGTGAGCTTCTGTGTGAATGCTGGGAATTGAACCCTGGTCCTCTAGAAGAGCAACCAGTGCTCTTAACCGTTGAGACATCTCTCCAGCCCCAATGCATTTTTTAAGAATATGAAATTTTCCTCCCTGTCCCTTCTGGCTGATTTTGCTTTGAGGTATATTTTGTTGATATTAGAATAGCTTTGCCTGCTTTACTCTAAGGTTGTGTCTTATCATTGGCAATGAGGTATGTCTCTGAGAAGTAATGAAAGGATGGACCATTTTCTCATACAATCTGTTAGTCTGGGTCTTTTTATTGAGGAATTTGAACCATTAATATTCAAAGTTATTATTGAATGGTGTATATTAGTTCCTGTTGTTTTGTTGACTTAGTAGTGCTTTCATGGATCTCTTTTGATTGTTTGACCTGGCACGTTCCCTCGGACATGTTCATACTTCTCTTCAGATTGATATATTCCTTTTAGGAGCCTTTGTAGTACAACCTTACTAGTCCTAAGTTCTTTTGACCTGTTTTTATCATGCAAAACTTTCACTTAAAATTAAAATTTTAATTTTAATAACCTAGATTAGCAGTTGTGGTCTTTCAGGACTTGGAATACATCTTTCCAGCTATATTCTGGATTTAAAGGTTTCTGTCAGGTTTGTTCTAATAGGCCTGCCCTTGTAAGTGACTTGCTCTTTCTCTCTTTCACCTTTCAGTGTCCTTTCTTTACTCACTGTTTTCAGTGTTTGCAGTAGTGAGAGTGAAGAGCATCTCCCAGACTTCGTGTATTTCAACACTTGGTTCCCAGTTGATGGCACTGTTTGAGGATGGTCTAGGTGGTTCAGTCTTACTGGGAGAAGAAGTATGTCACAGGGGGTATAGCCTCACCCTACCTCCAGTTGGTGGCACTGTTTGAGGATGGTCTAGGTGGTTCAGCCTTACTGGGAGAAGAAGTATGTCACAGGGGGTATAGCCTCACCCTACCTCCAGTTGGTTCCCTCTGCTTCATGCTTAGGGTTGCTTTCATTTCTGGACACCATGCCCTCTCTGTGATGGGCTCTTAACCCTCTAGATTATAAGTTAAAATAAACTGTTAGAGTTTTTCATTTTCAGTATCATTTCAGTTTGGTTTTCTTTAAAAATTCAAGCTACTTTCATGTCTTCATGGATTTACTTTTTTTTATTTCATTCATCTTTTTGTCTTTTTGGAGTTGTTTGACCATAACTGTAATCACTCTTTTGAATTCTTTGAGAGGTCTTCCATATTATTTTTAACAGGAGCCATTATTATGGGATTTATATTTGGGAAAAGAGACATGTTATTTTGTTTTTGCTTTTTGTTTGTTTTTTTTCTTTTTGGTTGTTGTGTGTGTGTTTATTTATGTTTTGAGATTTGTGCATCTGAACTTAGTTTGTTGGTCTTGAAAGGAAGAAATGGCCTGAATCTTCCAGTCACATAGGCTGGCTAGAGTCCCATGTGGAGAGCAGCCTGAGAACTTGTAAATCCCAAACAGACAGAGATGGGCCAGAGGAGGTAGAAGTCTCTAGCAAGTAGTCATTGAAGGGGCCTGTGAACTTGAGTGCAGGTAGGCTACCTGTGTCTCTGTGCAAAGTGGGAAGGATGAAGGGTCCCTGGCAGGGAGGGTTCTGGGTTCTGGTGAGTCCCCAAGAGAGACAGAGTGGCGGGAAAATGCCATTTGTTGTCCTTGGCAAACAACCTTGAAGTAGCCAGAATGGAAGGTGACTTTATTGAAGGGAAACTCAGTATCTCCGTGTCATATGGGCAGCGATATGAGGCATTTTAAATGCATATTCTCTGGCTTCTCCCAGCATTGTGATTTCATAGACTTGGGGTGGGGGTGGGAGGCACTCAGAAACCTGCACTTTCCCAAGCACCTCAGATGGGTAATGCTGCTATGCTTGGTAGGAAACACTGCCATTGATGAAAGTTCTTTTTTACATTGCAGTTTTGTGTTGGCTAACCTCATTTTTAAATATTCCTTTAAAAACCTTGATTGCAGCAGTTAGTGAGATGGCTCAGTGGTGAAGGACTTGTCACCAAGCCCAATGACCTGAGTGCTGCAGGTTGTCCTCTGACCTCCATGCTCACATGCACATACAGTAAATAAATAAATGTAATAACTGTGTTTACAAATAAACATCTTGCTGATTACAGAAACAGAAGATCTGTGGAAACCTGACCCTGCAGCACCACATGCTGGAGCCTATTCAGCGGATCCCGCGCTATGAGATGCTCCTAAAGGACTACCTGAAGAAGCTGTCCCCTGACTCCCCAGACTGGAATGATGCGAAAAGTAAATGCTTTTAATCTCCCTCAACAACGGCAGGATGATGCAGCCAGGGCCACCAGGACATGCCAAGTGCATGATTCAGTATTCAGTATTCTAGATCCAAAGATTCATTTTTGCTCTAAGTTATAGACATAAGACACTACATAAATCCTCCTGGCTTCCCTTTGCTAAGATAATCCTAGAAGATGGGCTTTTAGAGTCCCAAGAGTAGAAGATGAAGCAACAAAAGTATGCTCTGCTCAGCAATGCAAAGAACATGGAAAATGTGGGCCCAGAGAAATGGGGCTGTCGCTGCCTGGCTTAGGACTGGGAGGTGCTCCCAGGGGTTGCCCAGCACAGGTCTCTGCCCCACAGCTCTCCACACCACATTCCTCCCTTCCATTTCCCTCCCAGCACCGTCAGGATGTAAAGCCCTCAGACTCTCTCCATCGGAATCAGGCCGTCATGCTTCCCCAAAGAAAGCTGTTTATATTTAGTAGGCAAACTGTAGCATCAGAAGTCTGAGTCTTATGACCTAGGGCCCAGTCACATCACTTCCTCCTTCCTATCATGTGGCAAAAGGAAATGAAAGAACTCGGCAACTGGAATGACAAGTTCCTAGGCAACTGCCTTCCAAAATGGTCCATGTACTCCTTTAGTTGTTACTAGTACCAAGCTTTACATATATATGGTTTAATTTGTTAATTAGACATTAGCACTATATAATAAATAGAATAATTTAACTGTGATATAAGAAAATTTAAATTTATGACTTTTTTACTGGCAACTTCTATTTGGTATTTCTAAGCCACAACAAATTGGCAGATGGTGTGGGACTTCTGTTTATATGAAATCAACCCTGGTAAAGTGCCTCAAACCTGGTATGTACACTGTAATTTGCAAGGTCATTTCTAAGGTTTATTATATATTAAATTGCATGTGAGTCTAATCATCACATGCATCATTTTGCAAGTGAAAGTGTAGATAAACTGTTGTCAAGTAACTGTGGAAACTGCATGCCAGAGACCTTGTTGTCCTTGATCTCTGTTTCTGTTACCCTAGTAACACAGGATGGACAGAACATTTATTTACTTTTCTCTTTCCCATTTAGAGTCACTTGAAATTATATCTACAGCAGCAAGCCATTCTAATAGTGCAATAAGGAAAATGGTAAGTGGCTTTTAGAGGATGTGGGAACCTTCTGACTATGCTGCAGGTGGTAATACAGCCTCTGGCTGTTGTAGATTTAGACCAAAGTGAACAGATAGAGGTGAGCGGGAAAGTGTTTACCAACTGCTGATCCATTCCCCTTTCCTTAGTATCCACTTTATTGCTGCATTTTATACCAAAATGTAAGCTCATTGTCAATGTCTATTCAGTTATGTAGATTTTAGTTCAATTTAAATTATCTTCTTATAGTTAATCTTGCTGTATTTTGTTTTAATTTCCCAGGAGAACCTGAAGAAACTCTTAGAGATTTATGAGATGTTGGGAGAAGAAGAAGACATTGTAAACCCTTCAAATGAACTAATAAAAGAAGGACAAATCCTCAAACTAGCAGCTCGGAACACATCAGCACAAGAGCGCTACCTCTTCTTAGTAAGTCCAATAGTGGCAGCTGTTTGCACACCGACAGTTCACTAAAACTCCTGTACATGTCTTGGAGAAGTGACACGCTCACTTGCTTCCATAATAATTACATCCCGGGGAGGGAGAGGGAGAGGGACGTGGGATTGACATGTGAAGCAACTTTGTTTCTAATTTAAATTTAAAAATTACAAGAGACATAAATAAATAATAATAATAATAATAATTATATCCCACCTGCATAGTCAACGCTGGTGGTATTGTCTGTGAGAGTATATTAAGAACTGTAACCAGTATTTCCCTTACACTTGTGAGCTGATCAACTGCAATAATGCACACTAAAGACGAGGTAGCCTTTCCGTGCCTGTACCCACGGTGCACAAGTGGACACGGTTCCGCTTCTGAAAGCCTCCTTTGCTTGATCTTGGTTTTGTCTTTCCTTTTGTTCTTAAGGGCTAATGAGTATTGCTATTTCCTGTTTGACCACTGTTGCTGCCAAACTTTCCTGTGACAATTGTCCCCCAACCCTTTACAGTCAGCAGTCTGAACTGCAAATTGTCTGTGGCACAGTGGGCGTCCGTCCCTTCCTTGGCGTTCTGAGGAAGGCAGTTCATCTAGGACCTACTCAAATAGGGGGATACACTGACCAGTTATTTGTTCAGTTTCTGCCCGTAGTATCTTTGTTGTTTGTTACTGAGATGAACTCTGACTCTCTCTATGCCTAAGAAGATAAAACAGATCATAATAATGGCTTGCAGATAATAAGCTAACATTGAGTAACAACTCAGTGAATGTTATCCGTTGTGATTATTGTTGATAAGGTAGTAGCAAGCCTGTCTAGGGCACCTTCTTGCTGACAAGCATTCATTTCACCATCTCTATTGAGTTGTCTTATTTTACCATCTCTAATAAGTTGTCTTCAAGGCCTGAGAAATTCTAGATTATTTCTGTCTTCATTTGAAAAAAATTATAGGGATTGTCGTAGAAATTTTTTAAATCCCAGTGTTTTTAAATTTTTTATTACATATATTTATTTGTGTGTAAATGTTTGGGTATTACTGTGTGCGGATATGTGTGTGTTTGAGTGTGGGTGTGAGTGAGTATATGGGGGGTGAGTGTGTGGTTTGAGTGTGTGGGGGTGAGTGGGTCAGTGAATATATGGATTAGTGTGTGAAGGTAAGTGGGTGAATATGTGGGGGCCAGTGGGTGAGTAAGTGTGGGGGGTATGGGTATGTGGATGTGATGTGCGGTGAGGGGCATGGGGTGAGTGGATATATCTCTATGTGTACACATCCATACCACAGTATGTGCAGAGGCCACAGGAAAGATTACAGGAGTAAGTTCCCTCCCTCTGTGTGGATTCTGGGGCTCACGCAGGCTTAGTGTCAAACTTCTTTACCTGCCTAGCCATCTCAGCAGACTTGTGGTTTTTGTTTTTCTTTTTTTTTAAAGAACATTTTGTTAGTACACTACTCAACTGTTTCAATTCTAAGATTGTTTACTCAAAAACTTAAAAAATGAATAGCCATTCAAAGTATGGCCTATTCTAAGCAATGAAATGGTTCTGTCAATAAAGGATAAGTTCATAACTTCTTCAGTTAACCTACTGCATCTGTTTAGGGTTGCTTGTATGTACATGTGCTTGGGGTTGACCTCTTGAGATTGGATAGCGCCATCAGGCAGCTTGTCCCTGAAGAAAACTGAGTCTCTATTATCTACAGATAATAGCTCTTCCATCCACGTCGGCATGTCAGCTAATATTATCGTTATGCAAGTAATCATATTGCTGAGATTTCATAAGTGTAGCTTCCCTATAGAGACAATATTGAGTAGCAGGCATCCTGGTCCTTTGCCTCTTACACTCTTTCCTGCATCTGTTCCATGATGTCCTATAAGCCTTGGGTGTAGGGATGATGTTGTAAACGTATCCTTTAGAGTTGAGCACCTCACAGGCCTTATTCTCTATGTCTTGACCAGTTGTGGACCTCTTTAATAGACTCCATCTGTTGTAAAAATGAATTTCTTTGATGAGGGGCAAGAGCTACATTTATCTGTGGGTATAAATCTAGTTGTTTAGTATGCATTTAGAAATTATATTGTTAAGGAAACTGATAGTAGAAGAGTCTTCTAGGGTCTATGACCTCTCCATCTACAGGTAGTTGGTTATGTTCACAATTCCAGGTATGAATTCTCTCCTATTGTGTGGGCCTTGAGTCCAGTTAGATAGTTGCTAGCTACCTCCAAGATAAAAATACCACTATTGCAGTATTGGAGATATTTTTCTGGGCCAGTTACCCAATAATAATTTTAGGTATTGTCCAAATATACTGTAAAAAGTAATTTTTGCTAAGCAGAAGTACTTTGTTTTTCCTAGGTTATAGTTTTATACATAGCAAAATAGGAAACAAAAGCATACAATAATCATACCAGCATTCCAAGTTCTATTCAGAAGTCTATTACAAAATATAGGTTTCATTATTGTTCAGATGAGAACATGATGGCCATTGAAAATACTGATCCCAAGAGGAGGAACCATGTGCCATGGAGAGGAGGCAATAGAGAAGCTCCTAGAATTGGTGAAGAGGCAGAGAGAGCAATCACAAGTGAGCAAGAGCCTTCGTGGGTCACAAAGGAAATAAGAAGGGCCAAGGGGAAGGCTTTGACTCCCAGGTTTGAGCAGTTTCAGTGGGATCTGAAGCATAGGGGTCACTGTTCAATACCTACCCTTCAGGTGACAAGGGTAGGGTTGGTAGCTCAGGTAAATAAACAGTACTTGAAAACTGCCTCAGCTCTAGTTGGCTAAATGGGAAGGTGTGTTCACATTTAGCACTGTGGACTGAGTGATCCCTTTAATGTCAGTAAGATGTGAAAATGTAAAAGCATCAAATATAGGGAATAGAAAAAGCTGCTTGTGCTGTCTTTTCCTCTCACCTCCAAAGAGTCACTAATATAGAATGCAGAAAGGTGGGGCTGGAGAGATGGCACAGAAGTTAAGAGCACTGGCTGCTCTTCCAGAGGGCTTGAGTTCAATTCCCAGCAACCACATGGTGGCTCACAACTATCTGTAATGAAATATGGTGTCCTCTTCTGGCTGGCAGGGTTATATGCAGACAGAACACTGTATAATAGGTAAATAAATAAATAAATAAATAAATAAATAAATAAATAAATAAATAAGAATGCAGTAAGGTAGTTGAGTAACAAATTGAGTGCTTTCTGGTTTGTTTTTTAAGAATCTTAGTACTATTTCATGCACATAGCATCTTTTGATCATATTCAATCCCTTTTACCTTGTCATAACTGCTCCTATTAAATTGACCTCTCTTTCCCAGCATATCTATCTATCCCTCACTCCCTCCCTGCCTCTCCTTTCATTTTCTTTTTTGTGACCTGATGGCTTTAATTAGGATTGCTTAGATAAGTATGAGAAAGAAGTTATATATTGAGTATAGAGCATTATATACACCTAAAGGAAATGACTCCCCTTTCCCCAGGGATGGTGAGATTTTAGCAGGATCTACTTTGTGCACATCTTATACAGATATCCACAGCTTCTGTGAGTTCATGAGTGTAGCAGATAGTGTCCAGAAGACAGGGTTTCATGGCACTCTCCTGTCCTCTGGCTCTTACTAATTCTTTTCTCCCTCTTTTGTGATATTCCCTGAGCCTTGAAGTAGGAGATGAATGCAGATGTCTATTTAGAGTTGACCTCTCAACAGTCACCTAATTTTCAACATCTTGAATAGACATGAATCTCTGCATTCACTGCAAAGAGAAGCTCCTCTGATCAGGGCTGAAAGTAGCCTTTGTTAATGTACATAAACATAAATAATTCCAAAGCAGCGTGACAGCATGTCCATTTAACCACACAACAGTAGTAAGTACCACGTGGGGGTTTTTGACACATTTTCCTCTTTTAGAATCCAAATCCAATCAGAAAGCATTTGGTTACTCCTGTGTCAGTCATGCTACTATTGCATGGCAGGTACATCTTATCTAACAGGTTGATGTTGTAGCTCACAAGGCCACATGGGGATGAGACCATTGATGGCTTCTGTCCTCAGCAGCCTACATAGCACCTTCCAGTACTAGAAGCTAGCCAATGAGGAGGAAGCTTCCAGCTCAGTTTTCCATTTCTCTATACCTGTATCCAGAATGTGGGATGTATCCAGCAATAGGGTCTTTTTTTTTTTTTTTTTTTTTTTTGTCTTCTGAGAACAACATTGTCTCCCATTTTAATTTTAAATAGCTTGTTTTACATGTCAATCCCAGTTCCCTCTCCCTCCCCTCCTCCCACACCCTCCATCCCCCCCATCCACCCACCCTATTGCCAATTCCTTCCGCATAAGGGATATCTAGAGTCTATCATTTCACTCAGGGTAGGGTCCAGGCACTTCCCTAAGAGTCCAGGCAGAGAGAGCATCCCTCTTTGTGTTATGGACACACGATGTCTGTTAGTATTCGAGGGATAAACACTGATCCACTGCTCAGGACCCCATAGGTAGCCCAGGCCTCCTCACTGACTCTCACATTCAGGGGGTCTGGATCTGTCCCATGCTGGCCTCCCAGCTGTCTGTCTGGGGTCCAAGAGCTCTCCCCTGTTCGGATCAGCTGTCTCTGCTGGTTTTGCCAGCCCATTCTTTGCCAATTTGCTCATCGCTCCTCTCTCTCTGCTGGGAGCAATAGGGTCTTACCAAGTAGTTCTAATGTGCAACCAAGAGCAGTGGTACTAGCACCTGTTGATGCTACATTTTTTTTTTGATAGTTTGAGTAGCAATGGAGAGTAGACTGTGAACCTGGAACTCATGCGAAGTGTTACTTTTCGATGTGTCATTTTGGAAGAAGAGAAAGGTGTAAAGTATATTATGTGGAGAAAGGCTGTTCAGATGTGTGATATGCGTTGTCTGACTCCTGCAGCCTAGTGCTTACCCACATCTATCCCTTGGCTTAAGCTCCACCTTACAAAAAATGCTAAATGAGTCTTCATTTTCTTGTATAACAGACCTCTGAATATTTGAAGTCACTTATTTTGTCTCACAGTTCAGTCACCCTTTAGTTATTTTTTATGCATTTGTTCAATGAATATTTAATTGCATTCTGAGAAAACATCCATGTGTGGTAATATATGCCCAAGGGAATCTAAGACAAGACTGGAAATTCAAGACCTATCCCGGTTAAATAGCAAGACAATGGAGAGAAAGAGAGAAAAGTTATATATTTTAAGTAATAAATTCAGTGGCATTTCTGTCCAGAGTTACATTTGTCAGACTTTTATTTTCTTGATCTTCCTGTTTATTAATTTGTATTCTGTCTCTTTCTTTGCAGTTCAACAACATGTTGCTATATTGTGTGCCCAGATTCAGCTTGGTGGGCTCAAAATTCACAGTTCGAACCAGAGTTGGCATTGATGGGATGACAGTCGTGGAGACTCACAATGAAGAATATCCACACACTTTCCAGGTGTCTGGGAAAGAACGAACCCTGGAGCTGCAGGCCAGGTAAGAAGGCCACTCCCACCACAGCTACCTAAAGACATCGGGAGGCGTAAATGACCCGAAGGGTTTGTCGTCCTTGTTGTTTTATACAGCGAATGCCCCAAACTTCTGGAAATGTGACTAGCTGTAAGTAGAAACTGGGGCTCATTGAGACAACATGCTTTTCCTCTGATCCCTGTATTGCCTAGGACAGAGGTATGTGTACAGGAGGCATCAGTCAGGTGACTGTAGAGTGGCAGGGCACTTAAGGCTGCCGCAGTTTAGTCTTGAGACCTGTAGGAAGAGATGTCGCATAAATAATAAAAACCCAGAGACAGATATTGGGGTTCAAGCTGAAGATCAGAGAAGCAAATTAGCCGACCACTAGCTATTACCTCTACCTCAGGCTGAAAGGGCTGCCCTGTCCTCAGCATGGCTGGAGAATAAATCTCTGAGACTGAATACTGAATTCCCAATTCCTATCTTATATACCTCTCTAGACCTGAGATTAAAGGCATGGGACCCCAAGTGCTTAGATCTTTGTGTAAGCTGTTTCTCTTTTAGACTGATTCACTCTTATGTAGCCTAGAGGGTGGTCTTAAACTCTTGTCTCCTGAGTCCTGGGATTAAAGGTGTGTGCCACCAGCACCCAGCTTCTATAGCTAACTGGTGTGGCTAGTGATTTAAAGGTGTGTGTCACCACTGCCTGGCTCTATGGCTGTGGCTGGCTTTACATCTGATCTCCAGTGCTCTATTCGATCATAAACAATGTATTACCACAAAGACTTCCCTGCACCTCCTCCCACAGCATTAGTTCATGATGTTTACTCCATTCTGAAATTTCCAGCCCTGATGACAATGTAATGCAAAGACAAGCCCATGGGCAGGAGGAAATGCAGCAGGAGACAGAGCACACCACCAGGGAAACATGCTGGGTCACACTGCACTGGGAGAAGAAAGGGAACCGGAATATAAAACAATAAAAGGGAGCAGGAGAGGTGACTCAAGTGCTCAGAGCACTTGCTGCTCTTCCAGAGGAATGGAGTTTGGTACCCAGGACCTGAGTTTGGCTCCTAGCATCCATGTCTCACAACTGGCCGCCGCTGGCCCTGCACACACAATGAGGCATCACTTGTATATTCAGGCACATGTATGTGTGCATAAAATAATAAATAAATCTTTTAAAAGCATACATTAAAAATTCAATCAACTCCTACATGTCGCCTTCAAAACCTAGAAATCCTGTAGTAAGTACCAACAATGAGAGCAATTTGCAATAACTTCAGACAAAGAATTTTTAAGTAATTTTTATATGATATGTTCTCATCACAGTTTCCTCTCTGCAGTGCCTCTCCATTCCTTCTTACCACACCACACAACCAACTCCATTCTCTCTCTGTATCTCTCTTTCTCTTTGCCTCTCTCCCTCTTTCTCCCTCAGAAAACAAACAGGCAAACAAACAAGAATTTTAAAAAGTTAAAAAAGAGAAAGCACAAGAAAGAAATACACACAAAATTGGAAACTATAATATACAAACAAGAGACAAAAAAAGTGGTATGGGATGAAAGGTGTATAAAAAATACCATTGGGTTCACTTTGTATTGGCTGTCTTCTGCTGGACATGGGACCTACCCTTAAGCCGGTTAATATCACAGTGAGATTGCACTGGAGAAAAGTAGTATTTCCTTTGCAAGTGGCTGTGAACCAGAGACAGCTTCTTGTTTAGAGATGGAAGCTCGTCGGGCAGAGAATTGAGCATGAGCAAAGAGCCCAAGGAGGGTATGAGTACAGTCTAAGAAAACACAGTTTAGCCAGGCGTTGGTGGCGCACGCCTTTAATCCCAGCACTTGGGAGGCAGAGGCAGGCGGACCTCTGTGAGTTCAAGGCCAGCCTGGTCTACAAGAGCTAGTTCCAGGACAGCCTCCAAAGCCACAGAGAAACCCTGTCTCGAAAAACCGAAAAAAAAAAAAAAAAGAAAACACAGTTTAGTGAAGCAAAGAAGTCAATTCAGGATATGCAAATAGAATTCAATAAAGGATAGAAATGTTGAAGGAAAGCCAAGCTTAGTCTGATAAAAAACTCAAATAGAAAACCAGTTCAATGGAGAAACTAGCTAGCAGTGTGGATCATGCAGAGAACACATTGTGGCTTGAAGACAGGGAAAAGGAGTGGATCACTCACTCAGTCAAGACCCATCATAAATTTAAAACATCAACAAATTAACAGAACATGGGAGAACTTTGAAACATCATGAAAGATAAAAAAAAACATTCTATGAAATATGGTCAGAGAAATATATGCCAAAGACAAAACATCCCACTGTCAAACTACTCCCATATCCCATGCTCTCAAATCAACATAGTCTCTTCTTTGATATTGTTGCATGTATGTGCATATATGTGTGTGTGTGTGTGTGTGTGTGAATATGTGTGTGCACACATGTACGTGTGCGTGAACAAATATATATATATATATATATATATATATATATAACCTACAGAGCCCATTTAACATTATTTCTATGCATGTATCCTGGACTGGCCATTTAGGGTTAGATGACCTATGTGAGAGCTCATTCCTAGGGACTGACTCTCCCTCTATTAGCAGCAGTGGTCAACTATAGCTCTCCCTCTAGGAGTGAGCCTTGTAGATCTTCCCTTATCCAAGTTGGCATGTCAACTACTATTGTCATTATGTTGGCCTTGTTCAGGCAACCATATTGTGGAGATGTCCTGGGTGTGTTGTCTCTGTCATGCTTAGGAGACACAATCTAACAATACTTGTCCTGGTCATACTGCACTGTTTTGTTTTTCTTTTAGTTCTGAACAAGACAAAGAAGAATGGATCAAGGTAACTCCTTTACATTTGTTTTCATTTTTTGGACCTCTGTGAATAAGAAATACATACACTGGGCCCTGGAGAGATGGCTCAGTGATTAAGAGCACTTGTTACTAGATTTAGTTCCCAGGACTTACATGGTGGCTCACAGCCATCCCTAACTCCAGTTCCAAGGACGCAATGCCCTCTTCTCACCTCTGTGGATACCAAGCTTAGGTGTGGAACAAAGTACATGCATCAGGCAAAACACTCAGTAACACATTTCTAAAATGAAATACACATATTTAGGTTTTTTTAAATACACATATAAGAACAAGCTCATTACAGTTATTTATGTGACAAAGTATATTTATTAATGTGTATGTGAAATTGTAATATGTGTTTTAATTTAATTTCTATTTTAGGCCCTTCAAGAAAGTATTGATGCTTTTCATCAAAGGCATGAAACCTTCAGAAATGCAATTGCAAAGGATAATGATATCCACCTAGAAGTGTCTGTAAGTTTTTAACTTAAATCAGAAGCTCTATCTAGTTATTCTCTTAACAAACCTTCTCCCTTTCAATGCCACAATCGGTGATCTAGAAATAATACCGTTCTCTCTTGGGTGGATACCTTGCAGTGCTTTGAAAGTCTCGCTTCCTTTCCTAGATTTGAGTATGAGAGCATACTTTGAACAGCATTGTTAGCATGCTATTGAAAAGTCAACCCGTCTCTCCCATTTAGACTGCTGAGCTGGGCAAAAGAGCCCCAAGATGGATCCGTGATAACGAAGTGACGATGTGCATGAAGTGCAAAGAGCCCTTCAATGCGTTGACGAGAAGGCGGCATCACTGCCGGGCATGTGGACACGTGAGTGTGGGTCCTGCCTGTTACAGTTGCTGGGAACTACATAGGTGAGATAAAATCACCAGCCTGGAAACAAAGAAATCATTAACAATCATTAGTAAGCCTCTGTTGGAACCAAGTATGTGCAAAGTACTGTGCTGTCCCAAGAGGAAAAAAGAATATGGTAAACAAAAAAAAATCCTGACTTCATGGAGATTACATTGTGAAGAAGAAAATAGATAAGAATTCAGATTAGTACAAGTGGAATAAGAAAGCAACCACAAAGTTGTATTGGAGAGTATTAGTAATGGAAGAAAATTTCCGACCAGATCTAATTAGACAAAAGAAGGCCCATCTGACAGACTGATGTTTGCTTAGATGACTAAAGAGGTGCTTTGCACACAAGGAGCTGTATCTACATCCCCTGCAGTAGGACAGCCCTGAAATTGCTAGGAAAGCCTGTAGCCAGGTAGTTTACAAAACGGTGTGACACAGATGTAGTTAAAGTGATAATAATCAAAGAAATAGAATTGGTTGAGAAGGCAAGAGATGAAAACCACAGTACAAATGAAAGACACAGCTTTTACAGGGTAAGGCAAAGCCCTCTCTTTTAATAGAAGCCAGAAAGATGGGTGCAAGTGTAGACATGTGAACTGAATGGGGTTTTACTGTTTGGAGTATGATAACTGTAGGAAATGGGGCCATTAGAGGTCCATGTTACATTTGTATTGAATTGAGCAGAATGATTAGCTGAAAATAAAGGAGACACGGATTTCTGTGTGAGAGTCAAGAAAGAGGACCAAGTATCAAATTGTTTTATCTAACAGATAGATTTATCTTCCAGTGACCCAGGTGGACTCATTACACTTTGAAAATTTCTAGTTAGAAATCCAAACAGAGGGCTGGAGCGATGGCTCAGCCATTAAGGGCTAGGCTCACAACCAAAAATATAAGAAATCCAAACAGATACTGGTCAGCTTAACAGCAATGGACTTTTATTGTTTGGCTGGCTGGCTAGCTGGCTGGCTGGCTGGCTGGTTGGTTGGTTGGTTGGTTGGTTGGTTGGTTGGTTGGTTGGTTGGTTGAGATATGGATGGATGGATGGATGGATGGATGGATGGATGATAGATAGATAGATAGATAGATAGATAGATAGATAGATAGATAGATATCGGAATCTAGCAATGCAGGTAAGAGAAGGTGGAGAACAAGGTTCATGAAGAGTAAGTGTAGTGAATAAAGCAAGGGAGAATTGTAAATAAGGGAGGTTAGGACTAAATGTTGGAAGCAGGAGAGCTAGAGTGTGGAAAATAAGATTTCTGTACTTCAAAGCTGCATGGTAATGGACAGCGGTGAGCAAGTTAGAAATATGAGGCATGTTGGTGGATGAAGCCTGAGGATGTGGTGAGGACCAGCCAGGCTATAAGAGTCCAAATGTGAATGCTAATAACTTGTACTAAAAAACAGATTGGAGAAATACCTATAAAAGGACAAAATTGGATGCATCTGTGAAGGTAGGTGAATAGTCATTGGAAATGTCCTGAATGCTGTGCTGTCTAGTGTGAGAAGAGATGGATGGATGGATGGATGGATATGGATGGATGTGGATGGATATGGATGGATGGATGGATGGATGGATGGATGGATGGATGGATGGATGGATGGTACATCCAGTGCAAGGGACCTTTAGAGGTCAAAGTGATGTTCAGATTCCATCACACACATTATTAAAATACTTTACCTTATTTAACATCTCTTGAAATGTTCTTAGGCTAATAAAATATAACTTTTATATTTGACTTTTCCATGTTTGTATGAATATTTCCTAAATATAATTGTCTTAAGTATAATTGTTCATTTTGGATATCCTTTCTAAAATTAAATAAAGGTTGTTTGCTGGAAATGTTCTGACTACAAAGCTCAACTTGAGTATGATGGTGGAAGACTGAACAAAGTCTGTAAAGACTGTTACCAAATAATAAGTGGATTCACAGACAGTGAAGAGAAGAAGAGAAAGGGGATTTTGGAGGTAAATTAGTCAATTCTTTGTGGTTTTGGATGGCACTGTCTTGGTCATAAGGATCACGGACAATGTGCTTATTCTCTTTGGTTAGCACCAGGTTAACAGTGAGCAACAGTCATGCTTTTGCTTTGCTTTGTTGGCCTTGGACTCCTCCTGCCCAATTATAGAAAATGAGATGCACAGATGAGTACATGTTTTCTTCATAGAACGCTTTCAGTTTTGTAATATGTTAATGTTGAAAAACACTGCATGAAAGTTTTCCAGTTTGGGTAAAGAACTGTTTTATTATCTAAAGCACTTCAGCTTGCTGTGTTAAATGACCAGTTCTTTGCGGTGATGTAATAGCCAGAAAAGGAGTTTCATCACAGCATCACTGTCAAAGGCCATCTCCAGGAAGTTTGACTCATATTTTAGAGTTAATTCAAACTAAAGTAGCTTGTATCCGAAATGGATTTACATTGAAAGATGTGGTGGGAAAATAAGGGTAATTTGTTTAATAAAGCCTTGTGGTCGTAAGGCCAAGATCACTCAGCAGTAGAATTAAACTTTTTGCATTCAAATTCATGAATATACTTAAGTTTATTAATAATATTGTGTACTGAGAATTTCCAAGAAAATATACAAGTCATTTGTTAGCTGTGAAAGGACCTTACACGTCAATGTCCATTTGAGGTTAAATTACAAGTCCTCATACTAAAATTATAATTCTAAATTGTCTTAGCATATAGGTATTACTTGTATTACATAAAGATGACGCTTTCATAGGCAGCAGGAATAGGAAGATATTCTTCATTGAATCCCAGAACCACAACCTCAAGGTTTTAATAGAAATAACTGACTTGTGTGACAAAGTGCATTGAGTCTGATACTGTTTTTCTTTGTAAATAAAAAGTTTAGGTTGCTTCTACAAAATAAAAAATCTTTAGCTTTTTGTCTTGGGGAGAAATCATCAACTGGATTGGTTCATGTAATCAAACAAAAAGTGTTGTCTCTGGAAGTAGAAGGTAGCATGCCCATGCACATGTAGAACATGTGTGAGCCTTTACCCTGTGCCAGCTATTAAACTGGGTACTGTAGAACAGTAGTCAGGCTTTCTGTAAACAAATCAGAGCATTTACAGACGTATTTTAAGGGAGAAAGCAAATTTTTATAGACAAAACTTGTGGTTTTTAACTCAGTGTATTTGTAAATTCTTTTTCTACTTTTGTATGTTTCTATAGTTTGTGTGTCTGCATGTTCTTACGTGTGGGAACACCCATGTTTGAGGTGTGTATTTGTGCATACATAGGCCCCCTGCTGACATCAGGAATTATCCTCATTGTTTCTCCCACCTTACTCATTGAGGCAGAGCCTCTCAAGCAAACCCAGAGCTCAGAGTGTGCTGGGGCTAGTCTTGCTAGCCAGCGAGCTCCTGGGTGCCCAGTGTCTCCACCTTCCGAGGTTCGAAGTATCAACAGGTCACCATGTGGGTTTCTGGGTCTAGAACTCCTGTCCTCACATTTGCAGGACAAGCGTTACCTGCTGAGCCATCTCCCCAACCCTGTAAGCTTCTTTCTGTCCTTTCAAACTGCTGCACCCTTGTTCACATTTTTTTCAATGAAAAATTTCCAAAATATGAATTTTTGTGATTTGGATCTGTTACTAAGAACTAACCTTTTTGAGGGTGAATGGTATGTTTCCTATCATCACATTGGTTATAAACATCCAGCTGTTAAGTTGTTAGCTTATGGAATATTCAAAAACCAGTGGTGGACTGGAGCTGACTTGCAGATTGTCATTTGGTTGATATTTCTTAAACTACCTTGGGCCACACCCAAATCATCACTTATCCATGAATATCAGTGATCATGCACTCTCAATCAGGGTTCTCTAGTGCAGGGTTCTCAGCCTTCCTAATGCTTCAACCCTGTGATACAGTTCCTCGTGTTGTGGTGACTCCCAAAAATGAAGTTATTTTTGTTGCTACTTTATAACTGTAATATTGCTACTCTTATGAATCATACTGCAAATATCTGTGTTTTCTGGTGGTCGTAGGCAACCCCTGTGAAAGGGTTGTTTAACACCAGGGGCTCACAACCCACAGGTTGAGAACCACTGCTCTAGAGGAACAGAGCTGGTAAAAATTAATGTGGATGATACAATCAAGCTGGGTAGCCCAAAAAGGGCCATCTGTATACGGAAGAGGCTGAAATAACCTGATAACATTCAGTTCACTACCTCAACAGTCCCAGGCTAGCCCTGAAGGCCTGGCTGGTTCTTAGGAAGGTGCTGATCTCAGGTCAGGTTAGAAGCTAAGAAGCTAGATTCCAGAGTTAGCAAAAAATAACAACTGCAGCAACCATAGGAGACATGCCGTCACCAGCAAGAAGGGAAGGCAGCCAAGCAGCACTCCTTGCCTCTGGCCATGGAGTGTGTGAGCTGCTTCCCGTGGGAGAAGGGTCTTCTCAGTTTAGTCATTCATGGAAATACCAGCAGACCTGCCCAGAGTCCTGTGTCCTAGTTAATACCAGGTACGTTTGGGTTGGCAGTCAAGGTTAAATACCACAAGTACCATCAAAAAGCCAAATGGCTTTGAAATTTCCCTTCATTTTTGTTGTTGTTGCTGTTTTGAGACAGTGTCTCACAAAGCCTCAGCTGGCCTTGACTTTAGCCAAGAGTGACCTTGGACCTCTGCTCCTTCCCCTCCACCTCCCAAGTGCTGGATATAGGCACACAGCACCATGCCTGGTTTGTGTATTGTCGTTTGAGGAGTTTGGGAAGAAAATGTTACATTTCCCCCAATGACTTACATTTTTTATTTCTAACCCCATGTTATATAAGAGGCTACATCTGAAAAAGTATTTTTAATTTCATAAATATAGCTTAGTAGGATTTTTTTTTTGCTTTCTTTGTGTAAGTGCCTATACCTTGTTTGGACTCTGACCGTTTATAGGAAAGTTTGCTGACTACTATTCTGGGCATATATTAGCTGGCACAAGTAAGACTTCCCAGTACATTTACTTGTATATTTGCACACCCTTCTCTCTTACATCTTTGTGTCCCATGAACAAAACTGAATAGCACTACCCAAGTTTTTACATAGGAATAGAAGCAAAACAGATTAGTTCTAGTAAAGTATTTTAGTTAAACATTTCTGTTCCCCATTTATCCAGTACTTAACATATTAGTAAGCAAAGCGGAAAACCAAGTTGCTTTTCAAAAACTTGCTCCAGTGAGATGCTTCTAATTACAACCCTATGACTACAAAGGCCACACATCTTGCCTTTTTTTAGTTTATATTCTTGCTTTATCAGAACATTAGAGCTGTAGGTTCAGTGTCTTGATTCAGGATGACTGAGCTCAAATTCTAGCACACCAAATTATAAATTTGTATTCTTGGAGAATCTGATTAAAAACTCTGAGCTTGGGAAGCCTGCATGGGACTGAACTGGGCCCTCTGGATGTGGGTGACAGTTAAGTGGCTTGGTCTGTTTGTGGGATCCCTGGCAGTGGTAGTAGAATTTATCCCTGGTACATGAACTGACTTTCTGAAGCCTAATCTCTGTGGTGGGATACCTTGTTCAGCCTTAATGCAGGGAGGAGGGACTTGGTCCTGCCTTAACTCAATATGCCAGGCTTCCTTGACTCCCCATAGGAGGCTTTACCCTCTCTGAGGAGAGAATGGGGGTGGGGGAGTGGCAGGAGGGGAGAGAGGAGGAACTATGGTTGGTATATAAAATGAATAAAAAAATTAAAATTAAAAACAAATCTTAGAACTACAAAAAACAATGAAAGCACTTTATTTCTCAGTGTTGGTGTGAAAAATGCGTCGCTCAAGCAAAAAGAAAGTGTATAGTGTATGGTCAATAAACATTGACTATTTAAGCACAGAGTCTAGTAATATAGGGAGTTAAAGATGACCTCAGTAGGTTTTCATCTTATGATTGAGAAAAACTGGTCAATGCAAATATATCTTTTTGGAGGGTGACTCTAGGAAACATGTTATGTAAATACACCAAAGTTTATAAATATTTCCCTTAAGACATGTTTCGTCCCTATCTGATTTATTACACTTATTATTTCTCTGCATTGTACTTTATAGATTGAATCAGCAGAAGTATCAGGAAATAGTGAGGTGTGCAGTTTTCTCCAGTACATGGAGAAGTCAAAACCGTGGCAGAAAATATGGTGTGTGATCCCAAAGCAAGACCCCCTTGTGCTGTACATGTATGGTGCTCCTCAGGTAAGTAAGGCAAGTGTGTTTGAATGGCATGGCCAGGACAGAGGGAGGCATGTGGACACTGATCCCCAGGAAAGCAAAAGAGCTCAGGCTGTGTCACTATGTCCCATCAGTTTTAAAATAATGAAAAGTAATCAGTTTTGCTAATTTAAACTGATAGTTCTTTTTATAGTTGCCTGTCATTTCTTGATAAATCATTAGTCCATTTTTGTCCTTGTTCTTATTTGGTTGGTGTGAGAAAAGGGAGTTGAGTAAGGAGCACAGGCGTGAGTACGCGGGAAACGGAACAGGGAAATAAAGAGGGGGCGAGCCGTTTGCAATGATAGGAGACCCGGAGACATTTGTGATGGTTTTATTTGTTGACAGTGATGGAGACTAAGGACAAGGTAGTCTGAAAGGAAGAGGGAGTTGGCATATCTTGGATTAATATTAGTCTGTATCAAGTTGGGGCCCACTCTCACGCCAGTTTAGCTTCCAGCACATGCCAGAACCTGGTATATAGATTGTTTTGCTTTGAAAGTGATAAACATGTAAACCAATTATACACTCATTTACTTTGAAAACATAAAGAATTACATTTTTCAGATTTTAGCTTCATCTACATCAAAAACTAATAATTTTTTTAGAAAATCCCTTAAAATGCCAAGAGTATACATTTTCTTCTACTTTTCTGTTTTTCCTATCCATAAGTAACTTGAATGGCTCATTAAAGATGGTATCATTGTTAATTCTTAGCAACACCTGCTGACTTGACTGTTAAGAGGCTGTTCTTCACCTCCATCTCATCTCTTCGCTAAGGGGAGAACTGTGCAGGCTCAGAATGAGCTCCCACAGGAGCAGGCGGTGCAGCAGTACGTCCTGGCTCATCTGGCATTAGCTCTACTTTATTCCTTATATTCTGTCTGTGATCGTTGATCCCACAGACACTAACTCATTCTCTGTCCAAAGGGAGTTCATAGAGTGAGGATCTGGGGGACAGTAGTCAGAAGAGAGTTTCCTAGTGGCAAGGACCACATGTAACTCTGTAACAGTATGTCTTATACTCATGTGTACATTGTCCATTGCTTAGGACGTCAGAGCCCAGGCAACCATACCACTCCTGGGCTACATTGTGGATGACATGCCAAAGAGTGCAGATCTGCCACACAGTTTCAAGTTGACCCAGTCCAAGTCTGTGCACAGCTTTGCTGCTGACAATGAGGAACTGAAACAGAAATGGCTGAAAATCATCCTTCTAGCTGTCACAGGTGAGACACCAGATGGCCCAAGTGAGCATCTAGCCACCTTGAATGATCTCCCTGGACCAAAGAAAAAGTCAGAATGCTAAACTCCAACCGCTGCCAGTGTGGATCTCAAGTAAGACAAATAGCTCAAGACATCCCAACGCTGCTTCCTCGTCTCTTAGCACTTTACATTGCGAGATAAGATTTCATAAATTCATCTTTTGGGGACTTTTTAAATATGTTTGTATACTCTTAGTAAAATCAATGTGCAGAGCCATTCTTCTATTGAAGTTCTGAAATAATGTAGAAAGTAGAACACTTTTGATAAGCTATTCCTTAACTGTGTACACTGGCCTTGGGGTGGTGGCAGGGGAACCATTGTCAATTGAGTGTATCACTACCTGGTCATAATGGGCCTTTCGTTTAAGAAATCCTGCAATGTCTCGTTCACGTGTAGGACTTGTGACAGTGTGAAAGATATACCTCCATGTAACCAAAATAGATCTATGGTAAAAAGTACAGGGACAGTTTAGAGTATTGTATGAACTTGTCTACATGGTTTCTGTTCTTATACATCACAAAAAAAAATAGGTTGTTGATGTTTATACTTTTTAACTTAATACCTGTTTTTGTAAAATTACTCCTAATAATGAAATAGCTAAAATATAAATCAATTTACTTGTATATAGTATTGAAAATAAGTATGAACATGTGAGCCTTTCTCGTCAGCTTTAGTTTCATTTCACTCCGGTTCATTTTTTAAATATAAAACCTATTTTATCTCTGAACTCAGCACTGTTCTAAACTTAAGAAAACTTTTTGATAATTTATGTTGAACTGATTGGAATCCAAATGTATTGATATTTTTATAGTAAAAAAGCAGTAATCTATGTGGTGTAGGATATAGTTTGAATTCCAACAGTATTTTTAGAGTACTATTTTTTTTTGTTCTGTACCTATTTAAATCAGTGCCTCTCTTAGAAGGTGCTATTAATACTTAGATAAAAGATGAGGGTTTAGTTAATGTTAACTAAACATTATTATTTTACCAACTCTGATTATTCTCAATTTAAGTGCACTTTGGTCACTGAGATAAAAAATTATATGGATTATTTTACATTTCACAATAACATAATTGTCTTAGTAATTCAATGTCAGCATGTACAAAAACATTTACTAAAACTTGAACTGTATAAGACAAATACAGACCTGGGATGTGTGGAAAACATTTGTTTAATGTTTAATGTTTTCCTTTCCATAAGACTATTAATGATTAAATAAGGACTACATATAATGAACACTTAAGATAACTATGGGCTTTCTTTTTGTTGGTGCCAACTTACTTAGGAGAAGGAGTCACTAAGTAGGTAGCAGAGGGGATTTCTGAGTAAATCATTCGCCTGGAAAGAGCTGCAGTCAGTACTGCAGACTCAACCGTGGCAGCTTCCCAGGACATGAGAAGCACTGAAGAAAGCAGAGAATAGTTCTCCCTTTTTAGCCCCCGTGGAACCTCAGATGAAATATGGCTGTCTATTATAAATATAAAGTCTGCTCTTTGTTAGTTTGTGACTAAAATCTCACGTTGAATTGACGATTTAACTTTTAATACTTCTCAGAGGGGTTTTTCTCACTTTCCTGTACTCTAAACATACCACTTTAACTGTACTGTTTACTAGGAATCCATCCGAATGTCTCTGCTACACAAGGTCTTTAAGGGCTACACTTGAGATGTACAGTACGGTTACTCAGAATTGGAGATCACCACACATTTATACAGCTCATGCTGCATAAGAAATCTCTCTTGTTTTTTCCTACTCCAAAGGAGTAAGGGAACCGATTAGGTTCCCTTTGTCCATGAAATACCAGACATGATCATTAACATTAAACCATCTATTCAGAGACACTAGTAGGAGAAACAAAAGAGTGACTTCTTATTCCCTACTAAATGAGGGCCAAATAAAAAGAAACTGCACATTGTTTCTTTTTTCTAGTTGTCAACATTGGTACTGCATTTGGGTGGTAGAAAAAGAGACGGGTGTTCAGGGTACCTGTTGATAAAATTAAACAATAGATAGACGTGTTATTTTACTTTTAATATCTCAAGAAAAGAGAAATAGTAAAAATTTAGAGTGACTATCAGAATAAAGATTACTTTTGTAAATATGAATAGAATAAATGAATGGGATATCCCACTTAGAAGATTTATGTCATATTATTTTTAAAAAAAATTGATCAGCAAGACTACATGTTTGCCTACCAGTAAATTCTTGAATATATGTAATGTGGATAGACACTCAGTGTTGTTCAACTTAGATTATCGAAAGAATACTCATAAAAGGATGTCAGCATGCTCCTATGGTTCATTAAATAAGGAATGTCAGTGCCAGAGAGGATCTGTGGCCATTCCAGTCACCCACTTCGCTGCCCTCCCATACCCTTAGCCAAGCACAGTGAGTGGCTGTCCCCATCTCTCGCTCTCAAAAGAATCCCTAATACTCTCGGTACAAGAAAAGTAATAGAATTGTATTAATTACTTATTAAAAACTCAACTCTGGGGCTAAGAAGACTTCTATGCAAGGGTGAAAAACAATTCAGTCATATTTCCAAAACCCACACAAAAGCCAGGTGAGCGTGGCCCGGCACAGCAGAGACAGGGGCAGGAAACATTGGTGCAGATTCACTAGCCAGACAACCAAAGCAGCCTCGGTACGTGAAGTAGAGAGGTGCCAGGGAAGTCACCTGACATGAGAGTCAGAGCTCTACACATATGCACAACTACCTAACTGTATGTGAGCACATGCATGGATAGTGGGCATGTATGCACATATTCAAAAGATTAATTCAAATAAAATCTAATCCAAGAGGTTATTAGAATAATTAACCCCTTTCTGAGATAACTAAGGTTTCGTGATAAATTGAGCCTGAAAATATCAGTTGTTTTCCTATTCAAATAAATGTTCTTTATGGTTCTTAATGTGTTGCCTTTTCTAGTTCAGTGCTTTCAAAAGTCATCTTCAAGAGAAGTGTCCTTCTTTGAAACTTAAGAAACTATTTATTTGATAATACTGTTATTCATTCAAAGTATTCCAAATTTTCAACTTAAATGCTGCTTTGTTGAAAGTCTACCACTTTGTAAATGTGAGATGGGATGCACACTTTTATCTTGAGTTTTAAATGGAACTCAAAGAAAAATGCCACTAGCCACTTTTATAATAATGCCAAGCAATAAAACTCTCCAGGTGTGAGTTCAAGGCCCTAAGCCACATCATATAGAGAACCAACTTCCTAGGAGTGATAGGGTGATTGAAATTGCTGAGCACAGGGAAAGGGATGGGACACATTGCGCCATGGCTGCAGATGCTGTCAACTGGCTTTAATTTTTACAAAGGATACCTGTAGTGAAGCAGTTCGTTTCTTCTGGACTGTTTTATCAGCTCTGTTGGGTTTTCTATGACTTCATTTCAACAGAAAAGCTGCCATGCTATCTTCACTGGGTGACTTGCACCATCTTTTTTAATTATAAGGGTTGACCTTATAAATGTTTCCTGTAGAATTTTCTAAACAACATACTTGTTGCAGTCAAAACTGTTCAAAAAAAAAAAACCTGTAAATTCCATGGTATTTCAGGGTTATTGAAGAGTCATTGATGCCTTCTAAAACCTTTTCCCAAAATTATTTCTGGAATTCATGATTCTGTTTTCTTTCTCCTCTTTGTTGGGTTAAAGGTGGTTTCTCTCTTTCATTTATTTTCAGATGACATTTGTTTATCTCCTAAGCTTAAGTTGTCCATAACATTTTGTCTGCAATGCATTGTTGATCATGAGCTCTCTGCAGTGTGTTGTCATAGCAAGTGAGCATGAATAAGAGCAGATGAATGTCTAGGAAGCTGGGGCTAGAGAGATGTCTCAGAGGTTGAGAGCACTGGCTCTCTTACAGAGTCCTGAAGTCAATTACCAGCAACCACATGGTGGCTCACAACCATCTATAATGGGGTCTGGTGCCCTCTTCTGGCATAAAGGCATACATGGAGGCAGAGCATTATATATATAATAAATAAATAAACCCTTAAGAAAAATGTCTAGGAAGCACAGGTCTTATTTGGCAATTATCTCTGCTTTATATAGAGTAGAAGATAACTTTACTTTCCTGCATCACATGATGTTCATGTTAGTACTAAGATAAGCACATGGTATTTATAATCTAAAATGAGAAAAACAGGAATACCTTAGTGTTTTTGTTTTTTAGTGTTGTATTCTTCAAGAGTGTATTAATATACGAACTGTGGCTAAAGACTTCTTGTTAGAATTATGTTGATATCTGTAGTGGATCCTGTAACTTCTTCATTCTTAGTTTCATTAGAATCAAATTATTTTTTTTCATATAACAATCAAGCTATAGGTTCCCTAGATTTTTTTAAATGAGTATTAGACCACTAGATCTATCTAAAAACTCTGTTTGTGACTTTATATGCACATGTATGAATGTAGAAAATATATTAATCTTCAATTCTCACCAAAGGAACAAAATGTTATGTAAATTTTAATTTAAGTATTTTAACAAAAGCTTTGTACATGTATTTAATGTTATAATTCATTTTTACACATGCCCCTCAATCTTGCTAGGTTACAGGAAGAGACAATGTTGCTTTTGTTACAAGTATATAGAGAGAAATGAGGTTAGCAACGGAAACAACACAGAATGAGTGGAGATGAGTAAGTGGACTATTGGTGTCCAGGGAAGAGCAACATATAAAACACTGAACTGTGCAAGGGAAATCAAGTAGAAGATTACCATGTACTTATTTGTTGATGAAATCCTTGCACCCAGACTTTGTTTGACCTTAGCCTCTAAATTATAGATGATGCTATCTTATTATTACTTAATTTTTTCCTCTAATTTTTTAAAAACAGTTTCCTTCTGTAAATGATTTTCTGCTGGTTTTGGCTCTAAATTCAACTTTCTAAGCTAAGGGCATGGCCAAATGCTGTGTCTTTTCTGTATTTCAAGATAAAATAACACATGACCTCTTCAAGACAGTTAATTTGTTGGGGGAGATGACTGAAAGTTACATGAAGGTTATCCTTTGTCCTAAAATTCATTGTGGTCAACTTAATAAAATATTAAGTCATATTTTAGTATATTTTAATAAGTGAATACTAAATACAAAATAAAGACAATTTTGAGAAGAAACAGGCCATAGAGCCATTGTGATGACAGAATATATCATAGGTACCATTAGCATATAATCATTCATATATAAAACCAAACTGGTATTTCATCTTTTAAGAGACAATTAACTATTATTAAAAAATAAATATTATCTTGATTTTTCTTTGGACTTCTTGGCTGAGTTTGAAAGGGCATTTCAGAATAGTATAGTTGACGCTAATGTGAAAATATAAACACCCAATTTTCTAGTGGTATGAATGTAAAATACTTGGACATAGTGTATATATAGTATAACATCTGTATATTTGATCATAAAGACATAATTGAAAACATTGTAAAATTAAGTCTTCAATTCTTGTTAAATATGAAACATTTGTATCTTGTAAATAAAGACATCCTTAAATTGGTTCTGGGACCTTGGCTGTTATTTCCACTAGGGTTGTATGTATTCGGTATGCATGATTTTGATTTTCTGATCAGAAAATTGTTATTCCAACAGGATATTGATACTTCCAGTTTCTAGTCATCAAAAACCTAAAGAAAATCCTAAGAAACTTCCAATGTGATGCACAAATAAAACTTCTCCGGAGATTACATTTTATGTAATTTTATCAACTTTTTTAGACCACAAAGAACTAATTCACAATTTATCAAGCACTATATAAAAGCATCTGCCTTCAGCTGAAGGATTACTTACAATAAACATAGCTCTTGGCCCATCAACAATGCTTGCTTGGATTTATGATTTTCTGGGTGGAAATGTGTAGAGAGTTCCAGTAGGTGCTAATTAAGGACTTCTCAAACTTTGTACAGGGCATAGTGTTAAAATGGAAACTGTGACTTAGCAGACCCATGGCAGAATTTTATCTGTCCTCGATCGGGCTGCTGCTCCTCAAAAGATTATGAACAGCAGGGAGCTTGTAGTAGAAAGGGCTTTGTCAGGGAGAGCTGACTAGAAACCCTGGTTCTGTCATTTATTGGTGTGACATCAGACATAAACTTCTCAAAGAACAGTGTGCCACAGACGACACAAAATGTATTACCTGGTCCATATGAGGCATTGGCTCCTTATTGCTAATATTAAAGATCATTTAGTTAATGCAAAAGTTTGCAGATCGTGACAGTATGACATGATCCACCTGGACACCATTTAAACAGATTGACGTCTTAGACCCACCCTCAAATTCCAGAACTCTTGAGTTAGGCTCTGAATAGCAGTGGTTTAAAAATTCCTCATGTAGGAAAATATTTCAAAATACAGGTATACTTAGGGGCTTTCTGAATAGTACTCCAGTAGCCCAGAAAATAATAGCAAGAAATGACAAGTGGAATTTAATGCTATTTTCAAACTTCTGCAGAGAACAATGGAATGATTAAGCAACCGAAGAGGGAACAAAATCTTTGCTAAATAATCACCTGACAAGAGAGTAATGTTCAGAGTACATAAGGACTTAAAAATGCCCTCCAACTACTTCGCTCACTACTTCTCTCTCACAGTCTACTGTCCCTGTCTCCACAGTTCCTCGTTCCTCATTCCCTGCACAGTGATGAATTCTGATTCTACAGCAGTCACCACCTACTGCAAAACAAGCTTCTATTTAGCTGGGTAGTGCCAGCACTCGGGAGGCAGAGGCATGTGGCTCTCTGAGTTCGAGGCCAGAAGGGCTACACAGAGAAACCCTGTCTCAAAAAAAAAAAAAAAGCTTATATTTTAAGATGTCCTAAAAAATCAATTTGACTGAAATAAAACAGGAACTCCAAAATAGCAATTATGAATATGTTCAAAGGATATATGTGTTTTATATGTTTAAAGAGGGTTAAAAAAAAGCCTCAGTGAAGACGTGAAAACACAGTTGAATGAAATAAGGAAAATAACTCATATATGAAAGCAGAATTTAACAAAGAAATAAAATCACTAAAAAAAGCCAAAGTGGAATAAAACTTGAAATGGACTACTAAGAAGTCAAACAAAAACCTTGTAAGTAAGTATCACCAACAGGTTAAGAGACACAGAGAAGAAACTTAATAGTATTGAAGATAAGGTAGAGGAAATGGACAGCTTGGTCAAAGAAAATGGCAAATCTAAAAACAACCCAGGCAAAAACATCCAGGAATTCTCAGAAAATATAATATAAAACACCTCTGAATAATGAAGAAGAAACTCAAGTAAAACTCACAAAAAGTATTTTTAACACAATTATAGAATAGTCTCTAAAGTAAGAGATGCCTGCTAAGATTCAAGAGGCATACAGAACACCAAATAAGCAAGACCAGAAAAATTCTCCATGACATAATCTAAACACTAAATGTAATTGAACAAAGAATGGTAAGATCTGCAAGGGGAAAAGACCAAATCATGTATAAAAGTGGGCCCATTACAAGAACACCTGGCTCTGGTCAGCTGATTCTGTGGTTTCCCCATCATGGTCTTGACTGCTCCACACTGTCAAGTGGGAACCTGCATAGGACTGAACTCTAGGTAGGACCCCTGAATACATGTGACAATGGTGCAGCTTGGGCGGTGTATGAAGCCACTGGTGGTGGGACTATGATCTAACTATACTGCATAAAGTGACTGTGAAGCTCATTCTCTACGAAGAAATACCTTGTTCAACCTACACATGGGGGTAGGGGACATGGTCCTGCCTCCACGAAGTGATGGGACAGACTTAGTTGACATCCTAGGGGAGGCGTTGCCCTCTCTCTGAGGAGCAGATGAGAGGTGGGATGGGGGAAGGAGGGGAGAATGGAGGAGAGGAAGGAGGGATTGAAATGTAAAAATGAGTAAATAAATACAAAAAAAGAACACCTGGCTTTTCAGTGGAGACTTTTAAAGCCAGAAGGGCCTGAATAGATGTTATATAATCTCTGAAAGAGCACAGATGCCAGCCCAAAGTATATACAAAACAAAATTATCTATCACCGTCGACAGAAAGAAAAACATTTCATGATAAACAAATGTAAATTTCTATCCAGCAATCCATCTCTACAGAAGGCACTACTAGGAAGATCTCAGTCTAAAGAGGTTAGTTACACTCTAGATGACACAAGGAATTCTGAGAATGAGTGTGTGTGTGTGTGTGTGTGTGTGTGTGTGTGTACATATACACATATATCCAAGATACATATATACCTGAGAATAACTCTGGCCAAACAAGTGCAAGATTGTATAGTGAAAACTGTAAGACATTGAAGAAAAAATAGAAAATGGAAAGATCTCCCATGCTCATGAATAAGTAGGATTTATATAGTGAAAATGCTTGTACTACCAGAAACAATTTACAGATTCAATGCAATCCCTACCAAAATTCTAATACAGTTCTTTCTTTTATAATTTATTTACTCATTTAAATTTCATTTTACGTTTCAACCACAGTTCTCTCTCCTACCCTTCCTCCCACCCCCCTCACCTACTCCCCAACCCACCCCCAGTCCACTCCACTCCCATGAGTAGTCTGGCCCGGTAAGCTGGGGCAAGGCCAAGCCCCTCTCCCATTCATTAAGACTGAGCATGGCATCCCAACATAGCGAATGGGCTCCAACAAGCTAGTTCGTATACCAGGTTTGTATCATGATCCTACTGCCAGGAACCCCTCAGCACATTCAAGCTTCACAACTGTCTCCAACATATGGAAGGCCCATGGAGACTCCATAGTTGTTGGTCTAGGCTTCAGGACTTTCCACAAGCTTCGTTCAGCAGTTTCTGGATTTCTCCATCATGATCTTGACCTCCCTTGCTCATGTATTTCCTCCCCCCCCCTCTCTTTGATTGGATTATCTTAGTTCAGCCTGGTGCTTGGTTGTGGATCTCTGCATCTGGTTCCATCAATTACTGGATGAGAGCTCTATGATGACAGTTGGAGTATTCACCAATCTGATTGCAGGGGTAGGCCAGTTCAGGCATCCTCTCCACTATCGCTAGGAGTCTTAGCTGGGATCATCCTTGTGAATTATTGGGAGTTACCCTAGCACCAGGTTTCTCCCTAAGCCCACAGTGACTCTCTATATTAAGATATCTCTTTCATTGCTCTTCCACTGCATCCCTCCCCACCTTGGCCATCTCATTCCCTTCTGTTCTCATGTCCCTCCCATCCCCCTTACCACTGTCCACCGCAATTTACTCTGTAGATCTCATCTAATTTCCCTTCTCAGGGTGATCCATGCATTCCTCTTAGGGTGCTTTTTGTTACCTAGCTTCTTTGGAGCTGTTTGCTTTACATCTAATATCCACTTATGAGTGAATACACAATGTGTTTGTCTTTCTGGATCTGGGTTATCTCACTCAGGATGATTTTTTCTAGTTCCACCCTTTTATCTTCAAAATCATGAGATCATAATTTTCTACAGATGAGTAGCACTTCATTGTATAAATGTACATTTTCTTTATCCATTATTTCATTGAGGGGCATCTAGGTAGTTTCCAAGTTCTGGCAAATAATGCTGATATGAACATTGTGAAGCAAGTATCCTTGTGGTATGATTGAGCATCCTTTGGGTAAATGTCCAAGAATAGTATCTGTGGGTCTTGAGGTAGATTGACTCCATTTCTTTATCCATTATTTCATTGAGGGGCATCTAGGTAGTTTCCAAGTTCTGGCAAATAATGCTGATATGAACATTGTGAAGCAAGTATCCTTGTGGTATGATTGAGCATCCTTTGGGTAAATGTCCAAGAATAGTATCTGTGGGTCTTGAGGTAGATTGACTCCATATTTTCTTAGAAACCGCCATACTGATTTCCAAAATGGCTCTACAAGTTCTCACTCCCACCAATAGTGGAGGAGTGTTTCTCTGATTCCACATCGTCTCCAACATTAGCTGTCCTCAGTATTTTTGATCTTTGTTATTCTGGCAAGAGTAAGATGGTATCTCAGAGTCATTTTGATTTTCATTCCCCTGATGATTAAGGACGTTGAGCGTTTCCTTAAATGTCTTTCTGCCATTTGAAATTGTTCTGTTGAAAATTCTCTGTTTAGCTCTCTACCCCATTTTTAATTGGGTTATTTTGTATTTTGATGTCTAGTTCCTTGAGTTTTTTATGTATTTTGGAGATCAGCTAGCCCTCTGTCAGATGTGAGGTTGGTGAAGATCTTTTCCCATTCTGTAGGGTGTTGTTTTTATCTTATTGACAGTGTCCTTTGCCTTACAGAAGCTTTTCAGTTTCAGGAGGTCCCATTTACTGATTGTTTCTTTCAGTGTCTGTACTACTGGTGTTATATTTAGGAAGTGGTCTCCTATGACAATGTGTTCAAGACTAATTCCCACTTTTTCTTTTATCAGGTTCAATGTAGCTGCATTTATGTTGAGGTCCTTGATCCACTTGGATTTGAGCTTTGTGCATGGCGACAGGTATGTATCTATTTGCAATCTTCTACATGTTGACATCCAGTTATGCCAGCACCATTTGTTAAAGATACTTTCCTCTTTACATTTTACCAATTTGGCTTCTTTGTTAAAAATCAGGTATTCATAGGTGTATAGATTTATGTCAGGTCTTCATTTCTATTGTACTGATCCACCTGTCTGTTTTTATGCCAATACCAAGCTGTTTTTATTGCTGTAGCTCTATATGAGTGTTTGAAGTAAGGGATGGTGATGACTCCAGAAGTTCCTTTATTGTGCTGGATTGCTTTAGCTATTGTGGTGTTTTTTGTTTCCCATATGAAGTTGGGAATTGTTATTTCAAGGTCTATGAAGAATTGTGTTGGGATTTTGATTCAGGTTGCATTGATTTTAGTAAGATTGCCATTTTTATTATGTTGATCCTACCTATCCAAGAGCATGGGAGATCTTTCCATTTTCTTCAATTTCTTTCTTTAGGGACTTAAAGTTCTTGTCATACAGGCCTTTCCCTTGTTGGTCATAGTTACTACAAGATAGTTTATATTTGTGGGTATTGTAAGGGTGATGTTTCTCTGATTTCTTTCTCAGTCAGTTTATCATTTGTATATAGGAGGGCTACAAACTTTTTTTTAGTTAATCTTGTATCCCATCACATTACTGAAAGTGTTTATCAGTTGTACGAGTTTTGGGGGTCACTTATATATGTATAATATATCATCTGCAAATAGTGATAGTTTGACTTCTTTCCAATTTGTATCCCCTTGGTCTCCTTTTCTTGTCTTATTGCACTAGCTAGAACATCAAATACTATATTGAATAGGCATGGAAAGAGTGGACAGCCTTGTCTTGTTCCTGATTTTAGTGGGATCACTTTGGGTTTCTCTCCATTTACTTTGATGAAGTCTTGTTGTCAAAGGCATTTTTAGCATCTAATGAGATGGTCATGTGGGTTTTTTTCTTTCAGTTTGTTTATATGGTGGATTACATTCTCAGAATGTAATGGTGGATGTAATGTAATGTAATGGTCATGGTGGATGATTTTTTGATGTCTTTTTTATTCAGTTTCCCAATATTTTATTGAGTATTTTTGCATCAATGTTCATGAGGGAGATTGGTCTATAGTTCTCTTTCTTTGTTGCATCTTTGTGTAGTTTGGATATCAGGGTTACTGTAGCCTCATAAAAAGGGTTTGGCAATGTTCCTTCTGTTTCTATAGTATGGAACAATTTGAAGAGCATTGGTATTGGCTCTTCTTTGAAATTCTGGTAGAATTCTGTGCTGAAGTCATCTGGTCCTGTTTTTTAGGGGGATAGGGGATGACTTTTAATGTCTGCTTCTATTTCCTTATGAGTTATTTAATTGTTTATCTGGTCTTTACTTAATTTTGATATGTGGTACTTATCCAGAAAACTGTCCATGTCTTTTAAATTTTCCACTTTTGTGGAGTATGTGTTTTTGAAGTATGATCTGATGGTTCTCTGGATTTCCTCAGTTCAGTGTCTGTTTTTATACCCCCCTTTTCATTTCTGTTTTTGTTAATTTGGATAGTCTCTCTCTGCTTTTTGGTTAATTTGGATAAGTGTTTGTCTATCTTGTTGATTTTCTCAAAGAACCAACTCTTTGTTTCATTGATTCTTCCTATGGTTGTCTTCGTTTCTATTTTGTTGATATCAGCCCTCAATTTGATTATTTTTTGTCAATTATTCCTCTTGGATGAGCTTGCTTTTTTTTGTTCCAGAATTTTCAGGTGTTCTGTAATTCACTAACGTGGTATTTCTCCAACTTTTTTATGTGGGCATTTAGTACTATGAACTTTCTTCTTCATACTGCTTTAATAGTGTTCCATAAGTTTTGGTATGTTGTACATTCTTTTTCATTTAATTCTATGAAATCCTTAATTTCTTTCTTTATTTCTTGATCCAGTGGTGATTCAGTTGGGCATTTCAGTGTCCATGAGTTTGTAGGCTTTCTAGAATTTTTGTTGTTGAATTCTAATTGTAAGCCATGGTGATCCAACAAGATATCTGGGGTTATCACAATTTTTTTGTATCTGTTGAGGTTTGCTTTGTGATCAAGTATGTAGTGAATTTAGAGAAGGTTCCATGGGGTTCTGAGAAGAAGGTACGTTCATTTGTGTTTGGGTGGAATGTCTATAGATGTCTATTAAACCCATGTGAGTCATAACATCTGTTAGATCCCTTATTTCTCTGGTAATTTTCTGTCTGGCAGACCTGTTCAGTGGTGAGAGTGGAGTGTTGAAGTCTCCCACTAGTAGTATGTGGGGTTTGATATATGATTTAAGGTTTAGTAATGTTTCTTTTATAAATATGGGTGCCCTTGTATTTGGGGCATGTATGTCCAAGATTGAAACTTCATCTTGATCAATTTTTCCTGTAATGAATAGGAATGTCCTTTATCATCTCTTTTGATTACTTTTAGTTTGACGTCTATCTTGTTAGTTATTAGGACAGCTACACCAGCTTGCTTCTTAGGCCCATTTGATTGGAAAGTCTTTGCCCAATACTTTTTTCTGAGGTACCGCCTGTCTTTGAAGTTGAGGTATGTTTTTTTGTATACAGCAGAAAGATGGATCCTGTTTTCATATCCATTGTGGTAACCTCTGTCTGTTTGTAGGTGAGTTGAGTCTATTGATATTAAGGGATATCAATGACCAGTAATTGTTGATTCCTATTATTTTTTGGTGGTGGTGGTGTGTATATGTTTCCCTTTTCTATGATTTACTGGTGTGGAATTATCTATTTCCTGTGCTTTCCTGGGTACTTCTAACCTCCTTGGGTTGGAGTTTTTGTTCTTGTGCTTTCTGTAGGGCTAGATTTGTGGACAGGTATTGTTTAAATCTGGTTTTGTCATAGAATGTCTTGTTTTCTCCATCTGTGGTTATTGAGAGCTTGGCTGGGTGTAGGAGTCTGGGTTAGCATCCATGGTCTCTAAGAGTCTGCATAATGTCTGTCCAGGACCTTCTGGCTTTGAGAATCTCCATTGAGAAGTCGGGTGTTATTCTCTGATGGATCTGCTTTTATATATTACTTGACCTTTTTCTTTTCCAGCTCTTAATATTCTTTCTTTATTCTGTATCCAATACAATTCTTCACCAAAAAAAACCTTAAACTTTATGTAAAAGCATGCATACATAA
This sequence comes from Mesocricetus auratus, assembly GCF_017639785.1. NCBI lineage: Eukaryota > Metazoa > Chordata > Mammalia > Rodentia > Cricetidae > Mesocricetus > Mesocricetus auratus. The sequence continues at coordinate 74,894,997 of NW_024429192.1, forward strand.
AAAGCAGGATAGCTAAAATTATAAAAATAACATATACATATATTACCATCCCAGATTTCAAGTTGTATTACAGACCAATAGTAATTTTTTGGGGTGGGGGTTTTGGAGCCAGGGCTTCTCTGTGGCTTTGGAGGCTGTCCTGAAACTAGCTCTTGTAGACCAGGCTGGCCTCGAACTCACCGAGATCCACCTGCCTCTGCCTCCTGAGTGCTGGGATTAAAGGCGTGCGCCACCACCTAACCCAATAGTAATTTTTTAAAAAATCATTGTTTGGAGGGCTGGGGGAGGAGAGGAGGGGGCGTTGGTGGGAGGGCATGGGAGGAGGGGAGGGAGAGGGACCTGGGATTGACATGTAAAGCAACCTTGTTTCTAACTTAAATTTAAAAATAAAAAAGACATTAAATGGCAAAAAATCATTTTTTTTTGACAAAAAAGGAAAAAAAACCAATCACCTTGATTAATGGGATAGAATTAAAGACCTGAATATAGCTCCACACACCCACAGATACCTGATCTTTTTACAAAGAAGCCAAAAATACATATTGGAGAAAAGACATGTTGCTGGTCAAATTGGATAGCTGCATGTAAAGGAATGAAAATAGGCACATATCCATCATCCTACCAAAAACCCAACTCCAAGTAGGTCAAGGACCTCAATATCAGAAAAAATACTATGAATTTCATAGAAGAGAAAGCAGGGAATTCATTTGATCCATTGGCACAAGAGAGGGTGCTCTAAAACGGATTCTAGTTGTCCAGTCATTAAGATCAACTATAAATGGAACCTATGAAGTTAAAAACCTTCTCTATAGCAAGGGTTTCCATCATTCAATCAAAGTAGCAGCCTACAGAAAGGGAAATGTAGCACGATAAATAAAAGACCCAGAGACAGATATTGAACTTCAAGCTGTAAGTTGAAGATCAGAAAAGCAAAGCAGTTGGCCACTAGCTATTACCTCTATCTTAGCTCAGACCAAAGGGGCAATCCTCAGACTGCTCCCAACTTCACTGCTCCTCAGATTCACTCAGACTGCTACTCTTTCCTCAACATGGCTAGTGACTAACTCTCAGACTGAATGCCTCTCTACCTTTTCTACCTCTCAAATCCTGGTGTGGGCTCTGATTCACTCTCCTGTAACCCAGGGTACTTTTGGACTCAGAGATCCATCTACCTCTTAATCCTGAATCCTGGGATTAAAGGTGTGTACCACTACCACCTAGCTCTGTGGCTGTTGGGATTAAAAGTGTGTATCACCAGCACCAGATATCCATAACTTGTGGCTGGCTTTGCTTCCAGAATCCTCTGGACAAATAATGTATAACCATAGGGGAAATGTTTTAAGCAATTATACAATTTGACAAAGGATTAATGTCTATAATACATGAAAAACTAAAATGCTGAACATCAAGATGATGGGGAAGTCCTTCTGTGTGTGTTTGTCTAATTGGTTGATAAATAAAGCACTGTTGGCCAATAGGTAAGCAAGATAGGTGGAACTAAGAGTTGAGGAGGATTCTGGGAAATGTAGTCAAGAGTAGAGAGTTGCCATGTGATCCTGGGAGGAGAAGGTACAAGTCTGGCTTTATAGGTAAGATAAGACCTTATAAAATATATATTAGTAATTATGTGCTAATAATTAAGTCAGAGCTAGCCATTAAGAAACCATAGAAAACAGCCAACAGCTTCATAATTAATATAGTGTTTCGTGTGTTATTTTGGGGGCAGAGACAGTGGTGGGACCCAGGCAGCTGGTGGGAAGAATCATGTTACATCAAGAAAACAAGTAACCCTATCAAAATATAGAGTATGGAACTAACAGAGGGTTCTCAACAGAATCACAAATGGATAAGAAACACTTTCAAATGTCCAGTATCGTTAGCCATCAGAAAAGTGCAAATTAAAGCTACTTTGATATTTCATGTTAAACCAGTCAGAATGGCCAAGATAACAAAACAAATGACAGCAGATGCTGGAGAGTGTGTAGAGATGGGGAATACTTACTCACCACCAGTGAGAATACAGCCACTATGGAAATCAGATATCAGTTACAACTTGTTGAGTCATTGGCTAAATGGGTCTCATAGACACCCTGCAAACATTACAGGCTATTTCCAATGTTATCACTTACTCTCCACAACCTAACAGTAAGCCTTTATTATCAAACATGGAGAATTTGAGCTGGTGACCAACCAGAAGCTTAAGCCCCTATTGACTATCATTCATGGTTCTGGAATACTATGCCCACTAGCAGAGGAGAAAAGTATTCATCAGTATTACCAAGATATGATCCCTGTGACCTATACTTGCCAGATGCCTATAAAATACACTGATGCATTAGTAGCACCAAAGTAATGGGAATAACCCATCACTTTTTAAAAATTAGATTTAAAGCTCACCCCATAAAATAGGACCCATTCCTGACACTGCTAAAGTGGTTAAGTGCTGAGACTAGATGGGTCATGGGCCCTAGAAGAAAAACTATTATTATTCTGCTAAATGAAATAGTAATAAAATTACCCTTCTGACATATTTCTATATCCCACAGGTCAGTGAACTGAGAACTGTACCAACCTCACCAAAGAACCTTTGTCTTGCAGTATATGGTGATTAACACAGAGATCCATGACTAGAGAGTAAAGGACTTTGGGGCACTCATTCCTGAATGTAATATCTGTTTTAAATCCCTCCCCTCAAGGCTCAGTTATCTATGGAAAAGGAGGTAGAAATATTGTAAAAGCCAGAGAAAACAGTGTCTTCCATACACAACATGGCTGACGTTTATATGAAGTTAGAGACTGTGACAGGACACACAAAACCTGCACAAGCTAGACAAAAATCCCAGCATGGAGATGGGGAAGTGGGTACTTAAACGAGAAGTTTTTGAGCCGGGCGGTGGTGGTGCATGCCTTTAATCCCAGCACTCGGGAGGCAGAGGCAGGTGGATCTCTGTGAGTTCGAGGCCGGGCTGGACCGATAGCCTCCAAAACAATACAGAGAGACCCTGTCTCGTAAAAACCAAAACAAAACAAAACAAAACAAAACAAAAAACAAGAAGTTTTTTGCAGTTGATACCTGCCTGAAGAAGGAAAATCAGTTTCCTCTAATGTAGTGACATTTAGTATATCACCCACACACTCTCTCTCTCTCTCTCTGCTCGAGTTTGTAGCTAAATGAATTTCCTATTGTGTGTTTTTCTTTTAAGCCATTTAAACTATGATTAATTTTTTTAATTTAGTTTTTTTTGGGGGATGTTCTGTCCCTTTAGTTAGTTTGTTTGTTTGTTTTAATTTTGGGACTTGAGAGAAAGAAGAGGAGGAGGAGGAAGTGGAGGAGGAATATAAAATAGCATGGGTATGAAGGTGAGGAGGGGGAAGAAGAAGACAAAGAAGAAGAAGAAGAAGGAGAAGGAGAAGGAGAAGGAGAAGGAGAAGAAGAAGAAGAAATAGCATTGGTAAGAAGGACTGGAGCGATGGCTCAGAGGTTCCCAGCATCCACATGGTGGCTCACAACCTTCTACAATGAGATCTGGTGCCCTCTTCTGGCTGGCAGACATATGGACAGAATACTGTATACATAATAAACAAATGAATCTTTTAAAAGTGGATTTGGAGGACTTGGGGATGTGGAAAGATAATTAAAATACATCGTATGAGATATTATTAAGTCAATAAAAATGTACAAAAAGAAAATATGCACAAAGAAATTTTGTAACATTGTTTATAATAAAAAACAGTTATTTATTTTATACTAAGAGAACTGTTAGTATAATTGTTACAAAAGAATACTGTGAAATTTCAGAATATTTGGGGCTTTTGTTTATTGGTATGGAAGATATGTAGTAGTAAATGGTTGAACCCCTAAATTAAAAAGAGCTTCATTATGCCGGGCGTTGGTGGCGCATGCCTTTAATCCCAGCACTCGGGAGGCAGAGGCAGGTGGATCTCTGTGAGTTCGAGGCCAGCCTGGTCTACCGAGCGAGTTCCAGGACAGCTTCCAAAACAATATAGAGAAACCCTGTCTTGAAAAAACCAAAAAAAAAAAAAAAAGAGCTTCATTATAAGTTAAAAATAGGAAAATACATATAGTATAGTTCCATATTTGTGTGAACAGAGCAAAGTGTGACATAAAGACAGTGGCTCCCATTTGGAAAATATAATCAGAGCTGAAGAGCTTTTCGTTATTATGTTCATTTAACAATGTTATAGATCTAATGGTGTCGTACCCTCCAAACTAAATTCACTTCTAAAATTGACCCTAAAACTGGCTACTTAAGCAGTAACTATGATCAAATGACATTATGTGTGGGACCCTAGATAGAATTTATTCTTCAAAATAGGAAGTGACATCAGTAGTCGCTTGCTATCCTTGTGCATGCAAAGGAATGCATGGCGCAGTGCCATCTGTGGACCAGAAAGTGGCCAATCAATGCTTCTGACAACTTGATCTTGGACTGTATTCTGTATACCTGTGAAATTTTTAATATATATTGTTAAAGACATCTAGTATAGGCTGTCTTGCAAGATGAACCAACTAACAGATATATAGAAAGTTTTGTGTCCTTAATCTTGGACAGTTTTTGTGGAACCAGGTGTATTAAAAATAAAAAGTATTTTTACTTAGGCATTGACAATTTCATACATGTATATGATGTATCTTGATCATATACAACTCAAATTTCTACTCTCAAATTCCCTGGACTTCCTTCCCCCCCAAATTCCTCCCCCTACCTTAATATCCTCTTCTTCAAAAATTTCTACTACTAATAAAATAATGATGATAATAATAACAACCCACTTGGGCTGGAAAGATGGCTCAACATTTAAAAGCACTGTCTGCTCTTCCAGAGGACTTAGGTTAATTCTTAGCACCCAAATGACAGCTCACAACCATCTATAACTCCAAGCCAAGGGTATCTAAAACCCCTATATGACACCTACAGACACCAGGCACATATGTCTTTGTGAAAGTGTGGAATTCCCCTGAAACTGGAGTTATAGGCAGTTATATGTAGCTGAAGATTTTTTTTCTTGCCAGCCTGGTCACACAGCTGCCTCAACCCCAAATAAGCACACTTATAAAATTGCTGGCCGATGACTAGGGCTTCTTAGTGGCTAGCTCAGTCTTAATTATTAACCCATTTCTATAAATCTATGTATTCCCACGTGGTCTTATCTTACCAGAGAACAGCTGGTGTGTCCTTTCTTCCCGGTCCTTATATGGTGACTGTTTCTACTTCCTCTGCCTACCTTTCCCAGAATTCTCCTAATCTCCTCATCCCACCTATCTTCCTGTCTCATTGACCAAACAGTGTTTTATTCATGAACTAATAAGAGAAACATATATCCCGAAGGACATCCCCATCAGTTATGAGCTGCTATATAGGTTCTGGGAACTGAACTCCAGTCCTCTAGAAGGGCAATCAGTGCTCTCAACTTCTGAGCCATCTCTCCAGCCCCATTACATTTTTTAAAGATCAGTATTTACTGGTTTTGTCCTAGGTTCCTGGGCTATCTAGTCTCAGGTTCTTGGTCACCCAAGTAGTGTTGCATGTGAGTTCAGTCTCATGGAGTGCACCTTAAGTCAAATATGTTATTCTGTGGCACCATTGCCCCAGCATATCTTGCAGGCAGTGCACCATTGTAGGTAAAGGGTTTGTGGCTTGGTTGGTGTTTTTATTTCTCTTTTGAAAGCATGAAGAGTACCTTCCTGAAATAAGGACCCTGGAACTCTAGAGTGAAGGCTCTATGTAAACACCAACCAACTTGAAATCTCCATGTTCAATGAGTTGTGTAGGTGTTGTCTTCTGCAATGGGGCTTTGCTGTCAGCTTGTGGGGAGCAACCTATGGTGTCGACAACACCCTGGGTTGTTTGTGGGATTCCTGTGGGTCCCTTTCAGTCAGCAACTCAATTAGATATAATTAAACTCCCAGGTTTGGGGGTTTTGCTTTGCTTTTTTTTTTTTTTTTGAGTGGCTGATCTATTCCCTCTACCTTGATGTTCCTTGTTGTGGGTGTCTCGTCTTGCCTTTATTAGGTGGGTGTTTGTATCTTTGTTTGTTGTTACCCAACTCTGTCAAGTGGACTAGCTGAATGATGCTTGGTTTTCAGTCTTGCAGCCACTTTGGGGCTCTGTGTTTAGACTGCAAGTAGTCCTAGGTTAGCATGTGGTAGTAAGTGGCTGATAGGTGAGTAGGTAGAGAGAAGGGACTGAGTCTGGGTGTTTGGGGTTGGAATCCACATGGTCCAGTGACCTAGCAGTAGGGTGACAGAAAGGCCAGCAAAAGCAGCTGGATCTGGGTGCCCGTAACTGGGATTCCAGGTCCAGATCCATGTGTTTCCAGAGCCCAATGTGTGTGGGGAGGCGGGAAAGGGACCTGCTAGTATCTCTGCTAGTATCTGCTTAAAGTTCTGCTCTGGACTCTGGGTTCAAACTCCCCATGATCTCAGGCTGATGGTGGGTGAAGTGGCTGATAGGTTTGTCGGCAGGCGATGGGCCTGGCTCTGGAAGGCTAACTCAGCCCAAGATCCCAGCAGTGAGTAGAGTTGCTGACAACTGGACTAACCAGTGAGTGACTCTGGTAATTCTTATGTGAAGTTATGATTTGGACTTCTTGTTTCTTAGTTCTATTTGTTTGAGATACCTTTTTCCAGCCTTTTACCCTAAGATGGTGTCTATTATTGGTATTGGAGTGTGTTTCTGCGAGGTAACCAAAAGATGGATATTACTTTCTTATTCATTTGATTAGTCTGTGTCATATTCAGTTATCATACGTTTTGTATTAATTACTGCCATTTTGTTGACTTTGTAGCATTTTCTCAGATCCATTTTGACTTCTTATCATAGTATTGTTTTCTGTGGACCTCTGGGATATGCACATACATAATATATACATATACACACATATACATATATACATATTCATAAATATAGCCTGCTAAGTCTGTATAATATTAATTTGATGTATGATTTCAAGATTGGCCATTTGAAATTGGGTGACCAATTGGTGCATTCTTCCCTGGGGAAGACTAATTCTTCCACTCCCATGGTTCTTTAGTTGCCTATACGGCTTTCTGTAGGGTTGGGGCCTCCTGGTCTTTCCCCCTTCAACTTTGGTAAATTTAGTGAATATTGTTGTCCTTGTTCAGCTCATGTCAAGCAGTCATGTTGATGAAACTTTATGAGTGTAGCTCCTGACATACCACCAAAGAACTCTGAGAGTGGTATAGCTGAATCATATAGTAGATTTATTTTTAGCTTTTTGAGAAACTTAAGGAATATTGCCTAATTCTTTATATAAGACTGCAATTACCATATCAAAACTACACAAAGACACAACAAATAAAGTTATAAATGGCTCTTATGAACATTGATGCAAAAATTCTCAATAAAACACAAACTGAATCCAAGAAGATATCAAAAAGATTATTCACCATGATCAAGTTGGTATCATCTCAGAGATGGAGGATGGCTCAATATATGTAAATAAATAGAGATAATTCATCAAGTAAACACACTGAAAAGAATCATGATCTTCTCATTAGATGTAGAAACACCTGATGATTTTTAAAAATCTAATACAATAAAATCTGCTCACACTAAATAAATAGGCTAGGGATACAAGGAACATACCTCAATATAATAAAAGCATTACACAGCAAGCCTACATCCAAATATAAACATAAATGAAAAATATTTCCACTAAAACCATGAAAAGGCAATGTTTGTAGGTGCAGAATGTAGGAAAATGTCCTGGATTTTTGCTTGAGAGAATTTTAATTATTGCTTCTATTTCACTAGGGCTTATAAATTTCTTTAGATTATTTATTTGATCTTGATTTAACTTTGGTAGGTTGGAGATATCAAGAAATGCATCCATTTCTTTCAGGTTTTCCAATATGTTAGAGTCCACCATCTTCATATCTATTAATATAGTGCTTAAAGTCTTATCTAGAGCAATAAGACAACTAAAACTGATAAGGGGATAAAAATAGAAAAGAAAGCTGGGTGGTGGTGTCACTAGCCTCTAATCCTAGCACTCAGGAGACAGAGGAAGGCTGATCTCTGTGAGTTTGAGGCCAGCCTAGCCTATAGAATAAGTTCCAGGACAGACAGAGTTGTTACATAGAGAAACCCTGTCTCAAAAAAACAGAACAAAAAACAAAGACTAAGAAGAAAAGAAAGTAGTCAAAAGTATCTTTATTTGCAGATGATAAGATCTAGTACATAAACGATTCTTAAAACTCCACCAGGAAACTTCTAGAGCCAATAAACCAGTGATTTTTCAACCTTCCTAATGCTGTGACCCTTTAATACAGTTGCTCATGATGTGGTGACCACAATAATAAAATTATTTTTGTTGCTACTTCATAACTGTGAATTTGCTACTGTTGTGAACCATATTGTAAATATCTGTGTTTTCCAGTGGTCTTAGGCAACCCTTGTAAAAGGGCCATTCAACTCCAAAAGGGTTGCAACCCACAGATTGAGAACCACTGCAATAAATAGAGTCATAAGATCTGAAATTAATACACAAAATTAAGTAGCCTTCTTATATACAAATGACAAATGGAGAAAGAAATCAGGAAAACATTATCTTTCACAATACCTCAAAAAAAAACCTCCAAAAAAAAAACCAAAAAACAAACAAACAAAAAACCTTGGGATAACTCTAATCAGCAAGTGAAAGAAACTGAAGATGGAAAGATCTCCCATGCTCATGGATCAGTAGGATTAATATTGTGAAAATGATCATCCCACCAAAAAACCTACAGATTCAATGCAATCCTCATCAAAATTCCAATACAATTATTTACAGAAATTGAAAAAAACAATTGTCAACTTCACATGGAAACACAAAAACCCAAGATATCTAAAACAATCCTGAATAATAAATGAACTGTTGGAGGTATCCCCATCCCTGATTTCAAGTTGTACTATAGAACTATAATAATAAAAACAGCATGGTATTAGCAAAAATACAGACATGTTTATCAGTGAAATCAATCAAATTAAAGACTCAGACATAAATTGACAATCTATGTACATATCATTTTCCACCATTTTCTGCTAACAAGTCAAGTATGTCTCGTATGGCTATGGTGTATGTTGCAGGTCAATGACAACCCCTCCAATTATGTAGTCCACAATTTCATGAGTGGTCATTGCCGTCGGGGAATGAAATCTAGGAACTTCTAGCAAGTTTTACTTGACTTTGCATTCCTCTCAGGCTGGTAAGTTTATGACTCTGAGCCGCTTTTTTCTTTATGTTTGACAATCTTACATATAAATCCAGTACACTGTGACTATATTAATATCCCCCATAATCCTCTGATATCCCCCTTCCCTTCTCGGACCCCTTTTTCTTCCTATTTATTGGCCCCGGTGGATGTGCTATTGGAGAAAATAACCCCAATCCCAACAAACATAAGCAGCCACTGCTCCTTAAGCTTCAAGGGCACTTCCTTAATCCACGACAGACAGCTGGAGGGCCCAGCTGTGAGCAATGTGAAGCTCTGTTCCCAGCTGCGGCAACGGCAGCTTCATAAGTAGATGGCAGCGTTTCACGACTCCTAAATCCTTTCTGGCTTCATTGCTGCAATATACCTTAAGCCTTGGGTGGTGTGTGTGATAAGGACGTCTAGTTGAAGGCTGAGAACTCATCATTCACTCTCAGAACTTTGACCAAACACACTCTCTGCATTAACCGGCACCCTTTGCAAAAAGGAACTTCTCTGCCCACAAGATGAAATCCACGATAGTCTGTCCAGATGGCAGGTAGACTGGGGCAGAGACATTATTTAAATTTTCTAAAGTGTCCTTGACTACTCCTCATAAAGTGTTCTCATAAGGAAGTGACATTGGTTAATCACTTTGTAGTGCAGACCTTGTGATCCTCATGCCTAAATCACTCAGGGCTGGTTCTCAGGTGTGTGCCGCGACTCCCGGAGACATAATCATACCTAACATTTTAACAACCATTATGCGCCTAGCTGTTCCCTAGAGTTTTGAATAGAGTAGACTCAACACCGTCGCCGCAGCCTTCTTATCTTCCTAGCTCAGGTCGAAACCAGAAAGCTTCTGGAACAGGCCTCCGCGTTCCACTCGGCCAGAACTACATCTCCCGGCCGTCTTTGCGTCCCCACCTCCTGCGTGGCGCATGGCATGCCGGGAGCGGGCTGGGAGGTGGCGGCCCGGCCCAATGGGTGCGGGCTCCCGAGGAGAGGGAGGAGGAGAAGAGGAAGCAAGCGGGCTGTGGGCCGTGTCCCCATTCATTGCCGTGGCCTGCTGGGTAGGGGTCCCGTGTTTTCGGAGTCATGGAGGCGCTAATCCCGGTCATCAATAAGCTGCAGGACGTCTTCAACACGGTGGGCGCCGACATCATCCAGCTGCCTCAGATCGTCGTGGTGGGAACGCAGGTGAGATGAGGCCGCCACCGCGAGGCCTGGCCGGGCCGAGGGCCTCGGGTGTCAGCGGGGAGGAGGCGGCCGCCCGGTGCTCCCCTCCGGTCTCGGGCGCTCGGCGGGCCGGCTGGCCCTGCAGCCTGCGGCCGGGCGCGGCTTGGCCCAAGGGCACTCGGGGGACGCGCGGCCGGGCGGGCGTGTGAGCGGCGGTCGCTTCCTTCCGGCCTCGGAAAACGCAATAGGCTCTGGCATCGCCGTGGGGCCGAGAGGGCAGCCCCAGGAGCATCACAACGTCAGAAGATTAAAAGACAGTCCGGTGTGTAGTTGGAGCTCTGAGGTTAGGAAGGCGCGCCAAGTTTTTCTTGTACTACTCCATGACTTTAGTGTTTATAGTGTTTATAGTGTTGTGGCTGTGACCCAAATTTGGCATAAGGTCCTCTGGCCTTTTCATGTGGGGTACTCTATGTAGATGAGTCAGTGTTCTTTACGTGAAACGAATATTGAAAAGACAAATATCTAGAAGGACAGAGCTGTCTGTGTTTGTTTGTTGTTTAACTCTTGCTTTGGGCTTGGGAAGTTGAGACAGGTCCTACTCTGTATTGCAAATTGGCCAAGAATTAACCATGTGCTGAATTGGCTGAAACTCTGAAGTCCAACTGCCTCAACTCCCTTGACCGACAAGTCACCACTCCCAGATTTTTTTTTTTTAAATGTATGTGAATGTTTTGCCTGGTGCTGGAACTGGAGTTACAGACGATTGTGAAGCCATCATGTGGTTGCTGGGAATCGAACCGGGTCCTCTGGAAGAGCAGCCTTTGCTCTTAACCTCTGAGCCATCTCTCCAGCCCCTTTATAATACAGTTTTTTAAGTGCTTCTATTTGTTAATAGTGTTCTCTTCTGAGGTGGTGATCTTTCCATACATTGGTTGCATCGCTACATGTTACTACAGAAAGCGTATAAATATTACGAGAAAACTAGATCAGAGAGTATCCATCAAACCTTCCTGTAGCTTATTATTATTTATTTGGGTTTTAAATGGCTAAAGCAGTAGAAATAACTTTTGGGCCATTTGCGTGGTCTCTTAACAGGGAGTATGGATTCTGTTCTATCAAATGTGCCTGCATATTCCAGCATTAACGATTAACGCTTGAGGTTGGCACTGACTGGAGGTTGAATTATCGAGTACACCACAAACAATTTTTTTTATTTTAGCATTTTGTTTATTGGGACCATTTAGTGGGACTCTATGAAGATTTTCAATGATGCATATTAGTCATTGTAATGAGATATTTATTTATTTTACATTCCAGCCACAGTTCCCCCTCCCTCTGAAGTACTTATTTTTAAGTTATGTGTATGAGTGTTTGTCTGCATGTATCATCTCATGCTTGCTAATTCCTTTGGAAGCCAGAAGGAAGCAACGGATTCCCTGGAACTGGAGATAGAGATGGTTGTGAGCTGCCTTGTGCATGCTGGGAACTGGACTTGGATCCTGTGCAAGAGCAACAAGTGCCCTTAACCACTGAGCCATCGCTAAAGCCCCTGAGATAGTATTGTAGAACACTGGGGACGTTTACAATAAACACTAGCTTTTGTAAATAAAGTTAGAAAAGATGACATAGTTAAATATTTTTTCATAACAACTGAGAATTGTTACGCAGCTTCAGAGCAGAAACTTCACATAATACTTTAAAGAGACTTTTTAATACATTTTAACTATGCATCAGTCTAAGAACCAGGGATATAATGAATCAGTGTAAAGAGTTTAAAATCAAGATGGTTTTTCTTTCTTCAGTAGAGGGTAGTGAGGGAAGAAGGATGGCCTTTGAAATTCATCTCATTAGTGACATACCACTTCTCTGTGTTAACCTTAGAAATTTTCAAAGCAAAGATTTTTGACTTAACAGTTTTTCTCTGCCCAGTTCCTTAGTGTCTAAATTTTAGTTCTTTTTTATTCAGGTACAACAGAAAGAGTCTAGAAGCTTTAGTTTGTCCCTGCGCTTAGCACTAAATCATCTTTGCATTTTGATTCTGATGATGTAGAACAAAGTGCAGCACATAGTTCACATTCTTATTTAATGCAGCAGGGTACAGTTCGCGCCACACGTGCACATACATGCAATAGTCTACTTGCATTTTCTGTTTGGCAAAGCAGGAAGTATCTCTGTCTTCCCTACTAAATTACTGTTACTTCCTTTCTGTTGAGTGATTCCCAAATGTCAGTGTATGAAAATCACTGAAAACGAATTTCCTGAATTCTATCCCTGGATGTTTTGATTTTATAAATCTGAAGTGAGCAAGATGACATGAGATTCTGATAAAAGCTGGATCATATCCTAAACTGAAAAGTTTATTAGTGAATTTTTTTAAATTTTAAAACACATATGTTGGAAAAAGACTAATTTGGGGTATTCTGAGCTTAAGAGCACATTGCCATTCAGTAATACTGACTTGGGTGACATTCATTTCATTTTTTCCTTTTTTTTTTTTCTCTTTGTTTTGAGATAAGGTCTTACTGTTTATGTGTGGCTGGTCTAAAATTCACCATGTAGACCAGGCTAGCCTTCCACTCACAGAAGTCTGCCTGTCTCTGCTTCCTAAGTATTGGGATGAAAGGCCTGTGCCACCACAAAGGCATTCTTGGCAGCCTTTGTCAACTCATAAGCGCAGTGGGTCTTGATTTCTTATGTTGTGTACATAACACTTCCCTGGGGTCAGGAGATAAAGAAGTTGGGAGAGGGAATTGTGCTTAGAGGTACCAGCTATTGGTTCTTTTTTTTATTGAGATATACATTTTTGAGCTGTACATTTTCCTGCACTTCCCTCTCCCTGCCCCCCTCCACTCCCAATTTACTCAGGAGATCTTGTCTTTTACCCCTTCCTAGGTGGATCCATGTATGTCTCTCTTAGAGTCCTCTTTCTTACATAGGTTCTCTGGGGTTGTGGCCTGTAGGTTGGCTGTTTTTGTTTTATGTCTAATATCCACTTATGAGTGAGTACGTATTATGTTTGTCTTTCTGGGTCTGGGTTACCTCACTCAGGCTGGCTTTTTCTAGTTTGCCTGTTAATTTCAGGATGTAATTTTTTTTTTAGCACTTAGTAGTACTCCATTGTATAAATGTACCACATTTTCGTTGTGCGTTCTTCAGTTGAGGGGCATCTAGGTTGCTTCCAGCTTCTGTCTATTACGAATAATGCTGCTATGAACATAGTTGAGCAAATGTCCTTGTGGTGTGAATGTGAATCCTTTGGATGTATGCCCAAAAGTAGTATCACTGGGTCTTGAGGTAGACTGATCCTTAATTTTCTGAGAAACCACCATACTGCTTTCCAAAATGACTGTAGAAGTTTGCATCCTACCAGCAATGGAGGCATGTTCACCTTTCTCCATATCCTCTCCAGCATAAGCTGTCATCAGTGGTTTTGATCTTGGCCATTCTGAGGTGTAAGATGGTCTCTCAGAGTGGTTTTGATTTGCATTTTTCTGATGACTAAGGTTGTAGAGCATTTCCCTAAGTGTCTTTGGCCATTTGAGTTTCTTCTATTGAGAGTTCTCTATTTAGATCTGTACCCCATTTTTAAATTGGATTATTTAGTCATTTGATGTCTAATTTCTTGAGTTCTTTGTATGTTTTGTCAGATGTGGGGTTGGTAAAGATCTTTTCCCATTCTGTAGGCTGCCGTTTTGTCTTGTTGACCATGTTCTTTACTTTACAGAAGCTTCTCAGTTTCAGGAGGTCCCATTTATTCATTGTTGCTCTCAGTGTCTGTGCTACTGGTGTTCTATTTAGGAAGTGGTCTCCTGTGCCAATGCATTCAAAGCTACTTCTCACTTTCTTTTCTGTTAGGCTCAGTGTGGTTGGATTTATGTTGAGGTCTTTGATCCATTTGGACTTGAGTTTTGTCCATGACGGTAGACATGGATCTATTTGCATTCTTCACATGTTGACATCCAATTATGTCAGCACCATTTGTTGAAGATGCTTCCTTTTTTCCATTTTATAATTTTAGCTACTTTGTCAAAAATCAGGTGTTCATTGGTGTGGGGATTGATATCAGGGTCTTTGATTCCATTCCATTTGTCCACCGGTCTGTTTTTATGCCAATACCAAGCAAGCTGTTTTCATTACTGCAGCTCTATAGTAGAGCTTGAAGTCGGGGATGGTAATGCCCCCAGAAGTTCCTTTATTGTACAGGATTTTTTTTTCCATCTAAAGTTGAATATTGTCCTTTCGAGGTCTGTGAAAAATTGTGCTGGAAATTTTGATGGGAATTGTATTGAATCTGTAGATTGCTTTTGGTGAGATTACCATTTTTCTGTGTTAATCCTACCTATCCAAGAGCATAAGAGATCTTTCCACTTTCTGATTTCTTCTTCAATTTCTATGCTTAGGGACTTACTGTTATGTCATACAGGTCTTTCACTTGTTTGGTTGGAGTTACCCCAAGATATTTTATGTTATTTGTGGCTATTGTAAAGGGTGTTGTTTCTCTGATTTATTTCTCAGCCTGATTATCATCTGTATATAGGAGGGCTACTGATTTTGGTTTTTTTGTTTGTTTGTTTAGTTAATCTTGTATCCTTCTACATTGCTAAAGGTGTTTATCAGTTGTAGAAGTTCCCTGGTAGAATTTTGGGGGTCACTTATGTATACTGTATCATCAGCAAACAGCAAAACTTTGACTTCTTTTCCAATTTGTATACCTTTGCTCTCTGTTTGTTGTCTTACTGCCCTAGCTAGAACTTCAAGTACTATAATGAATAGATGTGGAGAGAGTAGACAGCCTTGTCTTGTTCCTTTCAGTGGGATTGCTTTGAGTTTCTCTCCGTAGTTTGATATTGACTGTACGCTTGCTATGTATTGCTTTTATTATGTTTAGGTTTGTTCCTTGTATCCCTGATCTCTCCAAGACCTTTATCATGAAGGGGTGTTGGATTTTATGGAAGGCGTTTTCAGCATCTAATGAGATAATCGTGTTTTTTTTCTTTCTTTCTGTTTGTTTATATGGTGGATTACATTCACAAATTTTCATATGTTGAACCGTCTGGGATAGTGGATGACTTTTCTGATGTGTTCTTGGGTTCTGTTTGCCAGTATTTGATTGTTTTCTGCATCAGTGTTCATTAGGGAGAGTGGTCTATAATTCTCTTAGTTGTGTCTTTGTGTGGTTTGGGTATCAGATTAACTGTAACATCGTAAAAATTTTGTCAATGATCCTCTGTTTCTATTGTGTAGAACAATTTGAGGAGTATTGAAGTTAGCTCTTATTTGAAGTTCTGGTAGAATTCTATGCTCAAACCATCTGCCCCTGGGGATTTTTTTTTTTTTTTTTTTGGTTGGGAGACTTGATTACTGTTTCTATTTCCATAGGGGTGATAGGCCTATTTAGTTTCTCTGTTAAGTTTCTGTCTGGCAGACCTGTCCAGCATGAAAGTAGGGTGTTGAATTCTCCCATTATTGGTGTGTGGAACTTGATGTGTGATTTAAGCTTAGTAATGTTTCTTTTACAAATGAGGGTGCCCTTGTATTTAGGACATAGATATTCAGGATTGAGACTTCATCTTGATTGATTTTTCCTGTGATGAATATGAAAGGACCTTCTTTATCTCTTTTGATGAATTTTAGTTTGACATCTATTTTGTTACATATTAGGATAGTTACCCCAGCTTCTTTCTTAGGTCCATTTGATTGGAAATCTTTTCCCAATACTTTACTCTGAGGTAATGTCTGTCTGTGAGGTTGAGGTGTGTTTCTTGTATGCAGCAGAAGGATGGATTCTGTTTTTGTATCCAATCTGTTAGTCTGTGTCTTTTTATAGGTAAATTGAGTCCATTGGTTTTAAGGGATAATAATGATCAGTGATTGCTAGTTCCTGTTATTTTTGTTTTTGTTATTGGTGGGGGTTATGTGTGTATTTCTTTTCTTAGGGATTTGCTGGTGTGGGATTATCTATTGCCTGTGTTTTTGTGGATGTAGTTAACTTCATTGGGTTGAAGTTTTTCTGTTAATATTTTCTGTAGGGCTGGATTTGTGGATAGGTAATGTTTAAATCTGGTTTTGTTGTGGAATATCTTGTTTTCTCTGTCTGTAGTGATTGCTTTGCTGGATATAGTAAACTGGGCTGGCATCTGTGGTCTCTTGGTGTCTGAATAAAATGCCTGACCAGGACCTTCTGGCTTTCATTGTTTCCATTGAAAAGTTGAGTGTAAATCTGATAGGTCTACCTTTATATGTTACTTAGCATTTTTCCTTTGCAGATCTTAGTATTCTTTCTTTATTATTATGCTTAGTGGGAAGAGGACTTTTTTTTCTTTTTCTTTTTTTTTTTTTGGTCTAGTCTATTTGGTGTTCTGTAAGCTTATTGTACTTTCATTGGCATGTCTTTCTTTAAGTTGGAAATTTTTCTTCTATGATTTTGTTGAATATATTTTCTGTGCCTGTAAGCTGAACTTCTTCTTCTATCCCTATTATTCTTAGGTTCGGTCTTTTCATGGTGTCCCAGATTTCCTGGATATTTTGTGTTAAGAATATGTTGGACTTAACATTTTCTTTACCTAATGAATCTATTTCCTCTTTCTGATCTTCAACACCTGAGATTCTCTCTTCCGCCTCTTGCCTCTGTAGTTCCTGATCATTTACCCAGATTTTCCACTTCTGGAGTTTATTCCTGTTGTGTTTTCTTTATTGCCTCTATTTTAGTTTTCAAGTCTTGAACCATTTTCTCCACCTATTTGGTTGCTTTTTCTTGCTTTTCTTTAAGGGATTTGTTGACCTCTTCCAATATTTTGATTGTCTTTTCTTCCATTTTCCTTAAGAGAATTTTTCATTTCCTCCTTAAGGGTCTCAATCATCTTCATAAAGTTTTTTTTTAAGTTTTTTTAATGCTTCATCTGCATTAGGATGTTCAGATCTTGTTACTGTAGAAGCACTAGTTTCTGATGGTGCTTTATTGCTCTTTGTGTTGTTGAGTGTGTTCTTACCTTATTGTCTACCCATCTCTTCCTCCAGTTGGTTCCTGTGCTTCATCGGGGCCCTCTTCCTCCAACTGATGTAGTTGGAGACTGTGGCTCCATTGAACCCTATTTCAGGTGCAGGCAGGGCTGAGCCCCTGGTGATCGCTCCTTCAGGTGTAGATGGGCCCAAGGCTCAGATAAGACTCTCCTCTCAGTGCAGGTGGGGCCACAACTCCTGTGGCCACTCCTCCAGGTGCAGGCAGGACTAAGGCTCTGATGGTGGGATAGTTTCTGGCACTGCTGTTGCTGCTGCCTCCTAATGTGTCCCGGGCCCTTTCTGGAAGCCACTGCTGTTGCTGCTTCTGGTCCTCTCATCTGCTGATACTATTCTCTCTCTACCCCACCACCACGGGTTCTGAGCGTCTCACTTGGCCACTGATTCTCTCCTGGCTTCCGGCCCTCTCACTCGGTCACTGATGTGCTGTTTATTCTTTATTACTTAGCTAATACTCTGATTTCTGAGATAGTCTGCATGGAAAGAAAAGCAAATGGGAAGAGAGACAATTGATACTTTTTAGACTATGTTATACTTTAAGGTGGAGAATTTAGGATTTAAAACAACTTTTGTGCCTCAACTTGGGGAATTTAATCTCTATTTTTTAAGTTGAGAATCAGGAAGGGCAGCCCTGGTGATGTATAATCCAAACCTCCACCATTCAGTGCTGGCATCATAGTGCAGATGACATCAACCCGAGGCTGTGACTTTGTGTAGCTTGTGGTAAAATTTTCTTGGCCTTTTATTTCAGTAATTTCAGCACTCCTTCAATGATTAGGACAAATCTAAAAGGATCTTTTGCAATGTTTGCAAACTTAACTTTAAAAGGTTTAACATTAGCCGGGCGGTGGTGGCACATGCCTTTAATCCCAGCACTCGGGAGGCAAGGCAGGCGGATCTCTGTGAGTTCGAAGCCGGGCTGGACCGACAGCCTCCAAAACAATACAGAGAAACCCTGTCTCGTAAAACCGGAAAAAAAAAAGGTTTAACATTTAGAAAATTTAAATATTTATACACCATAAAGTCATAGTGTAATACATATTTGGTGACTTTAATCTAGGCACGGAGTTTTATAGCTAGTATCTGAATCCCAACTTGCTGTGTTGGTTAGTTTTTCTTGACATGAGCTAGAGTCATCAAGGAAAAGGGAACCACAATTGAGAAAATGCTGCTATCAGATTGGACTGTGAGTGAGTCTCTGGAGCATTTCTTGTTTAAATGATGTATGTGGGAAGTCCCAGCCCATTGTAGGTAGTGCCGCTCCTCGGTCGAAAAAGCAAGCTGAGTGAGCTATGGTGAGCAAGCTAGTAAATGCAGTTTTCTTCCATAGTTTCTGCTTCAGTACCTGGCTCTAGGATCCTGTTTTGACTTCCTGCCCTGATTTCACTTCAGGATGGACTATAACCTATAACCTCACCTTGCTTTTGGCCATTGTGTTTTATCGCAGCAGAATGAAGCAAACTAGAACCTTTGTATGTCTCCATAAAGAAAGCTTTACCCATTAAGGATGCACTCTTTCACTTTACCTTTCTTTCCCTAATCCTGATAAGCACTAACTTTTTGTCTATAGATCAGCCTGGTGTAGACATTTCATATAAATAGAATCTTATGATTATGGTTTTTTTGTGCTTAGTTTCATTTACTCAGAATGCCTATTGTGATATATATTAGGGTAAGTTGAGTGTCTTTATGGCAAAACACTGTCTCATTAGTGCTGGCATGATGCCACAAGTAAAAAATTCCATATTTAACCATATGACAAGTAGATTTTGGTTAAATATAGGCACAAGTAGGAGAGATGGATAAGTGGTTAAGAGTGCTTGCACAACAAGTATCTCACAGCTGCCTATAATTCTAGTTCTAAAAGATCCAGTACCCTCTTTCAGGCTTCAATGCACATGACATCACTCATACATATATACAATATACATACAAATAAGCATAGATCTTTTAAAATTGGGTACATTTAATTTCACACTGATTAATGTCTTTCCATACATAGACGTTTTTGATCTTGATAAAATTGATCTTTTTCTTTGTTGGTTAGACTTCTAACATGTTGTTAAATTCTTTTTTTGTTTTTTTGTTTTTACGAGACAGGGTTTCTCTGTATTGTTTTTGGAGGCTATCAGTCCAGCCCAGCCTCGAACTCACAGAGATCCGCCTGCCTCTGCCTCCCGAGAACTGGGATTAAAGGCGTGCGCCACCACCGCCCGGCCATGTTGTTAAATTCTAAGACGTAGAGGTTTGTTATGTTTTCTTCTCATGTTTTAGCTTGCATATTTCACTTTTAAATCTATTTTCAACTTTATCACTTATATGTAATGAGTGAGTCATTTCTCCGATTTGTCATTGTTGTTACTATTTGCTTTTCTACAGTTTGATTCTAATTTGTCATAGTGGATTGTTCTGTGTTTCCTACTTGTATGGAGTTCATTAGACAGTTTGTTTGTGATTGTATTGCACTCTTCTGGAAAAGTGGTGTGTTGGCTATATCCTTATGGTAAGACTTTGAAGCTTGAACCCAGGGCTTTGTACATGCAAGTGCACAGTCTGAACATGAGTTATGCCTCTAGCTCTGTGGAGTAGGGATTTGGATCTTCTCAGATAGCTGAATCTCTTACAATCCAGAATTCCACAGTCAATTCTTTACTAATGACTGTTAGGAGTATAACATTTTAAAAAACCTGAGCTATGTTGATATTTTGAGCTATGAGCGCATTAGTTGTTTGGTGTAAAGAGTATGTTAATACCACAGGTTATATCTTGTCCTTAGGTAGAGTATTGTAGCTGTAAGAAGAAAAGCATGTTAGTCTAACTGGTAAATTAATAAGAATATTTCTAAGAATTCTATGGTAAATATTTAAGCAAAATAGATATTAAGGAAAGTACTTCTGTAAATTTATTCTAAATAAAATAAAAAGTAAATGTTATCAGTTACATTAATATCTGGGGTTTGAGTATGTTGTATGTAATGAAAAATAAAAACTTAGGAATTAGAAAGTTAAATGAGTGGGTGTGATGGCACATAACCTTTGATCCCAGCACTCAGAAGGCAGCAGGAGGATCTCTGAATTCAAGGCCAGCCAGTACTACAGAGTAAAGACCCTGTCTCAATTAAAAAGGGGCTGACTTGGTTAGTGTGTCGTGGATGAACTGGTGTTAGTTATTGGTGAAAAGAACTGAAACTTATCAAAGATTTTCAGTGAAAGAGCACATCTCAGAATTGAATTGAAGGCATAGAAAATTCCATTACAGTATAATTTTAAGAAGCTATGGAGTAGCTCTGAGATCAGCACACAGGTCATAAATGCTAAACCAGTTTTGGAGGTGGAGACGAAAGAATCGCAGTAGGTTCTGTTGTCATAGTGTCAGTGGTAACTTCGTTGTTTAGAACTTTTTTATGGTAGCTCTCCTACAGACTTGCTGGGAAAGGTGTGAGGGTAGTTTTAAGTCACCAGCAGAAAACAAGCTCTTACCATGGCCAGTTGTTGAAGATGCTAATTTTATTTACATTTTCAAATCTAGAGAAGAAAAGAATTACCAGAAATTCATAGACATGTTTAGTTTGGTCTGCATGTGTTGACACACACATTAACAAGAAACGGATTATGTTTAAAAATTGGTAGGTGGTTGACTGGACTCTTAAAAGAAACAATAAAACAAAAGACGAAAGCTCAAGAACCCTGTGTGTATAAGATAATGCCTGCCTTAATGGGCCCTAGAGTACTTAGCTACTGCTCCCTTTGTTACTAATGCCTTCCATGTGCATTCATAATCATATATGTGTTTTCTTTTTTATAGTGTAATTAGGGCAATTAATAATTTGTTTCTGCATCTGTATAAAAAAAGCACAAAAAATGAACACTTTGATTATGATGCAGGTCACACTCCATCACTGAAAGAAGTCAGAGCAGGAAACTAGAGCACGGAATTGAAGCATTAGAAGAACTCTGCCTTCTGACTTGGTTCCTGTAGCCCACTCAACATGCTTTCTTTTTTTTTTTTTTTACATTTTTTTAATTTAGTCTTTTCTCATTTTACATACCAATCCCAATTACCACTCCCTCCCCTCCACCCACTCTCCCCATCCCACTCCTCAGAGAAGAAGGTAAGGCTTCCCATGGGGAGTCAACAAAGTCCAGAGTCCAGCACATCTCTTTGAGGCAGAACTAAAGGCCTTCTCCCCTCCCTGTATCTAGGCTGAGCAAGGTAACCCTTCAAAGAGAATGAGCTCCAAAAAGCCTTTTCAAACACTAGGGATAAATCTTGGTCCCACTGCCAGTGGCCCCACAAACTGCCCAAGTCACACAACTGTCACCCACATTGAGAGAGCCTCTTGGCCCCTTTGCTCATATTATCGTTCCTCCCTCTCTTCGACTGGACTCTGGGAGCTCAGCCCAGTGCTCAGGTGAGGCTCTCTGCATCTGCTTCCATCAGTTACTGGATAAAGGTTCTATGATGACAATTCAGGTAGTCATCAATCTGATTATAGGAGAAGTTCAGGTACTCTCTCCACTAATGCTTAGGGTCTTAATTGGGGTCATCTTTGTAGATTCCCGGGAATCTCCTTAGTGCCAGGTTTTTCACTGGCCCCATAATGACTCCCTCTATCAAGATATCTCTTTCATAAAAAACAATGGCATCATGAAATTTGGAGTCAAATGAGTAGAACTAGAAAAAAACATCCTGAGTGAGGTAACCAAGACCCAGAAAGACAAACACAGTATGTACTCACTCATAAGTGGATATTAGATGCAAAGCAATGGTTAACCAAGCTACATACAGTTCATGACCCCAGACAATCTGGGTAACAAGGAAAATCCTAAGAGAGACATACATGGATCCCCTTGGGAAAGGGAACTAGACAAGATCTCCTGAGAAAGTAGGGGAGGGGGGTAGAGAACATGAGGGAACTGGATGGTGGAGATGGGGGGGAGAGAGAGAGAGAGAGAGAGAGAGAGAGAGAGAGAGAGAGAGAGAGAGAGACAGAGAGACAGAGAGAGAGACAGAGAGAGAGACAGAGAGAGAGACAGAGAGAGAGAGAGAGAGAGAGAGAGAGAGAGAGAGAGAGAGAGAGAGAGAGAGAGAGATATGATGTCAACATAACCCAGGACTGCCTGCTTATGGGTGGCACTGTTCCCGGTGAGCTTTACCCTCCCCATCAATAATGAAGCAAGAAAACAGTCTACAGACTCACCCACAGGCAATCAGACTGAAGTCTTTTCTCTTTAAAGTTCATCTTCCCAGACAAGGCAACAAAACTAACTGGAGAATTTGATTCCTGTTTGCTACATTAAAAATATAGTTAATGGGCTGGAGAAATGGCTCAGCGGCTAAGAACACTAGCTGATATTCCAGAGGTCCTGATTTCCATTCCCAGCAACCATATGGTGGTTCACAACCATCTGTAATGAGATCTTATGCCCTCTTCTGGCCTGTAGGGATACATGCAGACAGAACACTGTATACATAATAAATAACAATTAAAAAATAAAAAATATAGTTAGTAATACCCCATTAGTTTTATTTGTTTTTTTAGAGATAGGGTTTCTTTGTGTAGCTTTAGCTGTCCTGGAACTCGCTCTGTAGACCAGGCTGGCCTCGAACTCACAGAGATCTGCCTTCCTCTCAGGTGCTAGGATTAAAGGCGTGCACTACCACCACCTGGCAGTAATGCCCCATTTAAAGTGAAATAACTATGTGTTATTGGTACTATAGCATATAGGTTTTAAGATTTGGTTAACAGAGTGTCAAAAGGTAGAACAGCTTGGAGTGAGGTGCTATTTTATGTATTTTAAAGTGTGGGCTTTTATTTTCTCTGATTTAGAATTGTTTAGCCTCTGTGTGTTGATTTGTTGTTATTGTAGTCTGTTTAGAGCCATCAGCTAGTTTGCTCTCATATGTTCTATTTTCAGAGTAGTGGGAAGAGCTCAGTGCTGGAAAGCCTCGTGGGGAGGGACCTTCTTCCCAGAGGGACTGGTGTGGTCACCCGGAGACCTCTCATTCTGCAGCTGGTCCACGTTTCTCCAGAAGATAAAAGAAAAACAACAGGAGAGGAAAATGGTAAATTTCAGAACTGGAGTAAGAATTGTTTAAAATGTTACTCCTTTTTCGTCTATTTTTAAGATAGGAATTTCAAAGTAAGTTGATTAGTGAATTGGCAAATAGTGACTATAGCAAAATCAGAAATCCTGTGGAATGGTATTAATCTTTAATATAAAACAAAATAATTGAGCCTAGTAAACTGTCATTAAATAGAAATCAGTTACTTAAAGTAAAAACAGAAAGTTCCTATTTTACTTGCCCTTTTCTGGGCTCATCATGTGTTCACTAATTTTGATTCTGTCTTCTTTTAGTCTAAGAGAAGGGCTATCACTTATAGAAGATATCTTTGTTTTGTGAGGCAGGGTAGTCCAAATTGGCTTCAGAATTGCCATATATCTAAGAATGACCTCAGACTTGTGCTCCTCCTAAGTACGTAGATTACAAACATGTGCTGCCATGTCCAGCTATATGAAGAGATTACGTTTTTTTTTTTTTTTTTTTTTTTTGGTTTTACAAGACAGGGTTTCTCTGTATTGTTTTGGAGGCTGTCGGTCCAGCCCGGCCTCGAACTCACAGAGATCCGCCTGCCTCTGCCTCCCGAGTGCTGGGATTAAAGGTGTGTGCCACCACCGCCCGGCTAGAGATTACACTTTTAAAGTGTTTCTCATTTTTATTCTTGTAGTAAGGTTCACCTCTACAACATATACTATTTGTACTCTTAAAGGCCCTCCCCTTTGCCATGTTCTGTTTATAGTTCCATAAACTGAGGGGTTTGTTGGTTCATTTGTTTGATTTTGTTTTGGAGACAGGGTTTCTCTGTGCAGCCCTGGCCTAGAACTCACTCTGTAACCCAGGCTGGCCTCAAACTCACAGAGATCCACCTGCCTCTGCCTCCCAAGTGCTGGCATGAAAGGTGTGCACCACCATCACTTGGCTCTAATTATTTTTAAAATACAGTATATGAATAGTAAGACCAAGCTGGGCGGTGGTGGCACACACCTTCATTCCAGCAGAGACAGTTGGATCTCTGTGAATTCGAGGCAGTCTCCAAAGCTACAGAGAAATCCTGTCTCCAAAAAAAGAAAAACAATAGTAAGACCAGAGTATGAGTATATTCATGACTATATATATCTGGATCCTGAATCTTTTAAAATTAAGATATTTTAAGAAATGTTCTCTATTAAGAAATTTATATTGTTTATCATACATATATACATCCTATGTTAATCATATTAGTGAGATTTGAAATGTCTGAGAACAGTACATTCATCCTGTTCAGTTCAGGGTCTGACTTAGGTTTGTTTTCTAGTATTTTGTAGACAGACTATGCCTTTCAGATAGTGTTTGTACAGAACACTGTGCAGAGATTTGTTCTCAGTGTAGTTTCATTGTTTATCTTCTGCCCTGAGGTGGAGTGGTAGTTTTACATCTGATTTTCTCCCCTTCGCTTATCATAGAAGATATTGGTGGTGATGACTCTAACTTTATTTTAAAGTAGGGGAAGAAACCTGTCATCTACTATGATTTAAAACAGGGACTTCAGAATAACTGAAGAAAGTTAATGAGCTTGTATATATTAGTAAGTATATTTTGTAATTGACTGTCAGCTAAATAGGAAACTTTTAATTGCTAGGTGTCTTCTTGATGTACTAGTAATTATTTTATATTTTAATGTTTATTATTGAAGGTCTTTTTGCTTTATTTTGTTTTGAGACATAGCCCTTACTGGCTATATTGTCTTGCCACATAGCCCTTACTGGCTTATAATTTTCTGTGTAAACCAGGCTGATTTATCATTTGCGGTGGTCGTCTTACCTCTGCCTCCCAGTATCTGCATGACAATGCCCATATTATTTAAAGTTTGAACCTTGAATTTAGTCACTCTTGACAAATCTGTGGTGTAGCTTCAAATATCTAGAGTAAAATTGTTGGAATTTCATCCTCACCAATTCTATCAAACACATTACCTTATACTTTAAACCGAGACTTTTAGAAAGTATATGGTCCTCTCTCCTGCCCCTCAGTCATTTTGAAAGGGCAGTTTCTCTACCAGAGACTATTTGCAGATGTGGTCTTTCCTTAAATAGTTTTGCTTGTTAAGAAAGGGAGTCGAAGGCATTGGCTTCCTAAGCCAGGTATTGTGGGTTCAAGTCCCACCCTGGGTACCAAAAAAGAAAGATTAAAAAAAAAAAAGCCGGGCGTTGGTGGCGCACGCCTTTAATCCCAGCACTCGGGAGGCAGAGGCAGGTGGATCACTGTGAGTTCGAGACCAGCCTGGTCTACTGAGTGAGTTCCAGGACAGCCTCCAAAGCCACAGGGAAACCCTGTCTCGAAAAACCAAAAAAAAAAAAAAAAAAGAAAGGGAGTTGACATGTAAGAGTTCCTTGGTATCACCTTGTTTATATGCCCAGCATGTTTTGTTGATGTGGGGGCAGACCAGTAAAACTGCACATTTTTATCTGCATATATATTACTCCTGAGCTTAGTCCCTGTTACATATGTGCATTTCCTTACACGTAAAGAAAAATATATACAATGTTCCCACTTTCTTGAAATGATAGCTACTTTTGAGTACAAATAAATTAATTCTTTGGCTTCCTTTTTTAAAAGTTCTTTTTAACCATTTATTTCTGTTTATGTGTGAATACGTGTGTAGATGTGGTATGTGTGTGCTATTGCAAGTGTGTTCCAGTCAGAGAACAACTTAGGGGAATTGGTTATTTCCTTCCACCATGTGGGTCCTAGGGATTGAACTCAGGGAAATTAGACTTGGCAGAAGGGACCTTTACCTCCTGAGCCACCTTGCTGGCTATCCTTACCTTCTTACCAAAGCCACTATCTCCTTTGGATAAGCAATTTAGGCTTGCCAAATCATTCTGACCTTGTAGAAATTAAGAGCTAATAAAAGCAGATTAACATACAATTTGGATTTAAAAATGTAAACAGTGAGAGAAAATAGTTTTGAAGAAAGCGTCACAAAAACATCAGAAACTCAAAAACAAACCCAAAACTTTTTGTATATGGTTCTTTTTTAATCTATTTTTTCTTTTCTTTTTTTTTTTTTTTTTTTTTTTTTTGGTTTTTTCGAACTCACAGAGATCCTCCTGCCTCTGCCTCCCGAGTGCTGGGATTAAAGGCATATGCCACTAACGCCTGGCTTATTTTTTTCTTTTTACAAATCCACTTTTGCTTATTTACTTTTTATTAATTTAAATTCATGATAGGTACAGCCTCACAGATTCTACAGGAAGGTTTCTTCAGAATTACCAAGATTATTCTTGTTTTTTGCTTTAGAAATATAAAACACACCTCTTGCATAAAAAAATTTAGTTTCATATTGAGCATAAAAGCTATAAGAGCTCCTTGAGGTTTTATGTATAAGAGAGCCCCCTTTATGGATAATGTGCTAAGAGCAGCACATTGTACGGTGAAACAAAGTCATTTTAACCCAAGACCCTATGAAAACTGGCTAAAATACTTTGTGTTTAGTGAATGTAATTAACAGGAAGTGCAAGAATTGTGACAGTAGATTCCTGTTGGATTGAGTTCATGAATTTAAAGACAATGTTTTATGGTGTTTTGCTAAATGCAAAGAAAATACTCTTATAGAAGGTCATTTTTAGGCTAATTGCATTTACTTACTAATTCTGAAGGTTTCAGAGGATGTACTTATCATATTTACTGGGCTCTTTTAAACCAGACACTTTATCTTTTCCCACAGTAGGCTTTCAAAAATAGCTCCAGTTATTGAGAGTAAATTAATTTTAATTCATTTAGAATTAGCAACAGTAGTAACATAACTACAATGAAAATTTGTTTACTAAAATCCTTAAAAATTCAAAGCATTACACACAATATGCTTTGCTTATAGTGCGTAAAAATATTTGTTCCTACAATTCTAATAAGTTTTGAATGATTAAATGCTTATGTGCATTTGAAATGTAATCCTGTTTCTACACATGAAGCTTTTTAAGTTTAAAGTTTTAGGGATAAGCACTAAAATTACTTTGTGCTATTTCTCTTTAACTACAGACCCTGCTACATGGAAAAACTCAAGACACCTTTCTAAAGGTTTCCTTTATCCATTTGTTTTTAGCCCCTCTTTTCTAGAATGCCTGCATGTGTGCTTCCGTGTCCTCACAGGCTGTGGCCTCTGTTCCCCTTCCATTTTTATTTGCCTGTCCACATTGACTGCAGGGTTTAGAGGTTCTTGTTAGTGTTTTGGCATTGCATTAACATGCAAGCTTTTTGGGGGGAGTAAATTTACTTTAATTTTTACAAAAACATAATTGTGAAGACAGTGAAACTTTTATATGGCCAATTAAGTTAAAGATAACCCTGTGGTATGTGGTACTGCCTCTATGAGTTCTGACACCTCCTACCTTAGTCTGGTCCTTCAGAAATCCGTCCTGGAAGAAGGTGCTAAGCTTCAGGTAGGATCTGGTTTTATGGACCATTATTCCAACAAAGACCTTTTACTAAATAAATGTTTATGAGAATATCTTATTTTTATTTCAGGTGACTCTTATGCATTAAATACTGTAAATCATTGATATCTTAAGGTTCTGAATTTGGTGAAAGCAGAATAGCTGTACTTGGGTAAGATGTCAAGAGGAGCAGAGCGTGACTAGAAACTAGCAGGACGTCGGGTCCTTACAGTATATGTGTTTCTATTTTTACTCATTTCATTCATTTCTGTTCTACAATCCCTCAAGAAAACATGAACTTAACCTGGGGAGAAATCACCTTGGCAGTGTGTGCTACAAGCAGCTAGTACCGTCACTGAGAGCTTAATGTGTAGCCAACAGAAAAGCAATTAAAAGACAATGATTTTTAAATGGGAAAATTAGCTATTTCATTTGTATATTGCATGCATATTTTAAACTTTAATGTGTGTACACATTTGTTATGTATGATTTATTTTTGCATTATTCAATGGGATTCTTAATTTTTCTTCCTATACTTGAAAATTTTTCATTGGATAAACTGCTTTCATATATAAGATGCTTAAAGAAATTATCAGTTATCATAATCACAAACAAATAGGAAATAAGCAATTTATTTATAAAACTAGATTTCAAATTCTGAGAGGACTTGCAGGCAACTGTACTTGAAGTTAGTCCTGCCCTTGTAGTCCACGCTTTAAAAACATGAGTGGTCTTTAGCAGTCTTAAAATTGAGACACTTGTTAATTTGCAGTCAGTAAAAAGCAGTTCACTTGGTTTTGTTTTTAATTCCTAACTATAAAACCCAATTTCCAGTCTCTAAGAAATGAGTTTTTCTTTCTCTAGGAGTTGAAGCAGAAGAATGGGGTAAATTTCTTCACACCAAAAACAAGGTAATCACTCAAGAATATAAAGAAATAACATAGAGAAAATAGCATTTTATATGGATAATATGGAATATAGTTTCTTTCTTTTATTTTTAAATTTAAAATAGAAACAAGGTCGCTTCATATGTCAATCCCAGGTCCCTTTCCCTTCCCCTCCCCTCCTCCCATGTCCTCCCACCAACCCCTCTAATATCCCCTCATTTCCCCAGGGAGTGTGAAGGCCTCCATGGGGAATATAGTTTCTTACAGGCGATGATTTTTTGTTTCCTATAAAATAAAACGTCTCAGTAACATTTCTAGCCTCAGTGGTTTAAAATGACTTGATCCATTGTAATTTGGAGATTTTTAAGTGTTGTAAGGTCTGGCAACTTTGAAACAAATCTTAGAAAAATGCATGTATACGTAAGAAATGTGAACTAGTCTTCTGCATTCTTTAAATGTGTCATTTTTTAAATGTGGCCTCCACCCCTTAAGAACTCTGATCTTATTTAGAATATGGTTCTTTTTGTTTCAACAATTTTTAGCTTTACACCGATTTTGATGAAATTCGACAAGAAATTGAAAATGAAACCGAAAGAATTTCAGGAAATAATAAGGTAGGCACTGTTTAGAATATGAAAGACTTAAACAAAAGTAAATGTATTGCTGAACGTTTTCTGTATATAATAATATATAAGCGCATGGCAAAGTCATATTCTCCCTCTTTCCAGTACTGATGGTGGATATAGGGCCTAGTACAAGCTAGGTAAGCCACTGAGCTATATCCTAAAGCTATTTTTTGCTTTTTGATTTTTGTTTTTTTTCTTTTGAGACAGTGTCTCACTAAATTACCCAAGCTAGTCTAGAACTTGGGATCCACTTGTTTCACCTTCCCGAGTAACTGAGGCAGTCCTGCGTGTTGCCAGGCTTGGTTTATAAATTCATGATCTTAAACTTCTTTTAAAAAATGTAGCACTCCACAAACATAAAAACTTAGCTGAATAATTATTTCTTGGTGTAGGTTTTAGTGATTTATATCAGAATTCCCAGGATTGGGGAGGTGGAGGCAGAAGGATATGAGTTCAAGGCCAGCTGGAACAAATAGTTTCATAAACACCAAGGGCTAGGGACGTGACTCAGTGTGACTCAGTGATAGATTGTTTGGTGGGGAGGCCTGGGTTAGATCCCAAGTGCACACTGTCCTGACTTTCTTTTCTATTGTTATGATGAATACCCCAACAAAAGCAACTTAAGGGGGAAGGTTTATTTAGCTCAGGTCCCAGTCCATGGTGACACGGAAGTTACAGCAGCAAAAGCTTTTAAAGCATCTGGTCACGTTATGTTCAGAGTCAGAAGAGAACATTGAGTGCATGAATACATACTAATTTTTAATTGTCTTTTTCCACTTACATAGCCAAGGTACCACTCACAATTCAGATGAGTCTTTCCAAGAGTGATAAAGACAGTCTCCTTCAGGCATGCCCTTTGCCCAGGTGACTCTAGTTTCTGCCAAGAGTGATAAAGACAGTCTCCTTCGGGCTTGCCCTTTTCCCAGGTGACTCCAGTTTCCGCCACGTTGACAGTTAACACAGATACCAGACACAAACCTACCAGTGCACATTTGTGCATACACGTACATACCTTAAAACTTGTAGACAGATAAAGTATTTATATTTTGTGATCTTAACTGCATGGCATTTGAGTATAGTAAAATATTGCTTTCTAACAATGAGAGAATTTAAATCAAGTAGTCTAAGATACTTTTACTGTTGAAATAGTCTCATTTAAGTCCTTTTTGTGGCCTTTACTGTAGTTGCTTTCGTTTATATTGCTATTCTATGTTATCTGGAGGCACTTTAAACCTCACAAGTGATCCTGAGCCAGTTTTGTTGCCAGGTGCTATGATGCAGAAGTTATTTCCTAACAGAAAGTTGTTTTTGCAGTTTTTCTTTTTTCTTTTTTTTTTTTTTTTGGTGCCTGTTGAAACTTTTCAGTAACTGTTTTGCTCATTGTCAAACTCTGAGCTGGCACCTTGGAGTTACTACTGTTGCCACCACACTTCCTAAATTCCCTGCACCAGGTTTAACCTGTATCACAACAGGAAAAGATGTGACTAGTCTATGTCAGGGATAGCTTTTTGTCTCAGGGATCTGAAAATGGAAGTACATTGCCTGAATAAACTCACTGCATGTGTACACTTTTGCCACTTGATGTTCAAATACCTGGGACCAAATTCATGGACATGCCTTTTTACCTGTTAGTCTCTCAGCTCAGTGACATCATCATTTGGGGTAAATGAAAATGCATTGTTCATTTGTTAAGTGCATAATCTGTTAAGCCCTTTTAAAAAATGGCATATGCATGTAGAAAAGCAAGTGCAGTCATTCAGGGAGGAGAAATTTTATATATTAATGGTGTGGGCTTAGGTAGCGTTATAATCCTTGTTTACATGATTGACTGCCTTCTCATTCATGCTTCATTAAGCTTCTGCTACTGAACAGTTTTTGGAATCATAGTTTAATAAGTATTTTAAAACATCTAAAGTCTGTGTACTTGAATGTAATTTAACATTTCATTCATTGAAATTCAATGTTGATTGTAATATATTTGAAACCTGTTTTTAGGGAGTAAGCCCTGAGCCAATCCATCTTAAGGTTTTCTCACCCAACGTTGTCAATCTGACACTTGTGGATTTACCAGGAATGACCAAGGTAAGGAATATCTGTTGTCCATGTTTTTATTTAAAGAATTGTGCTTCGTTTCTTTTTAACATTAACCTAATATGAGAATAATGATTTGATTTTTGCAGTTACTGTTATTATCAGAACATTTTATATAGTTAGCCCTTCTTTCTCCTTAAAATGTTTTGTTTACCTGGGATCCTAGGGTATCATAGTCTAGAATTTCATCTATTATCTCACTGGCCACTCCTTTTCAGTGTCTCTTGCTGGTTTCTTCTTATTTCACCAAAGTCTATAAACACTCCCCCTCCCTTTTTATTTTTTTTACTTTTTAATTTTTTTTTCTTGGACCTCTTGTCCTCTTTAGGTACACAAAACACAACTAATTAGATTGATAGTATTATCAGTATGGAATATTCTTTCCCCAGATAGCTATATGAACTACTTTTTGCCTTTAATTTCTGCTTAGTCACCTAAATAAATTTGATTATCTAATTGAGGTAGATCCTAATGATTCTGTTTTAAAACATCACTTAAGGCAAGAATATAAAAGCATCATCCCCCAGCCTCTGTTCTGCTCTCTGTGTTCTCGATTGCCCTGACTGCCGTGTGCAGTTGTGTCTGTTTATTTGCCTCTTATTACAAGACAGATGCTCTAGGAAGACAGGAACTTGAATCTCCTAATTTTGTTGCTGTGACTTAACATATAGAAGAGTGTCAGATATTCTTACCAAATGATCAGTGGACTGATGGATATCATCTGTATGCAGTTGTTACTCAGCAGTCCTTGACATAGGATTTATGCATTAGTGAAGTTTTGATATTTGGCAGAGTTACATTTTGGGGCTTTGCAGATTGCCAGAATCACAAATACCTCTGTAGCACATTATTAAATTATCTTAGCTATTTATAAGTACAGCAGCAATTATGTTCTGTGAATTAAATTTGTGGAGAAAGCTGAGTTGATTTTGATTATTGTTCACCTTTGTTTGGTTTAGGTACCTGTAGGTGACCAGCCAAAGGATATTGAGCTTCAAATCAGAGAGCTTATTCTCCGGTTCATCAGTAATCCTAATTCCATCATACTTGCTGTCACTGCTGCAAATACAGATATGGCAACATCAGAAGCACTCAAGATTTCCAGAGAGGTAGATCCAGATGGTAAGTTCAGGTGTTTTATTTAATAAATGTTTGACTTGCCATGGTAAATCTTTCCTCAAGAAAGGAATATTATTTATTGAAAGGAATGTCTCCAGTTAATACAGATCTTAAATTGCTTTTCTATTTTCCTCACAATTTTAAACAGCAATTAGGATGGAAAACAGTTACTCGCTGTAAAGGGTAGGCAGAAATACTTCTCATATAAGGTCTATATTTGCTGTAGCTACCCAATAATTTTTTAACATCAACTTACTTTCTAAAATGTTTATTTGTGTAAATGAAATTTTGGTTTTTGAATAACCAACATTTAACAATAAATAACTTATAATTGTATAGACTATTATGATATAGGAAATAATTATAGAATCTACTTTCCACAGATTAAACAGCACTCTCAATGAGAGACCCTGTATCAAAAAATAGGACAGAAAGCAATTGAGGAAGACAACCCATGTATGGACTCCACATGAATACACATGCATGTGTACATACACACAAAAGCAATTAGGTGCAATTTAGAAACGACTTAATGGGGATAACATAATGGGAAAAGACTATAAGTGGTGATTTTGTAGGTTTGGAGCAAAAGAAAAATGTTTATAAGTGGAAATCCCTATTTAAAGTTGTATCTGTAGAGCAGCTGGAAGTGTTACATGCATTGGTGTAGAGTGCTGCATTTACTTTGTGAAGAACAGCTTTCTTTTGTTTCTTAAGACAGGATTTCTTTGTGTAGCTTGGCTGGCCTGGAACTCATTATGTAGACCAGACTGGTCTCTGCCTCTCAAGTGCTGGGATTAAAGCCACTTTCCTGCTATGGGGAACAACTTTCAGTCAGCAGTCCCCATGTAAAATACTCATGTGAAAGCCTTTAGAGCCTGGCATGCTAGCTCGTTGTAGCACCAGCATCCAGGAGGCTAAGGTTAGCCCAGACTGGTGTCCATTCAGACCCCATTTCAGAAATCTGGGGCTTAGCTGGTGATGGTTAGCAGGTGATGACTATCAGACAGTGGTTAGCTGGTGATCATTAGTGGATGATGGTTAGCAGGTGATGATTTATCAGGCGATGGTTAGCAGGTGATGGTTACCAGGTGATCATTTAGTGGGTGATGGTTCAGTGGATGATGGTTAGCAGGTGATGATTTACCAGGCAGTGGTTAGCTGGTGATCATTTAGTGGATGATGGTTAGCAGGTGATGATTTATCAGGCGATGGTTAGCGGGTGGTTAGCAGATGATGGTTTACTAGGTGATGGTTAGTGATGATGATTTAGCCTGTGAAGGCTCTTGCTGCCAGATGTAATGATCTGAGTTGGAGACCTCAGCTCCCACGTGGTGAAAGGAGAAACAAACTCCTCAAAGTTTTCCTCTGACCTCTGTACTAGCAGTCGTATTTACATGCTCTTCCACTCCTTCCACCCCAATGAATAAATGATTTTTAAAAACCTGTGTATACAAACATCTATGTCGAGTTTATTCATAGTTCCCCCAAACTGAAAAAAAAAGACTTCTCAAATCAGGAATGAATTTAGTACACCCATATGATAACCAACCCTGTTGAACAGTGAGGTATCGATGTCTGCTACAGTGTGGAAAGCACTCAGATGCATCATGGTGAGGGAAAGAATACAGAAATAGGACTGAAAGACGGGTTTGCTCTTTAGAAAAGTGTGTTGCAGGGTGGTGGCACTGGTATGTATTAAAGTGGGATGTACTTGTCAGAAAGAATAGAATTAGTGGGAGTGTGGTTCACTAGTACAGTGATTGCCTAGCACATCCAAAGCCCTAGGTGTCTTCCCCAACACTGCCAAAGGGTTGGGCAGGGGTCGAGATTGTATACCAGAAATAGTAAATATTGAACAAAATTTAAAATGCTTCAAGGTGTTGACCTAAGAACTAATAAGAAATTACTTATGGATCTGGAGAGTTGACTCAGTGGTTAAGAGCACTTGCTAACCTTTCAGAGGACCAGAGTTTGCTTCCCAGCACCCACATCAGTCAGCTCACAACTGCCTATCTTACTCTCTAGCTCCAGAGGATCCAAAACCCTGTGTGGCCCTCATTGCATGACACACATAGACACCCACATACACATAATTTAAAAAGCTATTTTCAAAAGTTTATCAATGAAGCAAATTGTAAGATTGTATGCCATATTTAAATTTATTTCATATAAAGTACCAGAAACAGTTAGAAAAATATTTCCAAAATGCTGAAGAGGCAATGTGTTAGGTAGGATGATTCATGAAGACTTCTTTATTAAATGCAATGCTTTTTTTAAAATGGATCTTTCTTCCCCTCCTTTTTATATTTACCAGGGCGCAGAACTCTAGCTGTAATCACCAAACTTGATCTCATGGATGCGGGTACTGATGCCATGGATGTATTGATGGGAAGGGTTATTCCAGTCAAGCTTGGAATAATTGGAGTAGTTAACAGGTTAGCAATTAAAATTGAATAAAGGACTGGAGAGTTAGTTCCGGGGTTAAGAATACTTGTTACTCTTACAGAGGACCTAAGTTCAAATTCCAGCACCCACACTGAATGACTCAGTGACTTGTAACTAGAGCTTCAATGCCCTCTTCTGTCCTCTAAGGATACCACCAGCATGCACGTATAAACATGTATGCACACATTTTCATGTAAATAAAAATACATATTTTTAAGGATGGGATATGAATCACAACATTCTCATTTCAAAGCAAGTCTGAATTTCTGAAAGTCGTCTGAAGTATGATGCTGCCCTGTTCTCTCCTCTTGTAATGCTGGGGTTGCTGCTGGAGTCATGCACTATGAAGACACAAAACCTCTCTGAGAACTTGGGGGTTTTGTTGTTGCTGGTTTTGTTTTTTAAAAGTTGTTTATTAGTATGTATGTGGAGGTCAGAGGACAACTTGGCAGGAACCAATTCTCCCCTTCTCCCATTTGGGTTTTAAACTTGGGTGTCAAGCTTGACAACAAGTCACGACAATTCCCTTTACAAGTTGTTCTTCCTCTCTGATTTTTCTCATGAAAAATGTTTCTAAGGTAGTCAGTGCCACAAAACGGAAGATGGTTTAATTATTAACCTTTATGAATTCTTGCCTACTACTCAAGTTATGTGTGAGAATGGTATTGGGTACAAAAAAAAAGTATTATCTAATTTATACCCCCTCAAGAAAATTTAAAGGTGGTGGAATTTTAATGATTGCTTTAATCCCATACCACTAGTAATGCTGTGTAATTGCCAGGATGTAACTTGGAAACTTTAAAGATATATCCTGAAAATTGCTGGTATTAAAAATTATAGAAGAGAGCCGGGCGGTGGTGGCGCACGCCTTTAATCCCAGCACTCGGGAGGCAGAGGCAGGTGGATCTCTGTGAGTTCGAGACCAAGCCTGGTCTACCGAGTGAGTTCCAGGACAGGCTCCAAAACAATACAGAGAAACCCTGTCTTGAAAAACCAAAAAAAAAAAAAAATATATATATATATATATATATTTATATATATAAGAGAAACCAACTACTGTTGAGTGCCCATGTTTTATATAGTCTACAGTGAGCAGTTTGCAGTGACATCCTTGGAATTCTCAGAGTAGTGCCCTAGTGGGAGGCAGTGCTGTCTGTGCTCAGAGAACAGTCTCTTAAGTCTCCAGTTAGCAGGAGACCGAGTGCTAGTTCCTATGTAGTCTGGATATGATAGGGTTTAAGTCACTTGTAACTTCTGTGGGCCTCAGGTCATTTAAAACTGAAAATATTTTATTATTAAGTGATATCTAAGGTCCATTCAAATTGTCTCTATATACATTCCTTTCTCACTTTAAAGACAACTTCCAGTCAGGTGGTGGCTCATGCCTTTAGTCCCAGCACTCGGGAGGCAGAGGTAGTCCAATCTCTGCGTGTTCAAGGCCAGACTGTTCTACAGAGCGAGTTCCAGGACAGCTAGGACTGTTACACAAAAAAACCTTGTCTCAGAAGGGGGAAAAAGAGGACGGCGACAACTTCCAACTAGTTTCTTTTCAGCCAAGCATGTGCTGTATATACTTCTGCTTCCAGTATTTGTAAATGGTTACACTTGAAGTTAACTTCTTTGTTCTTGGTACAATTTAGTCACCTGCCCATGGATAAAATAGAGCTGATTAAGGTACGCTTGCATTTTTATATCAGTCTACAACTTACGTGTGTGTAGGTTAATAGTAACAGTGAAGATAATACTGTTCGGCTTAAGTCAAGTCAAACAGTCCAGACTTGGCTGTCTGCCTTCCTTGGTGAGTTCTATCAACTGAGATGACAGTGCCCACTTGTAATAGAGGGTCACCAAAGTCTAAGAATACAGCCATATTAGAAGTCAGGAGATGAGCCAGGCGTTGGTGGCTCACGCCTTTAATCCCAGCACTCAGGAGGCAGAGGCAGGCGGATCTCTGTGAGTTCGAGACCACCCTGGTCTACAGAGCAAGTGCCAGGACAGCCTCCAAAACAATACAGAGAAACCCTGTCTCGAAAAACCAAAAAAATAAATAAAAAGCAGTTAGGAGAATGGTAGCTGGTGCTGACACTCAGCTAGAGCAGAAAAAGAACAGTGATGGCTTCAGTTGAACAAGTTTGTTTTGTTTTTTTTTCAACCGTAGGAGCCAGCTAGATATTAACAATAAGAAGAGTGTAACTGATTCCATCCGTGATGAGTATGCTTTTCTTCAAAAGAAATACCCATCTCTGGCCAACAGAAATGGAACGAAGTATCTTGCTAGGACCCTGAATAGGTAACATTTTCACCTTTTGAAGATGAAATGTTTTCATTTTGCTAACAGGTGTCTTGGAATGTTCCTGTTTAGTTTCATATGTGTTTTCATGCTCTTCCTTATAACTTCACTTCTGAGTTGTTGTAAAGCAAATGTCTCTATTTTTTTATTGGGATGTTTGATACTGAATCATGTGGTCTGGAATGAATATTCAAATAATTTTCTTAATTAGGAAGTTTTTATTTTTAATTTTCAGTTCAAACTCATTTCTCAACTATTATGTGGTTAAAATACTCAAAATTTATTCAAATAAAATATTTCCAATAGTGTTTACAGTCAAGTAGCAATAGCCACAAATCTTTGGGAAGCCCATCAAAGAGGGTTTATACTTTGTTGAGGCCCAGATCCTATGGAGTGATGATTCCCAGTTCGTTTAAAGTTGATCTAAGTTCCTGGATGACATGGAGGTAAATTTGCTTTTGATGTCTTCCTTTATTCATAACCTCCAGGATGCAAACAGCACTAGCAAAATCATTTAAGTGTCCACATGCCCACAAACCAGCATCAGTGATTTGGGGCTTGAACTTGGAGCATAGCCAAGGAGTATGTCCGTCCCTTTACACAATTCATTGCCATCTATGTCTGGCTTGTTGAACAAATATCAAAATACTCATCTGTTTTATGTGACCCATAAGAACAGCAGCAGTGGCCATTGTGGGGTACAGAAGGCTTTGGGGACTGGTGCCAGGAGGACAATGGCCACTACAGTATCCTGAGTGAGCGGTTAGGAAATTTTTAAGTTAATTGGGTTTTGAACTTTACTAAGATATCAGGTGACTTCCAGATACTTTAGATTTCATTAATTAAAATTTTTTTGTTTTCATATGATATGCCTTTTAATTCAAAATTTCTTTTATATTTATTCATAACAGAAATAACATATGTTCCATACCTCCTATTCTGAACACCTACTGATGTTGTAGGATCTAAAAGCCTTCCTTATATATAAGTGATTGAAGGGAAAATAATTTTCTCTCCTCCTATACATTGAAGGCAGATGAACTTGGATCTTAAGAAGGTGGATTTATTTATACTGTGTTGGGTGACTTTGTAAAAGATAAGTTATTAAACCAAAATTGTAGGTAGAATTGGACTGAGTGGCTTACTTTAGACTACACTAACATGAAAATAATGTGCTTTTTTTTTAAGTTTTATTTGTGACTAAAAGCATATGTCAGAAGTATTGACCAAAACAGCTACTTTTGTGAGTTTTTTTTTTCTCCTATTTTTTTTAGACTAAGGACCTATAATCTAAGATTGCTTCATTTCCTGTTCTTGTGATATGGGTGGGGAGGACTAAAAATTTCTTATTCTTACACAGTTAACTTAAATGAACAGAGTACTTCTGGCAGCAGATTTATATAGGATTTTCCCCATATAACATACAAGTAATTCTTGGGTGGATTGTAACTAGCTGTCCTATAACTCACTTCTGACACTATTTATGTAAAGGTAGCATCACATCTTATAGGTTAAGGTCTCAGTTTTTTTTTTGTTTTGTTTTGTTTTGTTTTGTTTTGTAGAATTTACCTTCTACTTCAGATGTCAGTTGCTGGCAATTGCTTTTCTTTGTCTTTTTTTTTATATTTTGTTTTTGGAAACATTCTTATTTACATATCCATCCTCCCATTCCCTTGCCCCCCCTTTCCTCCCATGCTTCCCACCGGCCCCCCAACCCACTCCCCAGGCATAGTGATACCCTCCATGGGGGATCATCAAAGTCCATCACAACATTTGGGGGAGGGCCCAGGCCCTCCTTTCTGTATCTGGGCTGCAATAGTATCCCTCCATAGAGAATAGGCTCCCAAAGTTCATTTGTGACCTAGGAATTAACTTTGGCTCCGCTGTTAGAATTTCCATAGATTGCTTTGGCCTCCTAGCTGGCAACCACATTCAAAGGGCTTGATTCAGTCCAATGCTGATTCCCGCACTTTACGATTAGGGTCTATGTGCTCTCATTAGGTCAGGTCAACTGTTTCTGCAGATATCTCCAGTTCCAGGCGCTGGTGGTATAGTTGTGAGCATAACTGCCTTTCGGCAATTGCTTCTTAATAGCTGTGATCCTGCGAATAGGCAGTGGACCTCAGTGAACATTTTACTTATGCTTACTCATGTATAATAAAAGATTACTATAAAGGATACAGGTGAAGCAATTAGAAGAGATAGATAAGGTGAGGTATAGGAATATTGAAAAGTGAACCAGGGCTTTGTACCCTCTCTGGGCATCCCAAGCTCCAGAACCTTTTAGTTTCATGAACTTTATGCTTCTGTTTTCATGGCAGCTTCATTATGTAGGTAGGATCAATTACCTCACTGACCATTGATGATCACTTCAATTGGCATTGTTTATCCCAACCCTTCGATCTTCATTAGTCTTTTTGGAAGCAGACATCAGTCCTCACTAGGAAGTTTTTCCCTTTATACACAGTTTTCATTGACTTGTTTGGAGTATTGGAATATGGTTTTATGCTAAAACCCTGCTTTTCTGATCTTTTAGGTTACTTATGCATCATATCAGAGATTGTTTGCCAGAGCTGAAAACAAGGATAAATGTCTTAGCTGCTCAATATCAGTCTCTTCTAAATAGCTATGGTGAACCCGTGGATGATAAAAGTGCTACTTTACTGCAGCTTATCACCAAATTTGCTACAGAGTACTGTAACACTATCGAAGGAACCGCAAAGTACATTGAAACTTCTGAGCTGTGAGTAAGGCATTTTTGTCAAGATTTGGTTACTTGGGTTTCAAGATCACTTTATCTTTGAAGTGACTTAGTTCATCTGACTGTGGTTTATTATCAATAAAACAGGAATATAAATTTGTAGAGATAAGAGGATTATTGTGTAGATATTTATAAACTGTCTATAAACATGGTGAAAAGTTACAGGCTTTTTTAAAAAGCAACTTTTTCTTTTTTGGTTTTTGGAGACCCCACATTACGTTGCTCAGGCTGTCCTCAAACTCATGACCTCCTGTCTCAGCCTCCTACATAGCTACAGTTGTGAGGCCACATCATGGTGTCAGACTTTGAATTGTTTTCCAACTTTTAAAAGCAAATCCAGCCACTCCCTCGCGTATGTGTGTACGTGCATGCGTGCCTGTGTGTGTGTGTCAGCAGACATGTGAACGTCAAAAGACAGCTATCAGAAGTTGGTTCTCTTCTGCCACTTGGGGGATTGAGGGATTAAGCTTGGATTGCTAGCCTGTTGTTCAAGCATCAGTACTCACTGTTGTTAGTTTTGCCTAGGAAGGCACAGTTGAGCATCTAAGGACCCCAGATGCATATCAGTAGCTGATTTCACCACAGTTCAGCATGATGAGACTAATGAGTATATCGGGCTTGTTCACAGAGCGCATCAGTAGAGAAGTGTGGGTAATCTCATAATAGCTGCACTGATACCAGGTTCTGCCCTGTGCTGGTTGGCAGCCTCGTGGGTTCTGCATCATATGTCCTGCTTTCAGTCACCTCTTCACTTCCATTTCTAGTCTCACATCTCCCAGATGACTGGCTGCTAGAATCCCTGGTGAAATTCTTCTGAGTCTCTATAGCAGTGTTTCTCAACCTGTGGATCGAGACTGCTTGGGGTTATTGTTCTGCTCTGCTTTCTAAGTCTATCAGGGCAAAGTCCAAGATAGCAAGCATTTTGTCAGCATTAGAATACCTGCTGAGCCATCTTACCAACCTTAACTTTTAAAATTGTCTTTTGTAGCCAGGCAGTGGTGGCCTAAGCCTTTTAACCCCAGAACTCAGGAGGCAGAGGCATGTGGATCTCTGTGAGTCGAGACCAGCCTGGTCTACAGAGCGAGTTCCAGGACAGCCTCCAAGACAATACAGAGAAACCCTGTCTCGAAAAACAAACAAACAAAAAAAGTGTTTTATGACCCCAATAGAAACCTAAGACAGAAGGGAAAGCAAATCAGAAAAAGTTATCTCTTTAGTTCTAGAAACCAACTTAGTTTCTACAATTATCATAATTCCATCATGAGCCCAGATTCTGGACATGGAGCCACAGGATTTGATGTTTACTCTGCTGGGTTTCAGTCCTATTTTGTTCTCATCTTCCCTGGTGTTTTATCCCTCCCTGTATAACTAGGCAGACTAAGAGTGATGTTTACATATGTATATATAAACTTTTTAAATGAAAAATTCAGTATTTCATGACATTTGGAAATTACATAAAATTTAAATGTCAGCCTATGTGCTTTATTGCAGCATATTTATACTCAAGTCATTTTTTAATTGATTGCCTGTTTTTGTACTTACTGGCATATTTGGGTAGTTGCAATAAATACTGAAAGGCATACATATTCAAATGTCTCACTTCTAGATTTTGTGAGTCACCAGAAACAAGGTACTATTTCCTTTCCTGGAGTAGCTGATAAGCTAGCTGAAGAAAATAGGGAAAAGATGATTAATAATGTTTGTTGTTGTTGCCTGAAGCCTTATATCAAATAGTTATTATATACTAAATGATATAAAACATAATATCCATAATCCTGAAAT
Organism: Mesocricetus auratus; assembly: GCF_017639785.1. Classification (NCBI taxonomy): domain Eukaryota; kingdom Metazoa; phylum Chordata; class Mammalia; order Rodentia; family Cricetidae; genus Mesocricetus; species Mesocricetus auratus. The sequence goes on from NW_024429192.1 coordinate 74,936,889, forward strand.
TACTTAAATTTTAATAGTAGAGAAACTGGCTCAAGAGATTTTAAGTTGAAGACATTGAAAAAGGGATAAGAAAGGGAGAAGTCAAAACCATCTCTATTTGTAGATGACAAGATTCTTTTACTTAAAATACCTCTTTTAATATACTAGAAAAGTCAACCTATTAAACACAAAGTTACACAATACAAAATCAATATTTTAAAAAATCCTTTATATGTATCAACAGTGTACTCTCAGAGTAAGAAATTAGGATAAATATCCCATTCAAATAACACAAAAAAATTAAGTATTAAGAAAATATGTGGGGCTGGAGAGATGGCTCAGAGGTTAAGAGCACTGACTGCTCTTCCAAAGGTCCTGAGTTCAATTCCCAGTAACCACACAGTGGCTCACAACCATCTATAATGAGATCTGGTGTCCTCTTCTGATATTCAGGCATAACACTGTATACATAATAAATAAATAAATCTTTAAAAACAACAGAAAAGAAAATATGTAGCCAAAGAGAAAAAGCTCTTCAAGAAGAACTTAAAGACATTGAAAGGGAAATCACAGAAGATATACTAAGTGATGGAAAGGACTTACATGCTCCTGGATGGACAAAATTAATATTTTGAAAATGACCATAAACCAAAATTAATTTACAGATTTAATGAAATACTATCAAAGTTCCAATATCATATTTTAAGGGTTTAGAAATACAAGCATTTATATAAACCCAACCTCAAATTATACTGTAGAGCTATGGTAATAAAAAGTCTGGTATTGGCATTAAAAACAGATATATCAACAGAATAGAGGACCCAGAAGTAAACTGAGAAAGATATGCCTATTTAATTTTTGACAATGGCAAAAACATTCATTTGATAAAATGTAGCCTGTTCAACAAGTAGTGCTGGCAGAACTGGATGTCCACATGCAGAATTAATTTGGATTCTCTCACCTTATACAAAAGTAAATTCAAAGTGAGCCAAAGACCACTGGAACTTCTAGAAGAAAACATAGGAAGTATCCTTCAAGACATTGGGGTAGGCAAGAATAGAACAAAACACAGGAACTAGTCTCAAGTATCAACATATAGGGACAACATGAAAATAAAAGTTTCTATGCAGCAAAATGGAACTATTAACAGAGAAAACAGCCTGTAGAATGGAAAGAAAATATTTTAACTAGCTACACTTCAGACAAGAATTTATAATCAGTTGCAGAAATTAATACCAAGGAAATAAAAATCCTAATCTACAAGTAGGAACTAAATGGGATAGTGTTAATAAAACCACACAGATAGCCAATAATTATTTTAAAAAGTGTTCAGTGGGGCTGGAGAGATGGCTCGGAGGTTAAGAGCACTGACTGTTCTTCCAGAGGTCCTGAGTTCAATTCACAGTAACCACATGGTGGCTTACAACCACCTTGAATGAAATCTGGTGCCCTCTGCTGGCATGCAGGCAGAAGACTGTACACACAATAAATAAATATTTTTAAAAAAAAGTGTTCAGTATTTTGAGATACTACTTGACCCCAGTCACAGTGGCCTTCATCAACAAAGTTGAGAAAATGTTAGAGTGCAATTCATATTCACTGCTGATGGGAGTGGGAATTAATATATCCATTGTGAAAATGAATTTAGGTATTTCTCAGAAAATTAAAAATAGTATATCTGTATGACCCAGCAGTTTTACTGTAGGGCATATATACCCAGAGAACTCCATGACCTACCATAACCATGATCGCACTTCATGTTTATTGTTGTTCTATTCACTATAGCAAATAGTTTGAATCAACCTACTCTCGGATAATGAATACTTGGTCATATATGAATGGAATACTATCCAGCTCTAAAGAAAAAAATCGCAAAATTTGAAAGAAAATAAACAGAATGGTGGGGTATAAATTAATACAGTCATTGGGTTTATGATAAGGCTTTCTCGGAAAATGAGAAAACCTGTAAAGAAAAATATAACTTATAGCTTCTTTCCTGTATAGCAACATGTAATCATATAATATAATTCATTGTTTTTCAGATGCGGTGGTGCTAGGATTTGTTATATTTTCCATGAAACTTTTGGACGAACCTTAGAATCTGTTGACCCACTAGGTGGCCTTAACACCATTGACATTTTGACTGCCATTAGAAATGCTACTGTGAGTATGCTTAACCAAAAAGAAAGTGGGGAGAACTTTATTTGAATGCACATTTTTCATGATTAATGTACAGCTTGTTTTGCTCTCATACTTGAAACATTTTTTAGAAGAAGAAAAAAGGAACAAAAAATGGGATTCCTTTTCTTATCTTTTGAAAGACCTGAAGTTATGCATAACTAGAATAAGAGAGCTAAGTTTTGTCTTTTCAGGGTCCCCGTCCCGCTTTATTTGTGCCTGAGGTTTCATTTGAGTTATTGGTCAAACGGCAAATCAAGCGTCTAGAAGAGCCCAGTCTTCGGTGTGTGGAACTGGTCCATGAGGAAATGCAGAGGATCATTCAGCATTGTAGTAATTACAGCACACAGGTACCTATGAGGTGGAGCAGGGCCCATCAGATCCGTCCTGAGTTCAGAGAGGGAGGAAATGGGTGAAAAGTAAACTCCGTAGTTTCCTTACCTAAGAGTAATTTGAAATGATGTTCTTAAATGTAACTTCCAAGTCTAATTTAATACTTCAGTGGTTTTTAAATTTTCAATTAAGCAAACTAACATCTTTATTTCTCTGTTACATATAGGAATTGTTACGGTTTCCTAAACTTCATGATGCCATAGTTGAAGTAGTGACATGTCTTCTTCGTAAAAGACTGCCTGTTACAAATGAAATGGTGAGCTACTGTCTGGTTTGAGTTACCATCAGCAAAATTTAATTTGGTTGGGTTTCTTTTTTTCAGTATGACATTGTGATTGCTTCAGGCATGTTTCCCAGTAAACTGTGTAAATCTTAAGTATTTGCATCTTATTTCCAAAGAAGGTTGTTAGTAATTTTTTGTTTTGTTTTGTTTTTTGAGACAGGGTTTCTCTGTGGCTTTGGAGGCTGTCCTGGAACTAGCTCTTGTAGACCAGGCTGGCCTCGAACTCACAGAGATCCGCCTGCCTCTGCCTCCCAAGTACTGGGATTAAAGGCGTGCGCCACCAGCACCCGGCAGTTGTTAGTAATTTTAGTACACAGTATTTTTGATACTTTAATCATGACAATTAAAATTCCAAGTTTCATGAGGACAGAGTATTGTTGAAGGTCTTGAGCAGCTACTTCTATGCTGTGCAGCCATTGATTGTTGCGGTAAATTAGCTGTTTCTGGACTCAGTAGGCCAGATCTTTACAGCAAGCTCACTTATTCTAGAGCACAACACTCTGCTCGTTCTATGACCTGATGGTAGGAGTTAGCTATTACTATAGTGAGATGCACCTATCCACCCTGTCCCCATAAAACGCTAAAATTGACAGAAATGTGAGCTTAAGCATTTGAAATTACTCCTATGCCTCTAATTGGCTAGCAGTTTTTTGTTTTCTTTCTGAGTCTTGGTTCAGATTACTTAGCCTCATTTGACGTTTATCAGTAGTAGAATCCTTGGAACTCTTGGTGAGTGGCTGCTGAGTGGTCACTTTCTCATCAGGGGTTGCTGTCAGTCAGATGCCTAACCCTGATCTCACACTCTACCCACCAGCATCATAGAACCACTGGAACTTCTCATCACCAGCTCTGCACCATTGAGTTTGAATAACAGAGTTGTTCTGGATCTTGAGACAGTACAGGGGAGTCATAAAAGCCTTGGTTCCTCTTGTACTACCTTTTTCTCAGCATATTTTTGTCTGTATCATATGATTTAACTAGAAGCACTATAGCGTTGGCCAGCAGACAACTACTTGTTAAATAGGAGCTCACCTTGTGTGGTACTTGATAAGTAATGTTTTGATAATCTTTCTTTTGTTCCGAATTGGCATTGGGGGAGTCAGTTTTGGAGAAAAGCTGTGACCAGAAACATTTAAAGTCTGTAAGATTAAAAAAATACTTTAAATGTGGCCATGGCACTGTAAAAAACCCTTACCCTCACCAATATTTCTGTAAGCAACCCTTCTAAAACTCAGTGGGGCATTAAAGGCAGATGAAACAAAAGGGACTGCTAATTGGGAAGAAGAAAAGAATAAGTAGGAGGGGGAGAGGACAATGAGAATAATGGTGAGTTTGATTAAAGTACATTATAAACATTTGAAAGCATCACAAGTAAAATCAGTTACAGATAACTAATACATATTACTTTATTAAAGATAAAAAATGATGTAAGTCTTAGGAATTCTGTAGAAGAATGAAAACATTAATTTTCACTTTTCCTTTTGATTTTAACTATGTGCTTCATGGTTCAGGCTAAATTATTACTAACTACCTTGGGCTTTAATCTATCCATCATCAGAATAAAATTAGCAACTTATATCCTTAATTATGAACTGTTTCTTGTTAAAATTGAATATAAGTTTTGACACTATAATGCATGATCTGAAGTTTGAATAACAAATTTGTTTATTAAAAGCTTGGAATTTAAAATTGCGTCAGGTAAAACACTTATTAGGCAAAAGGTGTTATTTGGAGTATAGTGATCAAGTATTTGAAACTGTTTCTTATACTTTTTCAATATTGTCTGAATAATAAGTTTTTTTTATATTTAGACTTCTCAAAGTTAAGGTAGACAGGTGTATTTTTCTTTATATTAGCCTTATTTTGTTTTTTGTAGGTACATAACTTAGTGGCAATAGAGCTAGCTTATATCAACACAAAACATCCCGACTTTGCTGATGCCTGTGGGCTAATGAACAATAATATAGAGGTGAGTATAGTAATTTGTTTTTAATTAATTAGAAGCAAGCTTGCTTCACATGTCAATCCCAGCTCCCTCTCGCTCTCTTCCTCCCCAGCCCTTCCCCCAATCCCCACTCCATTCCCCAGGGAGGGTGAGGCCCTCCCCCTAGTGACCATTTTTTAGAAGTTGGAAAAAAACTACAAGTAGTTTCATACAAAAGATATGGCATATTATTGTTGGTTTGTGCCCAGGAAATATGTTAAAGTAATTACATTGCTTTCTTAACTTTAGTTCTCAAAATCACCTGGGACAATTACTTTTTTTTTTTCACTTTCAGTACTATTTCCAGGAGTCAGTTTTTTTTGTTGTTTTGTTTTGTTTAGGATAACTCTTTTTAAAAAACAGACATTTAAGTTATGAGGTTTTTGGTTGTTTTTTGTAGTCTGAATGACTTTTAAGATTTTATGTGATCTGTATACTCAAATTCTTCTACCCTTCATCTGGGAGTCCCTAATAGAGAGCCGCTGTTGCTGATGCCGTATTGTATCCCTGAGTAATTGTGTTTAGGCAGAAAACAATTATGGCATAAGTTTCCAAGAGTAATAGGATAAATCTGCAAGTTGCTACACACTTTTCAGCTAAGACATAGGCCTGTATCTCAATATTCTGATAAGCACAAAAACTTGGTTACATTTTATAGGAACAAAGAAGAAACAGACTAGCAAGAGAACTACCTTCAGCTGTATCACGAGACAAGGTAAATAAATAAAACTTTTTATGGTATATTCCCCAAACCCAGAGCTCAGCCTCAGCCAGGTGTATTTCTCTGTGAGAATGTGTTTTTCTTCCTCTGTCTCTAATAGTTTAAGGGTGTTAGTATATAATGTTTTAAAAAGCTTTGAATAATTTAAAAAGGTGGCTTTTAAGTATCAAGGATTCTTTATAAGATTTAGATCTCTTTAATAATGATTTTATTGCAAGGGCTTTGGAAGAGGAGCGACAGCTGTGTATGTAGTAAGTGTTAATTCTTGGCAGTGACTTTCAGCAGTTGTACCTCTTATCCTGGGTTCACTGTCAGAAAAGCTCTCATTAAGTGCTCGACAACCCCCACCCCCAGGAGCAGCAAGTAGCTTCAGATTCTGTTTTTCTTAAGTAAGTTTTTAAATGCAGAAAAGCTTGACAAGGGACAGTGCTGTAGGAAATAAATCAGAGTGTAGACTTGTATCTCCATGGGCACTTTTGTTTTTGTATCACTTTACTATTTTGTTTATAAAGGGAGAATTTTGTCTATAAAATGTTTCCAAATGCATTTGGTGTCCTTGATTTTTTTTTCCCCCCTGCATTTTTGCCTTTAGTCTTCTAAAGTTCCAAGTGCTTTGGCACCTGCCTCCCAGGAGCCCTCCCCTGCTGCTTCTGCTGAGGCTGATGGCAAGGTCTGTTCTCATTCCTAATCTAAGCGTGCATGTCAAATTTGAAGACAGTATGCTGAATAAAACAATATTAATACGGGGCATTGTATTAGACTATTTTAGCCTATCCATATTTTTAAATTGTATAGCAAAGTATATATCTGAGTATTGTTGACATGCTTTCCTTTGCTTGCTATATAGAAGATATACATAGAAGAAATGATATCCTACTTTTAAACTTTCAAGCTATTGCTGTTTAAATCTTGCTTGTTAAATTGCATGTTTTAACATATCTTTTAACAGTTAATTCAGGACAGCAGAAGAGAAACTAAAAATGTGAGTCTCTTGCTTTAGAATGAAAATGTTGGTGCCTTTGGTTCTCACTAAAACACTTCACATTCATCAAAAAACCTGTTCGTACAGTGACTTCCATTTCTTGTCTGTGTTATGGTCTTAATGTTCCTTTTATCTGACCCATGTAAGATGGCATTGGTCTATCTTTAGCAATGTTTTAACTGTTATTAACAATAGCCATTCCTCCCTCTGTTGCCTTCAAGATTAGCTTCCAGTGTCTTCATTTGTTAAAGATTAAGATTTCAGAACTGGAAATGGTACTCTGGGACCGTTCCTCTGTAAAGGTCTGAGCTCTAGTCTCTTGAGTGCTTTCCTGTGTTCCCCATCAGTGTCTGCATTAACTCTAAATATAGAATTTCACGTGTGCTTTCAAAGCTTAAGAAAATTCAGAACATATGGAGGCTGTGAGAGGTTAAAGCTTGTCGATTCTTTACAAAAGAAAGCTTGTCAATTCTTGATAAGCATTTTCACAAAAGATCACGGGTAGAATACTCAGACCTATTCCTTTTCTACTCTTTCTTCCATCACTTACTAAGTGTAAGTTTCTCATCCTCTGAGCCTTACAGACCTCTCGGCCATCGTCTTCAGGGAACCATGCAAATCACTGCACAAGTTATATTTCATTCATGGTTCATTTTCCTTATGAGTCCATTTCATTTATAATTCAATGCACTAAAAATGTAATTACTCACTAACACTTAAATATAGACATTGCTTATTTTTATGTTTTTGATATTGTGACAGATTTTTCAAATTTGAATGATTCCCCGAGCTGCTATTTTTCTTACAAGTACCATAAGTCTTCTACTACATTTATATGGCCCAATTCTCTTAAAGATTGTTGTATTTTGTTTTTCTCACTGTAGCAAACAGTCATTATTTCTTTTAGAAGTCAAGAGTCAGAACCCAGAAAATAAGGTTGCAGAAGCAACTATGGTAAAAGGGAGCAATGGTTTCTCACTGGATCCTTTCTCAGGATGAGGGATGGGAAAGCGTATATATTGTGCTCATGTTACATTTCACATTTTAGGTAGCTTGTTGATGTGATAATTGGGTCTGAGGATGTAGTCTTCTCTCTCTTATTAAAGAGGTTTACTTTTCCTTTTGACTAGCAGGGTTATAAACTAGTTATAGAAATATATAGAGGCATGAGTTCACAAGTTCTATAAAACTCATGTTCAATAGTTAGTGTTGAAGATCACTTTGATGAGATGCAACCAAGCAACAGTTCTGTTTCCTCCTGTGTGCTTTTAATGTAGTGTTTGAGGAGTGGAGAAAGATGTAACATTTTGAAAAGTCAGTAAATGATAAATAAAAAGTAATTAAATGGGACCTGAATTGGCTATTGGCTTGCAGACAGCTTCAAACAGAACCTCTCAGGTTTCTAGTGACAAATGCCACCATTATCTCTGACTTCATTATATATTTGAATAAATTATAGATAGGTACTTCCTGTGTGTTCTTGATTACCATCCAACAAAATGAACATTTTTTGTCAGATATACAGAGTATAGGTTTCGCACATATGTTTTCAGGTTATATCTGCAGGTGGTGGGATTGGAGATGGTGGTCAAGAACCAGCAACAGGCAACTGGAGAGGAATGTTGAAAACTTCAAAAGCTGAAGAATTGCTTGCTGAAGAAAAATCAAAACCAATCCCAATTATGCCAGCAAGTCCACAGAAAGGTCATGCTGTCAATTTGCTGGATGTGGTAAGTCATAACAATTTGATTTAAATCTACAGACAAACCAAGTTATAACAAAAGAAATTAAAGTCTCGAAATTTTTTAGCTTTTAAATATTAAATGTTGCCATTTCAAAATGGCACAGAAGTAATATTTTCCCCTTATCCTTTTAGCCAGTTCCAGTTGCACGAAAACTGTCTGCCCGTGAACAGCGAGATTGTGAGGTTATTGAAAGACTCATCAAATCATATTTTCTAATTGTCAGAAAGAATATTCAAGACAGGTCAGTATTATTTAATATATGAATACCACTGGATGCATTCATGATCTGTTTTAATCTTACATGAAACATTTTAGATTAGCTTTGATTCTAAATCTAAACTGTGGTAACAGACTTATTAGTCTGTTAACATGGAATGATTAGGGTATTGTGTATCAGCTGGAAAAAAATAAAAAAACTAAGAGGATCAAGGAATAGTGATGTGGGCTGGAGAGATGGTTCAGAGGTTAAGAGCACTAGCTGCTCTTCCAGAGGTCCTGAGTTCAATTCCCAGCAACCACATGGTGGCTCACAACCATCTGTAATGAGATCTGGTGCCCTCTTCTGGCCTGCAGGCATGTAGGCAAACACTGTATACATAATACACAAATAAATCTTAAAAAAAAAAAAGGAATAGTGATGTGTGTCTACAATCACAGGTATAGAAAAGACTCAGCCTCAAGGAGATCACAAATATAAGGCCAGCCTGAGATGATCCCCTACCCTAGTCTCCAAACAAAATAATTAGAAAAGGGTGGCAGTATGGGTCCATGCTACGGTATAGAATTAGTTTAGTATAGTATTCATGAGGCATTGGATTCAGTCCCCACAGTGCTCTGAAAAAAATTGAAAAACATAAAGTCAACATGGTTACATTTTATTACCTTATTCAAAATAAAGCACACCCTTTGCCAGTAATAACTTCCTATCTGCCTCACTTCTAATATGCCATATTTATGAACTAGCCTACTAACCATTTCATGTTAGTGGGAACACAATAATTAATATGTGACCTTTTGTCTGACTTCCTTCTCTTGTGAGTGTACCTCCCCTTTTTAAAAAAATATTTAAGAATTCCTTGTGTTTTGATCATTTGCACTCTCCCTCTTCCTCCTCTTTCAAAATCCATCTCCTTCTGTCCCTTCTCACCAAATATGTTTGTTTTTCCCATCCCCAATCAAGGCCAGTTTGCACTGCCTAATGCTCTTAGATGTCTGGCCTTCTGCTGGAGTTTGCTTGACTTAACAGGGGCTGTACTCTAACTCTCTGCCAGCAGCTGAGAATTGCCAATAGCTCCTCTGCTGGGGATGGAACTTTGTACCTCACACCCTAATGAATTTTGGTCTAGTTTAGCCTTGCACAACTGCCAAGTTCATATTTGCAACTGCTCTGCTGTGTCCAGAAAAGTTTCCTTGGCAACCACCAGCTCTTCCGCAATGATCCTCTATCCTTGGGAGGAGATATAGGTGCTCCATTTAGGGCTCAACATTGTGCGATGTCTTATTCTTTGCATCTTGACCACTTGTGGGTCTCTGTGTTAACCACCATCTACATTTCTCTGGTGACAGTTGAGAGATGTCTTAATCTATGGGTATAAGGTAGGTCATTATGAACTGGTTTAATACGATATCCATTTAGTGTAATGGTGGTAGGTTCTCTTCTAAGGTCTTTGACCCGTGTAGCCATTAGGGTCTTAACTGGGTAATGGTGCCAGATACGGGATTTGTCTACTTATCAATGTGTTTTAAAGCTTGTTCATACTATGGTATGGTTTAGCACTTTTTTTTCGGTTGACTATAATACTGGATGATTATTATATGTTGTACCATACTTTGTGTATCTACTCATCACATTATGAATATTTGATTTTCAGTTTTGGCTGTTAAGAATTATGGTCATTGTTGTCTTTATGTATAGGATGATAAGTGAGATGAATAAAGCTAATATATAAAAGATTGTGGCTTTGCTTAATATTATTTGAAGGGCATCTCTTACTAAGTATATTAAATATTCGGTGTTCTTATTATTTTACAAAGCCATACTCTTTAAAAAAAAGTCTAAAGGGGTGGTTATCAACCCTAATGCTGTGACCCTTTAATATAGTTCCTCGTGTTGTGCTGACCCCCTACCATAAGATTATTTCATTGCTACTTCATAACTCTAATTTTGCTGTTATGAGTCAGAATTAAATATCTGATATGCAGGGTGTCTATTACTCAACTCCTGTGAAAGGGTCATTTGACACCCCCCCATCCCACCCTACCCACCACCCCACCCCACCCCCCACCCCAGGAGTTGCGACCCACATGTTGAGAACCACTGGTCTACATTTTTGAAAATAGAATTATTACTAAGACTTCATGGTTTTACTTTGCTTTGCAGCGTCCCAAAGGCAGTCATGCATTTTTTGGTTAATCATGTGAAAGATACTCTTCAGAGTGAATTAGTAGGACAGCTGTATAAGTCTTCCTTACTAGATGATCTTCTGACCGAATCTGAGGACATGGCTCAGCGCAGAAAAGAAGCAGCTGACATGCTAAAGGTAACTGTTGTTTTCCATTTTCCTCCTGGAATACACATATACCAAAGTCTAAAACTGCATTCTCACCTTGCTCCCCACCCCCACTCATTGGTACTTGATTAGATTCAAATTTCAGAGAAGATACTGCCTTTCTTTAAGCATTGAAAATGGAGACATTTCTCTACAAAATTCAGATTTATGTTGTAACTGGAATGTTTATATCTTTTAATGCAGGCATTACAAGGAGCCAGTCAAATTATTGCTGAAATCCGAGAGACTCATCTCTGGTGAACAGAACTGTTGAACACCCAGACTTTTGACTTGAACCTGCTAGCTACTGCCTTCCTGAGTAGATGTTTATTTATGAACTCCTGTGTATTGCAGTGTATGAATTTGCTTGTGTGAAGACTGGCTATAAGCTGAAAAGTATACTCTGCATTACAAAATCACATACTTAATTCACATTTTTAAAGTTTCCCGTGATACATGTATATCAAATGTGTCTGTTTCAGTCAAACTTACAAGAACAATTGATGTTCTAGTTGTACAGAGCAGTTTGTGTGTGGACATGATGACCTGTGTAACTTTTTTTTAGTCTTAAAGCTGCAGCTGTAGTCCTCAGAAAGGAAGCTCCAGGACATTTCATGACTGTAATGCATGCACTATTTGTATAGACCCATCTGGCTGTAAAAGATGGAGCTTGGCAAGTTCCTCACATAATCAATGTATCCACCTATCCTTCATTTTTAGTCTTAAAAAACAAACTCTGCTCTTTTAAGAAATGTGTAAGATCTGAAAGACTATCATAAAGATGTAGGAACAGACTATAGCTAATGGTTTATCCATTTCTGAGTCTACATTGCCCTAGTGTTAAAACTTTAAATATACTTTGATTCATAATGAAGCCTGAAGACATGAATTGACTCCCTGAATTAAAAACAACTATTGGGAATTTACTTGATAACAATGGCAAGTCCTTTTAATTTCTGGAAAATTCGATGATGACCTAAGTTTCCCTTAGTTTACAAACAGTAACAGCAATTCAGATACTCTTAAAGTGTGCCAATTGCATCAGGCTCTAAGACTGACAATGAGGTGAGACCTACAATTCACTCTCTACACAATGACATACATTAGAATAGTATGAAAACACTGGTGGAACTTTGTTACTTAAAGAGAAATACTTGGACATATACCTAAAGGCTTACAGACTACTAAACTGGTATTTGGAGATTGAGGGTTGTGTTTACAACCTATTGTGTGAAAATTGCCTGGGGAATTCATGATGTAAACTAAGCATTAAAAATTTTTCAGACCTAAGTAAAAATCTTTGGTGTGTCTGGTTCTGTCTCTAACAAAATATTAGTGTTGCAAATACTAAAATTTCTTTTCAGGTTATGGCCAGGCATTTTCTGAAATATTATTAGCAAGTAAAACAAGAACATGTTATCTTTAGTTTATGATACCCACTTAGTAATCTCAAACACAAAAGGGTCCACTTCAGTGTGATGACACAATTCATTGACAGTGAGTGCACACTGCCTAAGTATGTTAGCATTCTAAAAAGTACCCTGCCACCCAACTATTAGGTGTCCATGATTTGTTTCTTAAGAGAGATGACTACCACTGTAGCCTTTTGAGTTTATAAGGGGAAAAAGATGAACCTTTGTCCAACATTTCGAGTAGGTTTTAAATGGAAGATGTTCACTTTAAAAACATGCAACAATAGTGTACTTATTAGCACTACACACTTTGTACAAAGAAAACAAAAGCTTCCTTTGTGTGCTTTTACACCAAGTTGTGTTCTGAAACAGGAGGTAATCTCTGGCATATTTATAAGACCACTGTATGTACTTTCTGTGTAAATAAAGCTGCTGGTATGAAATGACATTAAAGTTTGCCAGTACATGAATTTTTCCAGACATGCCTCAGAAAAAGGTTTAAATATAATAGCTGCATCTTTTAAACATCTGAATGTACTTCATAACCTAATAATTAACTTGTATTACCAAGTTTTATGGTATTTTTCCTATTACATTTTATCTACAGGCTGAAGATAAAAACTTGTTTCAAGTAACCCAGGGGTGAATCCTCAGAGGGAACATGACACCTTGCTGCAAGACTTCCAGAAACTGCTCAACACTTAATGCTTCCCTTGTCCCCGTGCACAGTCGGGTGGCACTATCTTGATTTACAGAAACAGTTCTGGAGAATTAATTTGCCTAGTATATACAAACCTCAACTAGTTTGACCTCAAGACTTCCTCGTGACTGCATACTTGGTGAGATACTTTCATTCTTTGGTTCCTTGGGTCTGCCTTGGGAACCCACTGACAAAAATAGGCAATTATGAGTAAATATACTGATTGAAACACAGGCAAGAACATGGAAAACTGAACTGCAGATGAAATCTGGCACTGATTTGTGAGGTTTTTTTTTGAGAAGAAACTATTTCTTACATTTCCAACAGACATTAGAAGCTTGGCGAGTTTACGGAGCTGTGTAACACCACTGAAATCAGTAAATGCTCTTCACCTTACAGTGTGTAATTCCACACTTCATTTCCACTGTACTTCATCAGTCCAAGAAGCAAGATGGACAGATTTCTCATAAGAATAAACCACAGTTAAATAACTTTATTGAAAAATACACAAAAGTATTTACATTGTAAAGCCTTGAGGATATTCCACTCTTGGTTTTTGAAGACCCTCCATGTTTTGAAGATGAATGATGGACAAATCTGGACAAAATCTTTCACAACTGCAGCCATTTTATAATGTAGAAATTCCTTTTTCCTATTTTAAGCAAGGAGAGTCCATTCTTGAGAATATGTTGTCCAATTACTAAAACACTCTCAGGATTTGTTACCTGTCTGTGATTTATACTGACTCCGCCTTCTGTTATCATCCGATACCTGAAAATAGAAAAGTTTAATAACTAGAAGTATCTAATCACCTGACGAGACCTGACTTCTACTCTTTGAGGGAAGTTGTCAGTTCGTCACCCGGCTGATCTGAACTCACACTGCAACTCATACACTAAGTATGCCTTAACCTCCCAAGCATCTGAGCTTACAGGCCTGCACCACAGGCTCAGGTAGCCCAGCTTTTTGACACATTCACCTCATAATGGTTTTTAGTGGAGATTCAATTTCAGAATCTCTCTATGTTTGTGTAGGGAAAAAAACTGCCAGACAAAAAACTCCTGAAAACAAAAACAATTGTTTTAAAGTATGCTACCCATAAGATGCAGGTAACAAATACCCATACTTGAATCTTTAGGAAACTGGAACATATTAAGACTAATAAGAATTTTGTTTTTATTTTAAACAATATTAATCAGCTGATTTCATAAATGGAGAAGTCAATAGCATGATAGCAGAGGTTAAGTTTTACACACCATCATATCCAATAAGGTACTTACTATGTGCTAAATATAAGTAGCATCAAAGAAACAGAGACAATGCTAACACCAGTGTCCAACACTGTTGTGCTATGAGGGATTAGGTATTTTTCTTGGGGCACACTGGGTAGGTGAGGGCTGGGAATTGATTTGACAGGTAAGATTATTTATAAATATATTGGTTTTTCTAAGACAGGATTTATCTGTATTTTGTAGGCTATCTTGGAAATCACTCTGTAGAACAGGCTGGCCTCGAACTCACAGAGATCCGCCTGCCTCTGCCTCCTGCGTGCTGGGATTAAAGGCGTGTGCCACCAATGCCCAGCTGACAGGTATGATTATTAAGACTGGATGAGCCGGGCGGTGGTGGCACACGCCTTTAATCCCAGCACGCAGGAGGCAGAGGCAGGGGATCTCTGTGAGTTTGAGACCAAGCCTGGTCTACCGAGCAAGTTCCAGGACAGGCTTCAAAACAATACAGAGAAACCCTGTCTCGAAAAAAGCAAAATAAAAAAAAGACTGGATGATAGTAATTTTGACCATCAAGGAGAAGAAATAAAATGGAGCCTTGGAAGTCTATGGATAAAGTGTTACTAAAGCTAACTCGAGCACAGCTTTATAAAATCAAGCCAACAACAAAAATGTTTCTATATAAAGATAAATTCTTATAGGAAGACTGTTTACATGCTGAATGTGCAGGCCAACCCTACTTAATGTATGAAAATGCAGAACCACTGCTGGCTGACCAAGCAACAGATACACAGACCCAAGTTCACAAGAAAATGCATGAACCCACACATGTTTCAATGGCGAACTGAACTCCAGTTTTAAGTTTAGTGCATTTTAAGTAAAATATATTAAGGAATAAATAAATAAGGTAGAGTGGCAGGTCATGAACAAAAACACATGGTACTTATTCAGCACCCAGAAATTTAGAGCTCACTGGAGAGTCAGACATTCCAAAACAACTGAAAGAAAGCAACTAACCAATGTCATTCATGTAATAACCATGGGCAAATGACAGGGACTTACATGCAAAAGTCCCATAGAGAAGGCACCAAGGGCTCCTGATTATTGCTTTTTCTCGTACATGCTGCTGTTCAATTATAATGGATATTCCACATGCCAAATTGCTTTTTGTAGAGCAAAAGGATTATTCCCTGAGGAAACAGTAATTCCCAAGGAGAATATTCTAGTTTATAAGCTTTATGAAGTTCTGTTTCTGTGTCCACTTCAGTAATTAATTGTGAAACAGATCCTGTCCTCAAGTGAGGCTGAATAAGAGAGAGGGAGGTCCTCTGTGACCAAATCCCTGAGCTGACTGATCCCAGGGAAGTACTGCATGAAGGATCACTCTATGAGCCTCACTTCTGCAGGAAATGAGTTACATGAAAGAAAGCAAGGCCCAGAAAACACTCTGGAAACATGCTGGTAAGTGCAACATTTCATAGGGAATTAAGAATCAAAGCTAAATCTTACCCTCGGGGACCATCTGGAATGGCATTTGCTTTCCGGCATGTATCTATGACACTTGTTCCAGGGTCGAGAACTAATTCAGAAAATGAAGCTTCTTTAAACAATTCTTTTAACTCTTGGTCAGACATGACCTCCAGTGCCTCTATGCTGCTATGGTAAAGTGCTTGTGTACACCTGAAAAACACGAAGCCACATCAGGGACTGCTTTCCCCTACCCCTGGCCTGTTATGGAGTGCCCACTGTGTTCCACAGTATAGTTTTTCATTCAGCAGCATCATCGATTTTGTATATCCACTAAATATTTATCCACAAAGACACTTATGTTAAATACAGTCCAGGTTAGTCATGAGAAACTAAGTTTCATTAACCTCTCTCAGCATTCCCTAGATACCTGTAGTTCTTTATTGAGGGGCTGGGCCACGTGAGATTCCCCCTTCTGTGTTACACACCTATCAGTATTACACTTGTTTCGGCAGCCTTACTGTTGTACTGTGAGTGATGCTCCCCTATCATTTCTAGGAGACACAATCTTTCCTTCCTTTCTTCCAAGATGAGCCTTCTGTGGAGTTGTGTTGTGTACTAGGAACACTATGCTAAAGCCAACCTTTTAGCAGCGTCCAGACCTTCCTGTCCATGAACAAGCTTTGTCACTTCTGCAGCCAGTCGTTTCTGAGCACCCCGCTTTTCGGGCTCTTTGACATGCAGCTGCATAATGTGATCAATCTCCGGAAGGGGGAGAAAAGTGAAGAGCTTCAGGTACCTACAAGTCAAAAGAAGATGCATTACATGTGCAGCTATCCACATGTGCAGCTTTAAATTCATTTTCAAATTTATGCATGAAAAACTGTAGAATGCACTTAAATTATACACTTAAGACAAACACAACCCTTATGGACCATATTTTCCAATACTTGTTTTCCACTTGTACAGCCCCATCTCCTTCCCTTTTTACTGCCAAGAGATAATTTGTGTGCCTCCTTCCTAAGCATACTTTAACATGTTTTATGTGTTTCCTTAAAAAGCATTGCATAACTTAAAATTTGATATAAGCAGTATTCTGTATGTTAACTTTTGTAAAAATGCTATTTAGAAAAAGACATGTCACAAAGCTTAATGAATCACTATAAAGCGAACACCTATGACATCATCTTACTAAGAAATACAAGACTATGAATAAAATCATGCAGAATACATTGTTCTAACTACCCCAGCATGTTCAGATTTATGTCACAAGCACAGCTTTCCAAACTATTACTACTCCATGATTTAATGTGCTGTGGACACTGTGTGTCTACTTTTGAACATATTCATTCCATGAATACCTTCATATTTTTCTTGGTACACACGAGTAGAGATTATGTGAGATCATAGCTTATGTACAACTGTTTCAAAGATCTCGAAGTCTATTCCACCACTCTGGAGTAGTTCATACTGTCATTGGTGGGTACAACAGGAGACACAGACCAACACATCTGACTGAGAGAAGTTTCCTTCTCCCTTTGACATTTGCACTCAGGAAAAGCTGGATCTTTGATTATACCACAGAAAACATGAGGAGACTAACCAGAGTGAAACAAAATTAGTGAGTTTCTTAAGATTACAGTACACAGTTTCAACTCATGACCAGGCATCTTCGCAACAGCTACCTACAGGTTTCTGTGGCTTAGTTACCTGGCTCAAAAGATGTAGTAATTTACCATCAGGTTTAGAAAGTAAAGCTTAAGTAAAAATAAGGGAGCTAGTGTTTTAAAGAATATCTTTTTAAATGAACTGTATGTGGTACCCTGTTTAGATCTAGTGATGAAAGGAGGGTCTCACAATGTTGCCTAAGACAACCTGGAACCCTGAGACTCCCGGCGTAGTGTGTCTCACAGCTGGAATCACAGGCACAATCCGCGGCTCCAGCTGAGGAAAGCCTAAAGGTGTTTTACGATACACAAAACAAACTTGAGAGTCCTATCTGTGAGATAACACAAAAGATGTTTGACTTTAAGATAAAAGGAATGAATAACCTAAAATATGCAAGTAATACAATCCTATGTGCTTGCTAGACATAGAAACAATTTTGTTTCTAGCCAGGCATTGTAGAATTTGAACTAGCAAACAGTACCGAGACGGACTGAGGTACAGTTTCATGCTCACCTAGCACACAGAAGGAAGGGTGTGGGGTCAACCCTCAGCACTGCCAGGCATGGTAAGTGTCTGTACGCCACGCTACCACCAGGCTGAGGTGGAAGACTCAAGTCAGAGGTTGACCTGGGCAACTCACAACATCTCAATTTTTTTTCCAGGCCTGGCATGTATACAGCTCAATGGCTAAGCTCCTGCCTGGTAGCCATTCAACGCTAGTATTGTAAAAGTAAACAAAATTATTACAGTTAAATGGCAATATCCTGTGAAACAATGGTTTAAACCTTAAGCAGAATCAACATTAAAAAAAATCTACAAAGAATAAAGATCAGTAGCTAGAACTGAATCCTAACTACCTATTAATTTTTCGCAGCCATCTATTAAAAGCTTACCTTTCTACAGAATCATCCTGCTGTCTGACAAAAAACTGATAAAGTTCAAACGGTGATGTTTTCTCTCTGTTTAGCCAAACGGCGTTGCCAGCAGACTTTCCCAGCTTTGCTCCAGTTGTACTTGTGATTAGAGGTACAGTGATTCCGAATACATCTTCCCCAGTCAACCTACACACACATCCATGGTATTCTGTAAGCACAATTGGTTTCACCAAGCACAATTCAGATTTGAGTCTGGTTACTTCTCAACCTGGACTCTCGTCCTTAGGACCTACAAAAGCACTCACTTTACATTTATTTACATTCGTCATGCTGAAGCGCAAAGGCTTGAATACTTCTGAGCAAGCCATCAGAAAGTGACTTAGAGAGAGCAGGTTGAGTCTGGTTACTTCTCAACCTGGACTCTCGTCCTTAGGACCTACAAAAGCACTCACTTTACATTTATTTACATTCGTCATGCTGAAGCGCAAAGGCTTGAATACTTCTGAGCAAGCCATCAGAAAGTGACTTAGAGAGAGCAGGTGGAAAAGGGACAAAACTGGATGCAGGGGCCCCAGGAAGGCACATTTAGAGGTGCTTTTGAAAGAGGTTTTTGTTTATGATTTTGCACTAGCCAGCCCCACACTCAATGTTCCTCCAGAAAATGCTGTGAAAATCTTCTGGGGAGCGAAGGGCTAAATTAACTACTAAACAGAAGTCCAATTATTTTCAGGTATACATAACAAAAGCCATTTCCCAAGTCAGAAACTGAGGGCGGCGACTCAGACACAACTTAAATCTTTAAGTGGTCTGCCTCCAACAGTTCTACAACCCGCCCATAATCCAGGCCTTCTGACTCGCAAGCGCAGCATCTACAAATGGGGAAGTCTCCGTCCCTGGGATTTCTGGGCGTCTAACAATCCAAGCTTACTTGTGGATGAACTCGTAGCCAGACATGATGTTGCCCAGCTGATCCGATCCGCCCAGCTGGACCCGGCATCCATAGCGCTGGAAGAGGTAGTAGAAGTCGTAGGCCTGGAGCACCTGGTAAAAGAACTCCGCCAGGCTCATGCCCTCGGGGCTCTTGAGGCGACTCTGCACGCTCAGCCGGCTCAGCAGAGTGCCCATGCGGAAGTGGCCGCCCACGGAGGCCAGGAAGTCCACTAGGTGCTGCTCCTCGAGCCAGGCGGCGTTGTCGAGCACGGTGAAAGTGCCCCAGGGCCGCCCGTCCGCGAAGAGGCGCGCGTGGTTGGCCGCCAGGCTCTCGAGCCCCCGCCGCAGGGCGCGCGCGTTGGCCCGCACGCAGTCGGCGCTCAGCGCCTCGCGCCCCTTGGTCCGGCCGCTGGGGTCACCCAGGAGGGCTGTGGAGCCGCCCACGAGCGCGATCACGTTGTGGCCGGCTCGCTGGAAGTGGAACAGACCCAACAAGGTCAGCAGGTGGCCCACGTGCAGCGAATCGCTCGTGGGGTCGAAGCCGCAGTACACGGTCTGGGGCGACGAGCCCGCCCTGCGGCGGTCCAGGAGTTCCGGGAGCTCGGTCTTCGTGCCGCTCTCGGGGAAGAACTCCTTGAACAGGCCCCGGGCCCTCGGCGCCGCCAGCATTCCCCGCGCGCCCGTGCGCACCACACGCAGCCCGCGCAGCCAGACCCCCGACAGGGGCGCCCGGTACAGGCGGCTCAGCGTGGGCGCCGCCATCTTGCAGCACACGCAGGGCATGCTGGGCCTCGGCCGCCCGGAGACCGCGGGCCCCGCAGCGTCTCTCTGCGCATGCTCGGGCGGGGCCGGAGCAGGATTTGAGTGAGGTCAGTGCTGTGGGCAGTTCTGGAGTGTGGCCCCCAGTGTTCTCTGTAATTGCATTTCCGGTTTCTCAGCGTGGATGTCATGATGGTACTGCTTACCGCCACTTAAAATGATCATGCCGAACGCCCGTGACGCTAGTTCCACAAGTCTCGGACCTGTTGAAAGAGATTGGGAATTGGCTCAAACTCGGAGCGGTATGGAGACGAAATGTCGTTGTACCAATTTCCGAAGTTAATAAGAGCCTCAG
Source organism: Mesocricetus auratus (assembly GCF_017639785.1). Lineage (NCBI taxonomy): Eukaryota > Metazoa > Chordata > Mammalia > Rodentia > Cricetidae > Mesocricetus > Mesocricetus auratus. The sequence goes on from NW_024429192.1 coordinate 74,957,098, forward strand.
CATGCGCGCGGGCGCACACACACACACACACACACAGCGTTGTTTCGTGTGTGCCCTAGGGGTGGCAGTCTCTCCCAAGTTATAGTGGGAGGAATCTCTGTCTTTGTGTCTCTGTCTGTCTGTCTGTCTGTCTCTCTCTCTCTCTCTCTCTCTCTTTCTCTCTCTCTCTCGCTCGCTCGCTCACGTGCACACACACACATATACAGCGTTGTTTCGTGTGTGCCCTGGGGATGGCAGTCTCTCCCAAGCTATAGTGGGAGGAATCTCTGTCTCTGTGTCTCTGTCTGTCTGTCTGTCTCTCTCTCTCACACATGCACACACACACGTGCACACATGTCACACACGTTCTTTAGTGTGTGCCCTGGCAGTCTCCTCCAAGCTATAGCGAAGGAAAGTCAGCAGAGGAACTACTGACTCCCTATGACCAGGGTCATCCAAATTCATAACATGTCAGGATCTTTGAGGACTGGCTTCACCAGGGTGAGATTTCTCATTGTCAACTATGTGGCAGGTAACCAGTCCCCAGGTCCCATTGTAGAAGCTGATTCGTTTTCTTTAAACATTTTGTTGTTGTTTTTCGAGACAGGGTTTCTCTGTAGCTTTGGCGGCTGTCCTGGAACTCACTCTGTAGACCCGACTGGCCTCAAACTCACAGAGATCCTCCTGCCTCTGCCTCCTGAGTGCTGGGATTAAAGGCATGTGCCACCAACACCTGGCTTCTTTAAACATTTTAATTAGTATACACGAATTGTACAAAATAATGAGTTTATTCCGACATTTTCAGACATGAATACTTTGACTTATGTATTTTGGACTCCCTGAACTGCCGGTTGGAGCTCTGTGTGCAGGAGGGTTACTGAGATTTGCCATTTGTAGAGTGAGAGAAGTGAAGAGAGGAGAGAACAATTGGGCTGTGCTGGCGAGTTTTGTGTCAGCTTGAGAAAGCTAGAGTCACTGAGGGACTTCAGCTGAGAAAATGCTCGAAATCATACTGGCCTATGAACAAGCCAGTGGTGTGGGGTTTTTTTAACATATTTATTTTATGCATATGAGTGACCTGTCTTCATGCACACCAGAAGAGGGAATCAGATAAGCTCCTCCTTGGCTTCTGCTGGGATTTCCTTCCACAGTCATCTGAATTGAAGCAAGGAGTTAGACTGTTTTACTTTATCATTGACTAATCTTTAAATACGGGATGCTTTTGGAGAAGGATCCAAACTTTTGGCAAGTCTTTTGTCTGAGAGCCAAACACAGAAGGCAAACAACACTCCGAGTATCCTAGTGCTTTCCAGGTTGCATACCATGGTCCTGAAACAGGATCCTGGCCCAATCCCAAGACCTTTGCCTACAGATCATTCCATTTTCCAATAGTAAGTTATTTAAAGAAGACATTATTTATTTTAATTAGTGATTTATCAATTATCTTGATTAATTTGTTTGTCTAATTATCAATGAGTTTAATTTCTAACATTGTCAATAACACATGGGATTCTCTAATATTGGAGAAAATAACAGGAGTGTTCTTTAATGTTGTTACTCAAAATTTTCTAAGACTTCTAATCATAATCTGTTGATCTGCAATTGTATGCCCCACACTTTGATCAGGGACAGACTATAAGATGCATAGCAGGAAATTCTCTCCAACACCCAGCAGATACTGCACCCAGCCTGGGAAAAAAATCTTTCACTCCTGAGTTTTGAGTTAATATTTTTATATTAAAGCATCTAACTTCATATTGTGGTTTAATTACTCACTGTAATACTGCTTCTCTGTTAGATATATGCACTCAAGTCAGCATTACATGATGATCTCGTACTTAATGGAGAAATTTTCAGATGATGAAAATTAAAAACTACTATCTAGTATTAAAGTTTATTTTTAAATCTTTTAAGAATAGATTTGACTCTGATCATGGTGGTTCATTTGGAAGGTGAGGCAGGAGGGTTAATATAAATTTGAGACTAGACTGTCCTATATAGCAAATCCTCTCCACCCACTGTGTTGGTCCGACTCATTAATAAAAAAAGACTCTTTGCTTTTACGTGCAAACTGGTAGTCTCTTGGTGGTTTGGGGCTTCAGAGTCTGGGTACAACATCCCTTCCTTTCCCTCACTCCTTTCTCTTCCCCCAGTAAAACTTCCCACACAGGCTAGGTCTGCGTGGTGTGTTTGTCCCTCACCCACCGTGTGGCTTTCTGCCAAGATCCCTCTCTCGCCATACCTAACAGTGTACATATGAAACTCCCAGGCCCATGGTCTTGATAGTTGGGGAAGGAGTCCCAAGACCAAGAAAAGGGGAACCCACTCTTCATAGGCAGTAAGCAGGGAAACATGGGTTTGATTAACAGGAGTACTTATCTGGAGTCCATTAGACCTGTGAGAGGTGGATCCAAATTGACTTCCTGAAGCTTACAAGAATTTTTGTTTGTTTGTTTGTTTGTTTGTTTGAAGACAGGATTTCTCTGTGTAACAGCCCTGGCTGTCGTACTCCCTCTGTAGACCAGGCAGACCTCAAACTCACAGACATCCACCTGCCTCTGCCCTCCAGCTATGCTAGGATTAAAGGCGTATACCACCACTGCCCAGCAAGATTTTTTTCTTTTCTCCTTTCTTTTTTTTATTTAAATTAGAAACAATCTTACATGTCAATCCCAGTTCCTTTCCCTTCCCTCCTCCCCTGCCCTCCACCGACCCCCTATCCGATCCCCTTTATGCTCCCTTCCAGCCAGCCAGCCAGCTCAGAGGCAGCCAGACAGAGATGGAGGAAGCAGGAAATAAATGAGCCTCGGGGAAGCACATAGATAAATAGAAATGGGTTGATTTAAGTTTCTCTCTTTGGTTTGGATTTTGAGTTTTCTCTTAAATTGGTTTGGATTTGGGAGGGAGGTTGCAAGGGCAGAGGGTGAAGATGAGGAGATAGGGAGATGAGTGGACCAGAAGGCAAGATGTGAAATCCACAAAGGATCAATGTACATTTAAAACATCGCATTTTCTCAGTGAAAAGTAGGGACGGGACCGGCGTTGGTGGCGCACGCCTTTAATCCCAGTGCTCGGGAGGCAGAGACAGGCGGATCTTTGTGAGTTCGAGGCCAGCCTGGTCTACAGAGAGAGTTCCAGGACAGCCTCCAAAACAATACAGAGAAGCCCTGTCTCGAAAAACCAAAAAAAAAAAAAAAAAAAAGTAGGGACGGAAATACTTGAGCTGGACGACATCAAGTCTCCCAAGTGACAATTCTATCCCTTGTTCCTTATCCATACCCTTTTGCATCACTTGTCACTATTTATATTCCTGAAGAAACCTGCAGTTTCCTAGAGAAACAAGAAAAAAGTGTGTTATAGTGATGCTGTGAGTGACCATCATAGAAGCCAAGCAACTGCCATCTTAGGGAGTTCAATTGTGCCCTCTTGCATTATCCCAGCTGGGCTGATTGGCTGTTTATACTCACTCACGGAGTGGTGGGAAGGGTCACAGAACCTCTCCTGAGCATCAGCTGATCTCAGAGTCACTAGTGTATGTGATTGCTGACATCACACATGGCCTCTGGGAGGGATTAGGGTAGTTAGACTGAGGAAGATGAGTTAAAGGCTTTCCAGGTGTGTTGGGCAGGGGGGGTACCCCCCTGTGAGTCACCCCTCACCTATGCTCTATAAGGAAGCCAAATAAAAAATTGGTATGAACTGTGGTGGAATCATTGGGACCCTACGAAAGGGGTAGACACTGGTTACCTCTCTCCCCGGAAGGACTTTCAGCAACAAATGATTACAGTGATCAGAATTCCTTGGGTTCTTTGTGCTATCATTTTGCCTGCCATGAGCTTTGGTTATCTCCAACAAGAAATCTACAAAATATAAACTAACTTCATAGCCTTGAAAAGGAGTTACAAGTCTCCTTCTTTTATGGTCAAGGATTATATGCAGGACAGAAAAATATATTTTAAGATTTAAAATGCTTTTAATGTCACTGCTTTGGAGAATGCTAAGTAGGCTTATCTGCCATGCCCCTCACACCCTACACCCCTTGTCCCTGAAGCCTGTACTGCTGCACCCTCTCTGACTTAATACATTGCTCTGTAAACAGTCTCTAGTCAGAGAAAGCCTGGCTTTTATGACCACTAATCTCACAAATGTTTAAAACCTTTATATACTTAGAAGTATAGGATAAAACACACAATTTCCTCATTTCTCTTAGTCTCCTTAGTAGTTTAGTTTTACAAGGCTAGCTCCAAAGATAAGATAACAGAACAGCCTTCTCCTTTTGCAGCAGCAGGAGAAAGTTCTCTTTTACAGTCTGGATTTATTGCACTGTGAGTTGTTGGGATGACTCTGCTACTTATCATTTACCCTCGGGTATAATGCCCATAAGGCTTTGTGGGTCTTTATAAACTGTGTAGAACAAGGAGAGCTAGCAGAAATTGGCAGAAACTATCAGAATGGCTGAATCAATCATGAGAGAATAGAGTGCTACCATCAACAAAAGCAGATGTTTGACCCTCCTTTCCTTTGAAATCCCTCGGATAAAAAGCCCTAAGTTCTTAGCTCTGGAGTTTTTCTCTGAGCTGAGCCCTGCATGTAGCCCAGAAGTTGATTCTTTTAGCTGTGCTATTGTATATATGAATGTGTCTTCCAGATAAGCCATTCGCAGCACTGTTGTAAGAACTGGCCGGTTATAGAATGAGACATGCGTCTGGAAGTATGTTTTCTCTAATTCATGTTCTACAGTGTAATGGAAAGAAAGACCTTGTGTTTATCTGCTCCAAGCAGAAAAGTCAAACAAGGTATCCTTCATTCTCACAACAACAACAAAATTTATGTTGTGTTCCAAAGACCAATGGATGAGGCATCATAGACTTGGGTAATTGTCATTGCTCAACTTCAACCAGCTATCCTTCTTTTTTTTTTTTTTTGGTTTTTCCAGACAGGGTTTCTCTGTGGCTTTGGAGGCTGTCCTGGAACTAGCTCTGTAGACCAGGCTGGTCTCGAACTCACAGAGATCCGCCTGCCTCTGCCTCCCGAGTGCTGGGATTAAAGGCGTGCACCACCAATGCCCGGCCAGCTATCCTTCTTCTTTAGGTAAGCAATTTAATACATTTGACTTTGCTGTTCTCAAACTAGAAATAAATAGCCTGGATATGGTTAATTATAAAATATTATCATGTTTTGAAAAAATTCATATTCTCTACTGTATTAGTTAAAGGTCATATTTATTCTTTTTATGATTTAAGCTACCATACTAGTCAGAAAGTGTATATCCCCTCCACCCATCCCACTAACTTTGCTTAAGTAAAAGCCTTTTTAGTTCATTCCTCACTTATGTAAATGTATTGCAGCTGCATAAGCATATATATGTATGTATGTGTGTTATACAATTGCATTTGTTATATGAGTTACTAGACGTTTAGTTGCCCATCAAAGATTATAGAATTTTCACTTTTGTATTTTTTTCTATTTCTTCAGTACTTGAGACCAAACCCAAGGAAATTTGCACTTCTAATAGGCATTAGTAATTACTGCCAGCAATAAATAAAATGTGCCCTTTTACAATGAACAATACTATACTCCTATACTCATTGATAATTTAATTAACTATTTTTTCATTTTTTTTTTGAGATTTCATATGTGAGTGTTAGATTGATATCATTTAAACCTCCCCTCTTCTTTCTCTAATTGCTCCTATGTCTCCTTGACTTCATCTCAAATTTATAACCTCTTTGACACACATACATAAATATATATTATAAACACACACATACATGTAACCTATCAAGTGACTTAGCCCTGGAGAAGATTGATTCTCCCTCAACACAGCCTATAGATCTTCATCTTGATGGAGCCTTGTAAGATTTTCCATCTACATTTGCATGCCAATGGATTTGTTGTTGAAGAGACCACACTGTTGAGGTTTCATGAATGCAGCTTCCCTGTCATATATAGAAAACATCCACTTGCTGCATGCTGGATCACTGGCTGACTCTCTGAGCCTTGGGTGTAGGAGTTGTGCTGTAGATGTACCAGTTGGGGTTGGGCACCACAAGACCAGTTGTACTCGGCATTTTTACCAGCTGTGGATTTTTGTAATAATTCTCTCTGTTCCAGAAATAAGCTTCTTTTGATGGAGGGCTAGAGCTATATTAAGAATGGTTAAAATTCAGTACTCGGGAGGCAGAGGCAGGCGGATCTCTGTGAGTTCGAGGCCAGGCTGGACCGACAGCCTCCAAAACAATACAGAGAAACCTGTCTTGTAAAACCAAAAAAAAAAAAAAAAAAAAAAAAAAAGAATGGTTAGAATTATACTTTTTTAGGAAAGAGGCAGTGATGTGTTTTCTTCTAGGGTCCAAGGCCTCATTAGCCATGGGTAATGGGCTAGGTTTACAGCACCTGGAATGAATTCCATTCAATTAGACATCTATTGTTTACCCCCAGGTTATAAATGCCAGTATGTCACCTTTTGGGATATCTTGCAATTCTGGTCATTGTTCATAGGCATTATAGTTGGGTTGCTATTGACTACTGACTATTGACTTTCTCCCCTAGTAGCTTACAAAGCACCTTCAGATGCTATGAGAACTAATTGTTAGTGTGGAAGTTTCCAGATCAGTTCCACATTGAGTCCTCTAACTCCTGTGTTTATGGTTCTTAGGGGGAGCCTCATTACTATAAAAGTTACACTATGGTATAACTTCATTTAAACTATACATTTGTGTACACACACACACGTTTTCTGAGACAGGGTTTCTCTGTGTAGCCAGGGTGTAGGAGTTATGGCCTCAAACCCAGAGATCCACCTGCCTCTGCCTCTTGACTACTGGGATTAAAGGTATGTGCCACCACTGCCCAGAAATATACATATATATTTTTAGGTAAGCATAAAATAATATGCTTCCCTGTGGCTTTTTCAAACATCCTTAATGTTATTTATCCCCTCTCCCTTGATCTATGTATTGCTCCTGCGTGACAAACTTTTCCTGGGAAGTAGCTACTCACCCAAATAGGGAACCAATAGCAGAGCAAAGTACAGATACCACCAAAATTTATCATGGTGAACCAAGAATATGGGTGAGAGCTTATTTACAGGAGCAGAAATGACCCGAAGACGAATTCCCAAGGCCGCCTCTGGCGTGAGTGACAGCTCCCAATGCTGGTGACCTGGAGCACACTGCATGGCCTGCCAGCAGCTCGACAGTCCGGAGAGTGTCCTTTCCGAGAGATTCATCTGAACCCGAGAGGCAGCTGGTCTGCTCTCACAGGCTTCTTTGCAGTTTGTCTTGTCTGACGGATTCTCAACAGTCTCTCTTGCTTCCTCTTGGGAGGGAGGAGCCTAGGGACTCTGGGCTCTTTGACCGGCTTTCTAAAGCTGTTTTGAGTTTGTTTTCTTGAGCTGTGAAATCGCTGCCGTGGCTGTTTTTTTCACTTTTGTTTTTTGTTTTTGTTTTTGTTTTGTTTTGTTGTTTTTTTTTTGGAGGCTGTCCTGGAGCTCGCTTGGTAGTCCAGGCTGGTCTCGAACTCACAGAGATCCGCCTGCCTCTGCCTCCCGAGTGCTGGGATTAAAGGCGTGCTCCACCAACGCCCGGCTCACTTTTGTTTTTTATCTCTGCATGTTACATGCTTGGGTGGCTTTTGTGCAACTTTTGGTTATTGAACTAACTGGAAATTTCTTATGAATCATTTATGCCTTCTCCCAGGAGTACTGCTTCTAAGATTCCCCTGGAAAGTCCTGAGCATACTACCCCTCCCACTTTTAGAGAGATACCCTCATCAACTTGAAGGTCTTCCTCGGGCCCTGGAGGTTGTAACACACAAAGAAGTCCCTTTATTAGGGTCTGAGATATTCTTGAAGCATCTGCCCTGTACTTACACACAAAGCAAAAGTCTCTTCCTATACACTCAGGTTATTACAAGACACATGCAGCAACAAAATTAGATTTAGAATTAGCCTCTGCACTACACAGAGGCTTATGTTGATGGGCAAAAATTGCGTGGAAAAATGATAGAAGAATAAAGTATTGTCGGATAGTGGTGGCACACAACTTTAATCCCAGCACTTGGGAGCCATTCTTCAAAGAAATAGGAAAAAAAATCTAAGATTCATATTGAAACAAAAACAAATCAAAGCCTAGATAGCCCAAACTATCCTGAGAAAAAAGGACAATGCTGGAGAGATTTCAAGCTGTATTGCAGGGCTGTAGTAATTAAACCAGCATTGTTTAATTACATCTAGATCAACAGAACAAAATAGTATAAGTTTTTAAAGGATACCTTTATTATCTTCTGATTTTATTGGTGTCTGTTATATTGTCTCTATTTTCATCCCTAATTTTCTTAATTTTTATCTATTTTTTCTGAAATTGACTAAGGGATTGTCAGTCTTGTTTAATATTTTAAAGAATCTTTGCTTTTTTTGTATTTAAGACTTATTTGTATGTCTGTGTGTGTTTTGTCTGCATGTATGTCTGTACATGATGAGTGTGCCTAGCACCACCAGAGGCCAGAAAAGGACATTGGATCCTCTGAAACCAGACCTACACATAGTTGTGAGCTGCCTGTGGGTGCTGGGAATTGAATCCTGGTCTCCAGGAAGAACAGGCAGGGCTCTTAACCACTGAGCCATCTCTACCTCCAGTGTAATGCCTTCTTGTAGTCCCCTTATCAATAAAAATGGCCTTTAGAAAAAATCTCTTTATTACTTTTGGTTTGAAGCATACTTCACAGATACTAAAATGGCAACACCTACTTATTTCTTGGCTCTATTAGCTTAAATTGCTTTTCTCAGGAGCTGGAGAGATGGCTCAGCAGGTAAGAGCACTGACTGTTCTTCCAGAGGACCTGAGTCCAATTCCCAGCAACCACATGGTGGCTCACAACCACCTTGAATGAGCTCTGGTGTCCTCTGCTGGCATACAGAAGATTGTATAATTTTTTTAAAAAGTTGCTTTTCCCTAGAATAGTGTCTATTTTTGATGATGAGATAAATTTCTTGTAGATAGAAAGAAGATAAATTCTGTTTACTAGCCAACCTAATCCACAAGTCTGTATCTTTTCATTTGGGAACCAGGAGTACTGTCTTGGGGGCTATTGTTGAAATCTGTGTATTAATTCCGTCACCTCGCTGATTACAGTGCTGTGTGCCTTGTTAGTCCTCTTGGTGAACAAGTGTCCAGGCACCAATTTTTCCACCTGTAGCCTCTTGGACATGCTCATCGTTATTCTGAATCTGAAGTATTCCTTCCAGAATACTCTGTAGGGCTGACTTATTGACATAAATTCTTGTAGCCTCTTTTTTTTTTTTAACCATGGAAAGATTTTCTTTCCCCTTTGGTTGTCATTGATATTTTTTCTATGTCTGTAACTTGGGTTGGCATCTGTGGTCTTTCAGAACTTGAACTATATGACTCTAATAGAGTTCCTACTGAAAAACCAGCAATTCTCATGGGCTTGCCTTTTTCATTGACGTCTGAATTCACTGTTGTTTTAAGTAATATTTTTACTTTTTTGAATATTGTACACATTTATGTAATGTAATTTGATCATGTTCATTACTATTATCTCCCTCCAACTCTCCCAGTGCCTCCAACCCTATTCCCCTCTCAACTTCATGTCCCCCCCCCTTTTTTTTTTTTTTGCTTGAATAACCTCCTGAGTCCAATTAGTCTGCAGTATGTGCTAGGGTGTGCGGCTGTCCACCTGGGTATGGGCAAACCACCAGTCACCATGTCTCCAAAGGAGGTTGGCTTTCTCTGACTCAATAGCCAGCAGCTGGTAAATAGACCCTCTGCTATAGAGCTTTACATTTTTCTTTTTCTTTCTTTGACTACATGATGTTGTTTTATCACTGGAACTTCAGCTGCTGACTGTGGCTCTGAAATCACTGTCCCACCGCTCAATGGGACTTTTGCTTTTGTTTTTGTTTTTTGTTTTTGTTTTGAGACAGGGTTTCTCTGTTTTGCTTTGGAGCCTGTCCTGGAACTTGCTCTGTAGACCAGGCTGGCCTCAAACTCACAGAGATCAGCCTGTCTCTGCCTCCCAAGTACTGGGATTAAAGGCGTGGGCCACCAACTCCCGCTTCAGTGGGACTTTTGCATCCTGAAGGAACCACCTCTTGCTGATGCCGCCAAATGTAGTTTTTAACTAAAACTCTATTCCATTTCCCAATAAAGACTCAGACGTCAGGTGCTGGGGTGAGAATCTACCTAGCTCAGAGAGGCTGCGAAGCAACCAGATGACCTTCCTCCTTAATCACCAAACCAATAAGAGCATCCTTCTGCAGCCCCACACAAAAAAAGACAGCCACACTCAAAGCCCCTCCCTACCACTTCCGGTGTGTCTGTCAGTCTGTCTTCTGGACTCCCTCTAGATCTCTATGATTACTTTCTGTCAGCTTATTCTGGCTCAACCTCCTGACCCAAGGTTGATCTTATTTAGTTAATGCAGTCTCAGGGTTTGTAGAGTGGTAAAATATCCTGCAGCAGAGTGACCCACTTTCCCTGCGTTGTCTTTGATCCCCAATCTTTTGTCTTCCATAAGGTCCATTCTGTTAGTTAAAATTTCCATTTGGTTTTTGACTAACAGAAATTTTCATTTCAATCTTTTTTCATATTTTAAAGATTTTTATTTATTGTGTATACAGTGTTCTGGCTGCATATATGCCTGTGTACCAGAAGAGGGCACCAGATCTCATTATGGATGGTTGTGAGCTACCATGTGGTTGGTGGGAATTGAACTCAGGACCTTTGGAAGAGCAGCCAGTGCTCTTAACCACTGAGCCTCCAGCTCCTCAAGCTTCATTTTATTTTACATTTTCTTCAGTGTTTCTATCTCTATTTTTTGTTTGTTTGTTTTTTACGAGACAGGGTTTCTTTGTATTGTTTTGGAGGCTGTCGGTCCAGCCCAGCCTCGAACTCACAGAGATCCGCTTGCCTCTGCCTCCCGAGTGCTGGGATTAAAGGCATGCACCACCATGCCCGGCTATCTCTATTTTTGTTATCATCCAGGCAGACAAACCTAGCCATGCCCCCTTGGGGACCTGGCACAAATGTCAGGCAGTACCCTGTCTCTGTATTCAGGTGCAAAAGTCCCTTTAAGAGACAAGCTACACCCACTTCCCTATCTTTCTGCCATTTCTCTGTCTCTTTCTCTCTTTTTCTCTCTCCCTCTCTCTCCTTCCTTCTCCCAATAAACTTTACACATAAATCCTGCCTAATGGCATATTTGTCTTTCGCCAGCCATGGGACCTAAGGTCCCACCTCATGCCATATAACTGAAAGGGGTAAACTAAACTCAAAGGCTTCACTTCTAATTTAGAAATAAAGGGACCAGATCCTCACTCAGCCCCTGCTTTAGCAGCCATGACAGGCTACAGAAAAGACACGTAGGCCTCTGACACAAGGAAACTCCAGATCCTCTGGCCTCCGGGAGCCAAGGGCCAAAACTGAACATAAAGAAACTCCAGATGCACCCCTCCCCCCAACTCCTAGATGTTTGGTTCCTGGGAACTGTTTGTTCACAAAAGAAACTCCAGGGGGCACCAAAACCTCCCCTGTAGTCTCCAGGATACAGTTCTGAAAACTATTAGTACCTATGTACAACAGGCCACCTGCAAGTAACAAGACAAAGCCATAGAAACCACAGAATGTTCCCTCTCAGCACTGACCAATGAAAATAATTGGTACACAGGTTATTTCATGCCAAAATATGACTTTGAAAAATTCTCCTAATTGTTCCCAAATGTCAACCAATCAGAAACCAACCCAAACCTACTGATGTAATCCTGTGATTTTTGTCTTTAAAACCTAGCAGTAGACAGGGAACTTGACTCCCTCTGGAGGCTGCTGCATCAGCTTGCTAGACGGGGTCCTTGTTATGATTGGATGAACAATAATTAAACCTTGCTTTTGCAGTTTAGTGGGTCTGTCTTCCTGATGGCCTCTGGGGACTTTGCAACTTGGCACAACAATAACAAGTTTCTCATGCTACTTTTTGTTTGTTTGCTTGTTTTGAGACAGGGTCTCTCTATGCAGCTCTGGTTGGTCTAGAACTTAATGTGTAGGCCAGGCTGGCCTGGAATTCACAGAATACTGCCTGTCTCTGCCTCCCAAGTGCTGGAATTAAAAGGCATGCACCACCACACCCAAATGTCTTCATATTCTTAAATGTCTTCCTATTTCATTCATTTGTTGGTTTGTATTTCTTAGAATTCATTCAGGTGCTTATTGCTGTCTTCTTTAATTTCATGCTTATATGTTCTTTGAATCCTTTCAACCAATGGGGCATTGGTGGCACACACCTTTAATTCCAGCACTCAGGAGATAGAGGCAGGTGGATCTATATTAGTTCAAGGCCACCCTGGTTTCCAGAGCAAGTTCTGGGACAGCCTCCAAAGCAATATAGAGAAATCCTGTCTCAAAAAAACAAAAAACAAACAAAAAAATCAAATAAAGTCTTACCTGGAACTTCATCTAAGTTATTCTCATTGGATCCCATTATTATACCCATCATTGATTATGTGAGCTTTGAAAGAGACACATTGTGTTGATTTTTTTTTTTTTTTTTTGGTTTTTTCGAGACAGGGTTTCTCTGTGGCTTTGGAGACTGTCCTGGAACTAGCTCTTGTAGACCAGGCTGGTCTCGAACTCACAAAGATCCGCCTGTCTCTGCCTCCCAAGTGCTGGGATTAAAGGCGTGCGCCACCAACGCCCAGCCAAATCTATATCTTTTCATTTGGGAACCAGGAGTCTGTCCTGAGGGCTATTGTTGGTTTTTAATGTTGACTGTATTTTTATGATGGTCATGACTTTTGGAATGAGTTTCTGACCCACCTGTGTTCCATAGGCATTTGTGTTCCATGTTTAACAGCTCACTGGGTTAGGACAGTTTAGTGGTGCTTAAAGTTCAGTCTTGCCTAGGTGTTGGTGGCGCACGCCTTTAATCCCAGCACTCAGGCGGGATCTCTGTGAGTTCCAGGCCAGCCTAGTCTACAGAGCGAGTGCCAGGACAATACAGAGAAACCCTGTCTCGAAAAAACCAAAAAAAAAAAAAAATCAGTCTTGGAGTTACTGCTCAGTACTGATTCCTGGGTGTGGCAGTAGAGGACAATATGGCCTCTGACCTCATAAGCAGCTACTCCATGCAAGTTGGCAGAGAAGAGGCGTGCTTCCAGGGCTGGCAGGGATGTGGTCTCTGACCTGAGGCACACATGGGTGTTCCAGGATACCGGATTATGGTGGCTCTGACTTGAAGAGACAGACATGACATTCCATGCTTTATTAGGAGGGCCAAAGTTAGGGCAGTAAAATGCTATGTTATAATTATCTCTGACGTTGGGAGTCAGCAGGTATCCTGTATGGGTCATGAGATACAAAAGTTAGCATGCAAAGGGAGGTATAGATGTAGTCTTTGATATGGCGACTGAGTACCACATGGGTCCTGAGGTGCTGGGGTTTAGAGCCAGAGGAAGGGAGCTATGGACTCTAACCGGGGGAGCAAGCTCCGCTTGGGTTCTGAGACATTTTGTGATGACTTCACATGAGTTCTGAGATACTGAGAATTGAGGTGCCAAATTGGGGTGAGTGTGTGGTCTCTCAGCTGGGAAGAGGGTCTGCATAGGTCAAGGGTATTTGATGATAGAATGGTAGAGGGCTGGAGATGTGACCTGTACCTGGGATCGAGCTCCACTCAGGCCCTGGGAAAGAGGGTCCATGTGGGTCCCGAGGGCCTGGCAGAGGGAGGTGTGGCTTTAAACCTGGGGAGTGAACTTCACTTGGGTCCTATGGCACTGAGAAACAAGTTCCACATGGGTCCTGAGAGGCTGGGGGTTAGGGTGCTGGAGGGAATGAGATGTGACTTTGGGCCTGGAAAGCAAGGTCAGCTCAGCTCCTAAGGCCCTGGGAAAAAGAGCTCCAGGCAAGTACTGGGAGATGAGATGTGGCTTCTAAGGACTGGGACTGAGCTCCACGGGGGCCCTCAAGGCTGTGCTGAGGCTGACTCGGTGAGCAGGATGTGGTCCCTAACCTAATGAGTGGGCTCCTTTCTGCTCCTAAGGTGCTGGGGAACCCGCCTCACAGGATCCGGAGGGTGATGGGTAGAGCTGATTGATCTCCTGCCTGTAAGATTTTATGTATCTATATAAAATCTAGAAACCACAAATGACAGACAAGTACTCTATTTATCTTTCCAAGACTAGCTTAATTCACTTAATATAAAGCCACATAACATTTTCCTGTAAATGATATGACTTCCTCCTCCTCCTTGTTTTTGTTTTTGTTTTTGTTTTTGTTTGTTTGTTTCTTAGAGACAGGGCTTTTTTTGTCCTGGAACTCACAGAGATCCACTTGCCTCTCCTTCCAGAGTGCTGGGATTAAAATTATGTGCCATACCCACCTGGCTCCTCTTTTTTATTTATTTATTTATTTATTTATTTATTTATTTATTTATTTATTTATTTTAAAGGTTTATTTATTTATTACATATACAGTGTTCTGCCTACATACCAGAGGAGGGCACCAGATTGCATTGTAGATGGTTGTGAGCCACCATGTGGTTGCTGGGAATTGAACTCAGGACCTCTGGAAGAACAGTCAGTTCTCTTAACCTCTGAGCCATCTCTCCAGCCCCTGGCTCCTCTTTATTTTCTTAATGACTGTCACTTTGACTAGGCTAGGATGGAATCTTATTGTAGTTTTGGCTTGTATTTCTCTAATGGCTAGTGAGAAGTTGTTCATATAACCATTGGCCATTTGCCTGTCACCTCTGAAGAATTCTATTAGGCCATTTGTTGATTAGGGAGAGACTCTGACTAAAGGAATCGGTGCACCAAGGCTTCTTTTTATGTATCACTGAAGTGTTGAGAAAGTGTGGCTTATTAAATGTTGGTGTCTCTGTTATGTTAAGTATCTTCACATACAGAGATTTCATTCTTATTAATATAGCATAAAACATTTAGTTAATCTTAATTTACTGTTAGTTGTAAAGTACTTTGAAGTCAGAAGTTTCTTAGGATGGAGGTTACTGTCTTGCCAGGTCCCATAGACGCTTTGCCCCAAATAAACACATGGGTTCTATATTAATTTTAAAACTGTTGGCCGATGGCTAGGACTTCTTACTGGATAACTCTGTCCTAATTATTAACCCACAACTACTAATCTGCGTATTTCTACATGGCCTTATCTTACCAGAGAATGCCTGGCACATCATATCCTCCCAGTCTCTACATGGCACCTCTCCCCACCATTCTCCCCACCCTCTAGCCCCACCTATCTTCCTGCCTCTACTGTCCAATCAGTGCTTTATTCATCAGCCAATACGAGAAACATTTATACAGGACATCCGCCGTCAGTACTTTATAAAATTATTCCTTATGGTGCCCGTGAGATGGTTTGGTGGGTAAAGTGCTTTCTGTCAGAACCTGATACCCGATGTTGATTCCCTGATCCTGTGGTAGAAGGAGAGAACAAACTCCCGAAAGTTGTCTTTCTGGCCTTAACACCTGTGTCCTGCTTCCCAATCATACACACAATGATAAAAATAAGATAGATGCTTACTACTTACTAGACTATCAATAGAAGACAAAATGAAAGCTGTACAGAGGGCCAGTAGGGTGGCTCAGTGGGTAAAAATGCTTGCTTCTCAAAGCCAACAATGTGAGTTCAATATCTAAAACCCAGGGCTGACTCCCAAAAGTTGTCCTTTGACACTGGTATGTATGTGAGTGCCCACATGCATGCTAATAATAATAATAACACATCAGAATGGACATCTCCCATCAGAAGAAAGCAACTCCTGGGCAGACTCTCTGGTCTTGGGCTTGAGGCCAAAGAAGTCACGCCCCCGAACTTGAGGCAGGGAGTTTTTATAGGTTGTGGGCCAGGGGTGATGACAGGGCAGTCACAATCTGGGTTTGTACCCACATATGGTCCAAAGCTGAGTGCTCAGGCAGGGACTTGGTGGCTGGCAACTTCAGGGGAGGAAGCTGCAATAGCCACCAAGAATGTTTTGTTGGGGTTTTTGGTGCTTTTCCTTTGTTTGGCAGGGGTGTTGGAATGGGGTAGGGGCTCCAACCAAACACCCAGAATGAGATTTCTGGGGAACTACCGTATTTTTTTATTATTATTATTAGAAACAAGCTTGCTTCACATGTCAATCCCAGCTCCCTCTCCCCCCAACCAACCAACCTCCCCAACCCCCCCCCCACCCAATCTCCATTCCACTCCCCAGGGAGGGTGAGGCCCTCCATGGGTGATCTCCAAAGTCTGTCATATCATCCCGGGCAGGGCCTAGGCCCTCCCTCATGTGTTCAGACTGAGAGAACAACCTTCCATGTGGAATTGCTCCCTGAGTGCATCGTATGCCAAGGATAAATACTGATCTACTACCGGAGGCCCCATAGATTTCTGAGGCCTCCTCACTGATATCAAATTCAGGGGGTCTGGATCAGTCCCATGCTGGCCTCTCAGCCATCAGTCTGGTGCCCATGAGCTCCCCCTCGTTGAGATCAGTTGTTTCTGTGGGTTTCACCAGACTGGTCTTGACCCCTTTGCTCATCACTCCTCCCTCTCTGCAAGGTTTTCTCTCTGGTGGGTCAGGTCCAATACTCTGATGGGTCTCACAGTGGGTGCAGGTGGGTCTGAAGCGCTCCCTCTCCCGGTGGGTGGGAGCTGGATTAACACAGTGCCATCAGCAGGCTCCTGGTTGCTTGGCCAGCTGGGGTTGAGTTGACCTGCCTGCAGTCCCCAGGCCAGGAGATCCCAGAGTGGGCCAATGGAAGTGGGGCCCGAGGCAGGGACCAGAGCTCACCTCTGCCCTGAGTGGGGGTGGGAATAGCCAGCAATCTCAGCAGGCGGTTGCTTGGTCTGCTGGGGGGTGTCAGAAACTCCCTTATTCTTAAAGCCCATTCTGTCAACAATCTGATGACCACATTGAGAAATACAAGTGTCTCTTCAGAGCACCTTTATATCTGCCAAGGTCCAATTTTATGAAGATGGTTTCTAAAGCCATGTGTCACTCGGTATGACTCACTTGTTATTTTTTTATGTTAGTGGGTTTCTTGTTAGAAAAATAGAAACAAAGGAACACAGATGTCCTGCTTAACAGGGCCAGCCAGTCAAATACAGACAGGGAAACTCACCAGATGCTGGAGGACTGACTGTCTTGGAAAAATCCCAGAAATGTTGGGCTGGGGGCACAGATTTAGCTTCATCTGGTTATCTTAACAGCCTGAGGCTTGCACTAAACTGTGGGAATCAGTGCAGGCCTACAGTGAGATCCCAGCTTTAAGAGACAGGGTTACTGTAAGTGTGAGCATTAAAAGAAAAAGCTGTTCAAGGAAATGGTATACAAATGAGAAGCCAAATTTACTCTTTTTTTCAATATCAACTCAGAACTTTTTAATTAAAAAATTTTTTTTGTGTTTTTCCCCCAAGGGTTTTTTATTTGTACTTGGTTATACATAATTAGTACACAATCTGACAAAATTCAAATGAGGTCATAAAAGAGCAAAAAGGGAAAATTCTGGTTTTCTGTTTTAGTTACACTAACCTGAATATGACGGCAGATTTCATCTAAGAAATAAACTCTTTGAGCACAGAAAGCTGACCAGATCAGTTTATTCTAATTAGAGTGACACAGTTCTGATCAGTCAGTGTTTTTAAAAAGTAACTTCCTTCATATATAAGAAAAATGTTAGGAGTCTCTGTGACTAAATGCTACTTGGAATTTAGATTATAACCATTTTTCAACCCAATTCAAAATTACTGGGTTGTAATCACAAACTACAAATTTCTTCTTGGCTTTATGATGGGAAACAAAAAATCAGAGTGACTAAAAAATTTTTTTGTCTTTTCAAGACAGGGTTTCTCAGTAGCTTTGGAGGCTGTCCTGGCACTTGCTCTGTAGACCAGGCTGGCCTCAAACTCACTGAGATCCACCTGCCTCTGCCTCCTGAGTGCTGGGATTAAAGGCATGTGCCACCAACGCCGGGAGTAATTTTTAAAATTTTAATATTGCATTTAACCCATGTGTATTTTAAGAGCTTTTTTTTAAAATAATGAATTACCAATTTTACCAGTTTTTTTTTCCTTAAAAGATACGTTACATTTTAATTAAAGCAGGCTGTTTGTTAAGCAAACACCTTTATTGCCTAGGGTCAAGTCCAAAGGAAACCCCATTTGCCCAAATCTGGAGGTTAAACAACAGCCAGCATCCCTTGACATCTTGTGAAGCTGGCTTTCCTCTACCAAAGGAGCCATTTCCCTATCACCAGCAGAGAGGATAAATGACTGTCTGTGGTGTCTGTTAGCATACCACAGCCCATGTTGGCTCCAGGTTCCCTGTTCTCACCTCCTCCCCTCCCTAAACTCCTCCAGCTCATGGGCTTCCCTTTCTTCTCATTTTCTTTGTAGTCATGCTATTGGCTATGTTTTCTCTCTTGCCTCCTCACTCTCTTTGTCTCCTTCTCAGGGTCTCTCTCTTTGTCTTCCTGCTTTTCTCTCTGTCTCTCTTTTTCCGAGACAGGGTTTCTCTGTATTGTTTTGGAGGCTGTCCTGGAACTCGCTCTGTAGACCAGGCTGGCCTCGAACTCACAGAGATCTGCCTGCATCTGGCTCCCGAGTGCTGGGATTAAAGGCGTGCACCCCCAACGCCTGGCCCTTCCTGCTTCTCTTATGGTCAGGTCATACTCAGCTTACTTGTTTTTCTCTCTGCTCTGAATTCTTCCAGATTCCACTGGAAGAATCCCCATCACTCCCTCATATCTACAATAAAAACTTCCCCTTTAACATACCATGGGGCTGTCATATCTTCAGTTTAACACCTAAAACTTGAAGCATGCATGATAAAACAGTTTGGCAGTAGTTATCTTTGGATCTCCCCATTTCACCCAAACACTTGCAAGTTAATGATTATCACACATAAAGCCAGCCAGAGTACCTTATGGTGGTTTGTCTCCAAAAACCTTGTTTTTTGTTGTTGGTGGTGTGTGTGTATTTCTTTTTTCTTGAAAAGTTGTCTGTCTCTGCTAAGGGAATTGTTGTAGTCGCCTATAGTAGTCCCACATGTGGTGGCCCTCTGTAGTAGCCCCCTGTTGTGGGGCCAATCTGTTGTGGCCTGTCTTTGTGGGGCTTCCTTCATCGAAGCCAGCCAACTTGCCCAGTTCATACCTTAGAGGGGGAGTATGGATTGAGAAATGACTGGTAAAGACACTTAAAAAAAAGACAGAGACACAGGATAGAGTCAGGAGGGTAATCCAGTGATACTGAACACCCCAAGTTTATTCTTCAACCAAAAGGGGGACATGGCAGAAGACTTCCATTATCGTGTATAAGGAGTGTACAGACTTTCTTCCCTTAATCCTCCAAGAATTTGGTAACACCTGTTATCCAGCCTTGAGGGTCAAGAGTAAACACACGTTAGCCCAAATCTGTTGTTATTTAGATAAGACATCCACTACCAAGACCAAAACATCCTGCAGTAGCCACACCTTAGACCTTTAGGTCCTTTGACTTACTAAGGACAGTTTTGAACTCTAGGATCTTGAGGCAAGATGAAGCAGAGCCATCTTTATGGGCCCTGGCAGGGAATTTGTGTTTTGATTCAGTTTTATGAACTGCTTTGGAGGATTGCTTTTCTCAGTTTTTACCCTGAGTTATCCTGCACATTTATACAAACATGAAGGGCACTCCAGACACTGTGCGACCAATTCTTATATGTGTTTGCCCAGATGAGCCAATACAGTTCCTTTTGACCCAGGAATGGGATTTTGTTGGGTTCCCCTATGAGACCATTGCACATCATGGGGGTGTTCCCCCTGACACCTTCCTACTTTGGAGTGGAAGGGAACAAGTGCCTCTTCTCTTGGCATCTTTATCATCAGCTTCTCACAGAACTCCTAAGCTAAAGGCTTGCAGGAGAAGTAGCAGGAAAACACAGAAGTAGGCATTTGAGAAGTGTCAGGAACAAGAGCCAATAAATAGATAATAAATCTCAATGACAAAGAAAATCAATAAAAACAAAACAGAAACCAAAATGCTTCAAAGTCCCAAAAGCAAACATCAAAAATACCTTTAGAGATCAAAAAACAAGCAAGCAAACTAAACCAAACCAAATATCTAGACTAAAATGCTTTCAAAGTTCCAAAAGCAAACCAAATACAAGCTTGAGAACAAGCTAAACAGGCAGGATCCAAAATGCCCTTCGAGATCCAAAAGTAAGCAAGCAACCCAGCTGATCAACGCTAAACAAAATGTCTAGACCAAAATGCTCTCAAAACAAGCAAAATTACATACTTGATGGTTTGAATAGGTATGACCCCCCCATAGACACTTGTGTTTGGATGCTTGGCTGATAGGGAGTGGCACTATTAGGAGGTGTGGCCTTGTTGGAGTAGGTGTGGCTTGTTGGAAGAAGTGTGTTATTGTGGGGACAGGTTTTGAGGGCTCATATGCTCAAGCTATACCCAGTGTGATACACAGTTCATTTCCTGTTGCCTCTAGATCAAGATGTAGAACTCTCAGCTCCTTCTCCAGCACCATGTCTGCATGCAGGCTGCCATGTCCCACCGTGATGATAATGGACTGAATCCCCACCACCTCAGTTAAATGTTTCCTTTATATGAGTTGCTGTGGTCGTGGTGTCTCCTCACAGCAATAGAAACCCTAACTAAGATACATACCTCAAGCTGGGTGTTGCTGGCTCATGTCTTTAATCCCAGCACTCGAGAGGCAGAGGCAGGTGGATCTCTGTGAGTTTGAGGCCAGCCTGGTCTACAGAATGAGTTCCAGGACAGCCTCCAAAGCCGCAGAGAAACCCTGTCTCGAAAAACAAAAACAAAACAAAACAAAAAAAGATACATACCTTAAACCAAACACTTTGAAAGCAGACCAAAAGGTATCTGTCAAAATAAGATCCATGTTAACTAGATTTAATAAACAAAATTTACTATCAACCAAACCATGGGAGGTTCAGAGCCCTGGAAAGAACTCACTGACAATCTCCCTGAGGAAATAACACCAGATAGTCTAGACATAATGGATCCATGCAGGTGCCTGGCCTCAGATGACTGCAACAAGGTGAAGTCATATGATCAGCCTTGACCTCTTGGGTATAAGTAATTATATAGTCTACCAACTCCCCAGTGAAAAGTGGATCATTTTCAGACTCACACTGGGCACCATAATTGTCAACATAAAAACCACAGCTCTCATCTTAAAAGGAATAGAAGGTAGTTTATTCTGGAAGATTTTGAGTGATCATGGCCTGGGAACACAGATTTAGGTTACCCCAAATTCCATGTTCTAATGCAGAAGCGGTTTCAGGAAGTTTTTATGGTTTCACAGAACAAAGAAAATCATAAATTAAGGCAAGTTGAAGACACATTGGTGGGTACATCAGAGATGTGGTACATTGAGATGGGGGAGGCTTTTCTATTGGTCCAAGATATTATCCAATGACATTCTTAGTGTTGCAGTCAGTGGAAGCCAGTGGTCTGCTTAGGTAATAAATTCCAAGAGGTTTTTAGATATTAGTCACAAGTTGTTAGTTCTGACACAGAGGTAGGCAATAATGGCTAGTCTGGAAGGCTAGAACTAGCCCAAGATAAGGTAATTAGCTACTGGGCCTGCAATATTCATCTGTCCACAGTACTGAAATTTGTCAGCCAACCAGTCTTGCAGGAACAGCTTCTTTTCAAGAGTTTTTGTTCAGAGGCTTAAAGCAGAACGAGTGCTATGCACACATGAAGTCCTACATTCAATTCCCAGGACAACTCCCATAGCAATAGCTTAAGTCAATAAAACTTTATTCCTTACTTATATACAGTGTCTGTCCAGTGCTCTGAATGTCAAGTGAAGAAATTCAATGAATCACAGGTAAGCAGTGGGAGTAACTATGACTCTCTTAAGGTAGCCAAATACCTTGTCATCTAATTAGTGACATGCATGAATGTATAAATGAGATTCCCACTGTCCCTACCTACTATCCAGGGAAACCACAGCCAAGGAAACGGGCTTGGCAGAGTCAGTGAAGAAAGAAGACCCCGTTGATCTTGACTCTAGTCTGGCAAGGTAAAGAGACTTGAGAGGTGTAGAATAAGTGGGAGGCCCCTGGTAAGCCACGCCCCCCGCATTCTGTGAGAGGGGTCAGTGTGTCGTGTCCCCACATCCCGTGTGTCCCTCCCCCCAAACCATTCCCACAGGCTGCCGGTAAAATACTGCTGCTCTGGTCATTTTTTCACTGACCCAGTAAGGCAGGGGTGGGGTGGCAATCCCTGAGGGGCTCTTGCTTCTGGGGCCAAATGCCTGCTGGTGTGTGGACAGTGCCAGGTAGGGAGTTCGACTGGGGAGGTACACCTGTCAGATGGTAAAGCAGGTATCCTCTGGCGAGCTCAGTCAGTAGAGTGTGAGACAATTAGTCTCAGGGTCGTGGGTTTGTGCCCCATATTGCGTGCCACATGTAGCAGAAGTTTCTGTCTCACCAGCAACTCCCAAATACCAGGCAGCTGCTTCCCAAATAATTGACTCAGAGACGTAATATTACTTATAAATGCTCAACCAGGAACTCAGGCTTATTGCTAACTAGCTATTCCACTTAAATTGACCCATAATTGTTATCTGTATTTAGCCACATGGCTTGGCACCTTTTCTCAGTACAACATTCTCTTCTTGCTTCCTCTGTGCCACTTTGCCCTTCCTCTTCCCAGCATTCTTAGTATGGTCACCCTGCCTACACTTTCTGCCTGGCTGCTGGTCATTCAGTGTTTCATTACATTCAAATGGCATCTTTGAAGTGTACAGGAGGACTATTCTACAGCAGAAAAGTACAAAACTAGTATGTCACTTGCCACCACGTGACAATGTGGCCTTCATCTTGTGGTCCAGGAAAGCAGAATCAGCATTCTTGGTGAGGTAAAAAAAAGGGAAAAAGAGAAGGGCAGGAATCCAGCATATCTTTGTTTGTTTTGTTTTGTCTTTCGAAACAGGGTTTCTCTGTAGCTTTGGAGCCTGTCCTGGAACTCACTCTGTAGACCAGGCTGGCCTCAAACTCACAGAGATTCACCTGTCTCTGCCTCCCAAGTGCTGGGATTAAAAGGTGTGTACTACCACTGCCCAGAGAGCCCAGCCTATCTCAAGGTATGTTTGGGGGAGCTGGTGGACTTTATACTTGCTGAAACCAAGAGGTCAGGGCAGATCAAATGACTCCACTCTGTTGCCAGTGTTTCTTTCAGAACACTTTTTGTTTTCTAGAAGAGGAAATTAATCTTTGATGTTGGGCAGAACCAATCCATTGTTTGCCTTGGTTCTACATTCCCCCCATTTATATTATGTGTATGGGTGTTTGCCTGCATGTGTGTCTGTACACCATGTTCATGCAGTGCTGGTGGAGACCAGAAGAGGGTGGCAGATCGCCTTGAACTGGAGTTATAGACTGTTCTGCACCACTATGTAGGTGCTAAGAAC
The DNA here is from genome assembly GCF_017639785.1 of Mesocricetus auratus. Taxonomy (NCBI): domain Eukaryota; kingdom Metazoa; phylum Chordata; class Mammalia; order Rodentia; family Cricetidae; genus Mesocricetus; species Mesocricetus auratus. The sequence continues at coordinate 74,980,533 of NW_024429192.1, forward strand.
TAAACCCAGGTCATCTCTCCAGTTTTGTTGTTATTTTTGTTTTTGTTTTTTCATTTTTAGTAGAAGATAAATCCAGGGTTTCCACCTGGGATATCAAAGCTATACTCATTCCTGTTGTAATCCTAGCATTGAGAAGGGATAAATGCTAACTCTGTGTCTCTAGAAGATTCCGCTGATTGAGTTCCAATGAGTTTTGATGGGTTTGGTGTGTGAAAGCATAGGTGAAAGATCCTAGGGCAGTGGTTCTCAACCTGTAAGTCACAGCCCCTGTGGGAGTCAAACGGCCCTTTCACAGGAGCCGCATATCAGATATCCCGCATATCAGATATTACATTCTGATTCATAACAGCAAACTTACAGTTATGAAGTAATGAAGTAATTTTATGGTTGGGGGTTACCATATCACGAGGAACTGTATTAAAGGGGTTGCAGCGTTAGGAAGATTGAGATTCACTGCTCGTTGGTGGTGGCACACCTTTAGTACTAGCACTAGGGAGGCAGTGGCAGACAGATCTCTGAGTTAGTTCCAGGACAGCCTGGTATACACAGAAAAAGAAAAAAAAAAGAACAACAGAAAGAGAAAGAGAGAGAGAGAGGGAGGGAGGGAGGGAGGGAGGGAGGGAGGGAGGGAGGGAGGGAGGGAGGGAGGGAGGGAGAGAGAGAGAGAGAGAGAGAGAGAGAGAGAGAGAGAGAGAGAGAGAGAGAAGAGAGAGAGAGATGGAAGAACCTCTGCTCTAGGTTGTAGAAATAGAGCAGAGAAGTGGCTGAAATCTGGAGCCAAGAGGAAGGGTAAGGGGACCAGTTCTTGGGGAACTTTGCCCTCTTCTCTTAGTACTTCCCATTTTCCTACTGTGGAAATTACTTCCTGCTCGGAGCAGATCCCTTGGGCCCCAGGAAAAGCACAGAACCTGTGAGGATGTGGAAGTGAAGCCTAGGGGTCCCTGGATGGAGTCAGGTCTGCAGACAGAAGACATAACCATGCTTCCATGGAGAGCCTAGGATGCTCATTGTTCTGAGGCATCTCACTTTATTTTTCCACAACTGTGTAAAACAATGAGGTAAAATTAATACCCTCCAAATTAGCATATCACATATCTGTGGGGAGTCTAAACTCAAATCCATGTTCTTCCTACCCTGTGAACCTGCCCCCACCTATGCTGTCACTGGGAGGAAACTGTAGACTCCAAATTTCAGGAACAGACTTTCCTCTAAGCACCTTCGTTAGAGTTTAATTTCCCATCCTGTAATTATTGCTTAATGGTGAATGCCAAGAAAAGAGTAAGCAGTGTTCTCTCAATTGTCAAGGTATATGCCTTCCCACTGAGAAAGCATGGCACACTTAGAGACTAATGAAGAATTCTTTAATAGTATGCAACTCATCTGGCTAATGTACAAAAGGGAACAGCCTTAATCAGAAAACTACCTGCTTATATAGGCTTTAGGCTTATCCATCATACACACTGTCACCGTTAGACACCCATAAATCTCCCTCAGGTCCCAGGTTACATTTTCAACAATTTAAATAGAGAGAGGAGACTACATGTCTGGCCACTTGGGCATAGGGAGATATTGCCAGAATTAATATATATATATTTTAGACAGGGTTTCTCTGTGTAGCCCTGGCTATCCTAGAACTCACTCTGTAGGCCAGCCTCCTGAGTGCTGGGATTAGAGGCATATGCCACCAACGCCCGGCTGGGATTAATATTTTAACTACACCAATGTTGTTAGTTTTGAATAGTTGCTGCCAAGGTTCATCTTGCCCACCTGATAGAGTTATGCTTCATGGAGACCAGGACTGAAAGATGGTTGTGGCCCTGCTCCACCTCCTTTAGCTGCCCTTTGGAGTTGTATTTTGGATAAGGGGTGAGTCCAATGGCTGGTTGTAAATCAGGGTGGTTGCGTTTGTTGTGGGAATAGGGCCTAACTGGAGACCAGTCTTAGTGAATCAACATCCTCAGACGGGTTCTCCAGCACTCCCCACTTCAGTTATATCTAACAAGCCTGACTGTTAAACTAAACCTACCTTTGAGCTATTTCGGAGGCAACACTCCCTTAGCCAATTTCTATTTTGTGTGACTTAATGTCTCCTAAGCAAGTTTGTTAGTAAAGCCTATAACACCAATTTTTATTACTTCAAGTTTCTCCTGTGTCACTACATTTATTCTACCTCCTGTTGTTCAGCTGAGCAACCTTTTTATTACTTTATTACTACACTTTATGGCTTCGTAGGTTAGCTGCAGTTCTTAGCTGTGTCACCCACACACTTTCAGGGCATTTGTCCTAGTGCAGTGCAGCAACCACAGAAGAAAAGCAGTTAAAACATGCAGTGTTTGAAAGGACATGGCTTCCTTGTAGGACAGCTGGAATCCGCTTAAGAAACATCGTCAAAGTCTTCCTTCACTCAGTTGACTAATCTTGTAGGACAGCTGGAATCCGCTTAAGAAACATCGTCAAAGTCTTCCTTCACTCAGTTGACTAATCTGCAGCCCTTTGCTTTTATTAACAGCACCCTGAGCCTGGGGCATCAACATTGGGTGAAGTGTAATTAGATTACAGGAATTATGGTTTTACTCTTTTATGCTGAGAAGTGGCTTGACAATGGATGTGCAAGCTGGAGGTGTAGCTTAGTGGGGAGCACTTGTCCTGCGTGTCGTGGGCCCTAGGCTTGTTCTCAAGTAGTAGAGTAAAATAATAAAAAAGGTAGTGTGCTGGGTAATAAAGAAGGAGGCAGGCATACACACACACACACACACACACACACACACACAGAGAGAGAGAGAGAGAGAGAGAGAGAGAGAGAGAGAGAGAGAGAGAGAGAGAGAGAGACCTTGCTGATAGAGGTATCTATGAACATTTTATTTAAGATAGTAGGATGGGAGCCGGGCATTGGAGGTGCACGCCTTTAATCCCAGCACTCAGGAGGCAGAGGCAGGTGGATTTCTGTGAGTTGGAGGCCGGGCTGGACCGACAGCCTCCAAAACAATACAGAGAAACCCTGTCTCGTAACCCCCCCCCAAAAAAAAAGATAGTAGGATGGAAGAGAGGGGTGCTAGTGTTTTGTGAGCATGAAGTGATCAAAGGACAAATGTCAGCAAGTCGGCTTGTTAGAAAGAGAGAGGGAACTTGATTATTTGTTTAGTGGTGCTGAGGATGGAACCCAGGGTCTCAAATGTGCTCTAAGCAGGGCTTGCTAGTTAACCCTGGCTAACCTGGAACTTGCTATGTAGATCAGGCTTTGAATTTGCAGCTGTCCTCCTTTCTCTGCCTCCTAAATGCTGGGATTATAGGTGTGAACCACCACACTCCAGGAGCTGGGACTATAGTGTGAACCACCACACTCCAGGAGCTGGGACTATAGTGTGAGCCACCACACTCCAGGAGCTGGGACTATAGTGTGAGCCACCACACTCCAGGAGCTGGGACTATAGTGTGAGCCACCACACTCCAGGAGCTGGGAAATAATCAAACCTGAGACTGGCCCTGGCGGTCTGACACGTTACTTGTTTTTATCTTGTGATTCCAATACAAATCAAGTGATAAATTGTGGAGGGAAAAATAGAGCATGAAGCAGAGTTATGCTATTTTAGGTATTGAGTCACCAAGGCAATGCCAATGATGTCACTTAATTCATGAGTAATTCTTATGTAGAACTGTTAAAGCAGTGCCACTAAAATAGATTTTATGTATTTTTAAAATCGGGACTTCAAAATCCTCCAATTAGATCAAGGGGGAAAAGACAAGAAACAAAATTTGCTAAGAGAAAAAAATCTGCTTCCTCCTTTTTATGGGTACTGTGGCTGTTTTATTTTGGCTTTTGAGTTTTTAACTTTTTTTTTTTTTTGTTTTTCGAGACAGGTTTCTCTGTGGCTTTGGAGGCTGTCCTGGAATTAGCTCTTGTAGACCAGGCTGGTCTCGAACTCACTGAGATCCTCCTGCCTCTGCCTCCCGAGTGCTGGGATTAAAGGCGTGCGCCACCAACACCTAGCTGAGTTTTTAACTTTTTAATTTTACTTTTTTATGTGTGTGGGCATTTTGCTTGCATGTATGTCTGTGTAAATGTGTATGTTTCCCTGGGCTGGAGTTACAGTTGTGAACTTGTTATAGGCTGAACATGTCTTCCCAGTGAGAACTCAACTGACCACACTTAAGATATTAATAAAGGAGCCAGGTGGTGGTGACGCACACCTTTAATCCCAGGATTTGGGAGGCAGAGGCAGGTGGATCTCTGTGAGTTTGAGGTCAGCCTGGTCTGCAGAGCAACTTCCAGGACAGCCTCCAAAGCCTCAGAGGCACCCTGTCTCGAAAAACCACCACCACCAACAAAAAGATATTAATGAAGAAAAAGGTTCTTCCTGGAAGCAACCTAGACTCCCCTCAACTGAAGAGTGGATAGAGAAAATGTGGTACATCTACATAATGGAGCACTACTTATCGGAAAAAAGCAATGGAATCTTGAAATTTGCAGGCAAATGGATGAAACTAGGAGAAACCATCCTGAGTAAGGTAGTCCAGTCAAAAAAAAAAACAAATATGGTGTGTACTCACTCATATATGGATTTTAGATATGGATCAGAGGAGTAGCAGCCTACAATCCCACTGCCAGAGAGTCTGGGAAACAGGGAGGACCCTAAGAGAGATAGGCTTGGTATCCTAGAGAAGGGGAATGGGACAGGATCTCCTGAGCAGATTGGGAGCATGGGGGGAGGGGAGAGGAAGCAGGGGGGCCAATGGCAGACCAAGACATAATATGACGCCTTGAACTGCCTCCTAGAGTCCTTTGATAGAAGATGAGCCTAAGGGCGAGTTGTAAGTTTGGGTTGTCTCCTTTTATTATGGGAATGGAGCATAAATGAAGGTCATGAACAAACACTAGCAGAAAAATTACTCAGCAACCCTAAACTTCAATTATTCTCCACAGCTTCCTGCATAACAATCTTGGTGAGTGTACTACTTTCAGTAACACTGGGCCAGCAAATGTGGTCTAGAACTCTGCACCCTAACAGCTACAGCTGCAAATTTCTGGTTCTTGGGTGGAGCAAAGGACATGATAGAAATGTGGAAGTCCATCTCAGGAAGGTCTATGGGCTTGTTCTATCCATTCCATCACGGGAAGTCCATCTCAGGAAGGTCTATGGGCTTGTTCTAGCCATTCCATCATGGGAAGTCCATCTCAGGAAGGTCTATGGGCATGTTCTCAGAGCTGTACTCAACAGTCAGCTGCAGGATGAAGCCTTCAGTACAACCATGACACTGGAAGAGGTATTTAAAGGCCCCTCCCCACCTGCAGGACTGCTGGTTGCTGTAAGAAGCATCCGTTCGTGGTTGTGATAAAACAGTGGTATTTGGACACGCTTTTCATTTCTTGCCAGATAAACTGTGTGCTAACAGCTTGCAGGTAGAATCCAGGCTTCTGAGACTTGAACTGCTCATTGATGTTGGATTTATGAGGGAGTCTGGTCATCCAGCAGGAATATCTGCTGCCGCCTCCACAGGCTTCTCTGTGTAATAACTGCCTTCTGAGTTATCTATCTGCTGCCAGTTTGCAGTACTCCACATGAACAAATGCTTAGGGGAAGCTTCTCAATTTACTAAAATTGCCAACTTTCAGATTTTTCTCCAAGGATGGCTCATTACTGAGGTTTTAGCCTGATGGAACAGACTAAATATGAACTTTATCTTCTTGCCCATGCCATAGACCTGTGTGGTAGTGTGCACAATAAATGACAGCCCCAGGAGTTATAAATGACCACTCTGATTCTGAGCCATAGATTTGTCACATACAGAGGGTCATGCTTCTTTGGGGGATGTTATGAGCCTTCTGCTGGGCTTGGAGAAGGCTTGAAACAAGAAGGGTTTTTGTTTTTAAAGTTTTATTTATTATGTATACAGTGTTCTGTCTGCATGCCAGAAGAGGGCACCAGATATCATTACAGATGGGTGTGAGCCACCATGTGGTTGCTGGGAATTGAACTCAGGGCCTCTGGAAGTGCTGTTAACTGCTAAGTCATCTCTCCAGACCCCCTCCCTTTTTTCTTTTGAGGCAGGGTATGTAGCCCTGACTGAATGAGAAGTCACTATGTAGACCAGGCTGGGCTTGAACTCACAGAAATCCACCCGCCTCTGTCTCTGGAATGCTGGAATAAAAGGGGTGCTTCACCACACTTGGTTCAAGAACCCGTTGATCTCTTTCCCAAACGCAAGTATAGGCTATATCTTTTTCATAGACAACCATATAGGACTCATGTTCTGACAAACAATATTCAGAACTACATGCCAGCCTGTGTTTGCTCCCTTCATTCCTAGCTGGTCTTGAAAGGACAAGTGTGGGAATGCAGGAGGACAGACAGTAGGTGAGTGCTAGTACGCAAGAGAGACATCAGCTAGCGCACGACTGTAAGAGCGTGTTCCAGCAAGCATGAGCGTGTGACTGCATATGTGAAGGAGTGTATTGTGAGCTTGCGATTGTGTGTGAGGAGTGCAGGGTTGCAAGTGTGCAGGGGTGTGTGAGGAGGAGCTTGGGATTTTAGAAGAAACAGTCATATTTGTGAAAATAAATTAGAGGTGTATTAAAAGGAAAGCTCTCTACAGCAGGAACCCTGCATGTCTTTACACTCAAGAACATACTGAGGACATAGCTCTGTGTTTATTGAGACACTTAATCCTCAGAACCATCCATTATACAGAGAAGTCTGAGCCTCAGTGAGAATAAGAAACTCACCACAGAGAAACGCCACAGCATCAGGTCATACTGCAGCCATCGCTTCCTACGGAGAAAAGGCCAGGCATCCACAGGCCACAGACACAGCCATATGGGCTTTTCTCTTTGGTTTGGGAGAGAGCCCTGGAGGGTGCCAAGGCCTTTGCTTCAGATGGGCCCTCTGAAGTTTTGCATTGTGACGTTAGCAATGTGATTACCTCTGCTTCAGGCTCTCCCTTGCATACAATTTTCTAAAAAGAAGAGAAGCATGAGGACACTAGGGTGCCACCGAGTGTCTGCTGGTCTCACTGGCACAGCCTGGGACTGGAGTCTAGCCGCTGCTCCACAGTGTGACCTTTAAACACCATCAGTGATGACCCAATATGGCTGGATTCTCTAGTAGACTCTCCCAGTCTATGGACCTAGTGCTTCCAGGGACATGGGCACAGTCAGAGAACAACAGCCTTGTGTACAGGCCACTGGTCACAACTGATTCTCATGTATACAAGGTCCTCCGAATATGTGCTGACAAAGTAAAGTAGAGGCTGTTTGTAAACAGGGATGAGCAAGAGAAGAGGATCATGCTAGCTAATTTCTCCCAGACCCAGACCCTTTTAATGTATAAAGTCTAACAATAGTGAATGGTGTGTGTCTTTCAATTCTTATGTACTTTGGTCATGATAGGAAATTTTTCTTGGTAAAGAACTTAGTAAATAACTTTAGGCAATGCCACTTTCACTCATTTTGTATATAAAATAACAGAATGCTCTATTAACACCTTAAGATCAAGACACTAAAAGCAGAGAAATCCCCCACAAAACTTTTAACTTCTATAATTTATCTGGAGAAATAAATGAACCCTAAATGCTTATTGTCTGAACTTTGGTGGAGATAAAATTTTCAACCTGGGCTAAATGGCTAAACTGAAACTTCTAAAGTTAAACAGATTTTAAGTCCAACATAATACAGAATTAAATACACATTTAAATAGAAACGGGAATTTATTTTGTTTCTTTTTTCCCATCACAGTAGCTGAAGGATTATTTTCTTCTTTTACTTTTCTATGCCAATGATGCCAGACTTCAAAGGAACAATAAACAGCAGACTTGTAGTTGAGGGCTATGGGAAGGGCTTTAATTACTACCCAGGTAAAACTGTGTTTCCCACAGATGCACTTCCCCAGCCCAGAGGGCAACTGCTGAAGCCACAATAGCTTCCTGCTCCTTCTCTAGAGCTCCCTGGTCTTGAACCAGGGAAGACAGTAAGCTGCAGCAGCCCTCTGTCATACTGTCAAAGCTGGACAAAACTAACACTATAACTCACTCAAGCAAGCTGCTCCCAGAGCCCTTGTCTGGCCTCTGTGGCCCCTGGCTCCTCTTAGAACCTTGTTAAAGGACAAAACATTCTTATACCAATTCCAGTGGGCAGGAAAGTCCAGGTCACACTAACTTCACAGATCAGCACCCAATGGTGGCATTACACATAAATGGTTTCTTGAAGCAAAACCCCCATTTATACAATGCTTAGGAGAACACAGAATTTCAGAACCAATTCTTTATATGTAGCTGGGCTTTTTAAAAATTTTTTTATTTGAGAATTTCATATCATGCACCCCAATTACATTCATTTCCAAGACTTTCTATGTCCACTCTCCACCCTTGTAGCCTCCCCTTCCAAAAAAAAAAAAAAGAAAAAAAGAAAAAAGAAAAAGAAAAGAAAGAAAATAACAATAAAAACCCCTACTTTGCTCCTCCTCCTTACCCACCCCTCCATCATATATTTATTTGTCGTGGTAGTATTGGGAGCTACAGAGACAGCTTTACTTGCAACTGTTCATTGCAACAAGTCTGCTCTTGTTCAAGGCCTCTGGCTTCAGCTACACCCTCAATACTGGACCTCCACCGAGACTCCTCTTGGATATCCTGTTGCTACAGTCATGGAGATCCTGAGGTTATGGTTCCGCAGGACCAGGTCCTTCATGAGCTTCAGCAGGTCACAGATGGGTTGATGTTGGGGTGGGACTGGGCAGTAGCTGAGGTGGTCGGCCCAGACTTCCACAGGACCAGCTCTCCTATGAGTGGCAGGGCCAGCGAGAGGCAGGACCAGCTCAGCAAAGCCCTTGGAGGTCAATATGGCTTTTGGTGGCCATCCAGACCATGTGTTAGGATAATGTGACACGGGTTGGGACCGTAGGTAGCAGGGCCAAGGTCCTGTGATGGATCGAGTGGATCAGTGTCCCGGGGCAGGTGATGGACAACAGCGGGCAGATGGGGAAACAGGGACCTGTAGACGTCACTCATATTGAAAGTTTTTGTTGAGACAGAGACACAGAGGCAGTGAGAGGACAGAAGAGAAGTGTGTGTGAGAGAGGTGGGGGGGGGGAGTGCTGTCTGCCCCAGGAGAACAGCAGGAAAGAGAGAGAGCATAAGTTAGCGGGGGGGTAGGGGGGCCGGGCTGGGGCGGGGGTGTCTCTTTCTTTAAAGGCATTCTTTGCACCTGCGTGCAGACTAGTACTCATGGAACCCTGGGCTGACCAGGATCTTGCCTGAGTGCATTCTGCCACGGGCAGGGGCAGGCCAGCATAATGCCTGAATCCTTACACCATGGGCATCCATGTGACCTTTGGTGGTAACAGAGGCCACAGATACCACAGACTCCTGGCTTCGATATCCTCCCCGGCAGCACAGGCCCGGGCTTCACTTGGCCTCAGGTGGCAGCGCAGGCCACGCACATCTGCCTGTTCCTCACCACCGCAGTGTCTCCAGTTCTGCCTCCTCAGCGCACGAACCGCTCCGGCGCTAATCTTTCTCTCCCATTTCTCTACCACGTATTCACCGCTCATCTTAGTGGTGCCTGGTGGGCGGGCCTCTAGAGCCAGACGTTTTAAGTTTGCTACGCTGCTTCTCAGTTTCCTTGTCTTATTGCCATGAAGCTCTGTAATCTACATTTCTTTTCTTTCTTTTTTGTTTTTTGTTTTGTTTGTTTGTTTGTTTGTTTTTCGAGACAGGGTTTCTCTGTTTTGTTTTGGAGGCTGTCCTTGAACTCCCTCTGTAGACCAGGCTGGCTTCGGACTCAGAGATCCGCCTGCCTCTGTCTCTCGAGCACTGGGATTAAAGGCGTGTACCACCAACGCCCGGTGTAATCAACACTTCTTACGTTCATGTAGCGGAAGAAAGATAAAGCAAAGCAAAGCAACCCAAGAGGGTTAAGAACATCACAGATTAAACTATATGCCATCAAAGCTTTATTCTTGTCATCTCTGTTCTGTTCAGTGTTGGTGAACATACGCTGGGGTCCAATAATGAAGTAACATGCAGATGAGTGACAAGAATAAAAACCAGACAAGGGAGATAGAAATGTCAATCACACGTTCAAAGTCAGTCATACAGTTTCTTCAGGTATTCTTGGATGCTCACTCACATGAATTCACATACACTGTAAGCATGGATAATGCTACCCATTATCTCTACAGGATAAAACAGATTCATTCCATAGCCACTACTGTGGCAACCCTGCAAAAGTCTTCAGGATGCCTAACAAAATTATATCCTCATCATTCATTTTCTAATTTGGGGGACGGAAATAGAAAAGAACATAAACAAAGCATGCTTTTTGAGGTTTCTTGGGTCGGTTAGTAGAAAAATAGGTGTTTCTCTGGGGAGTTTGCTGTAGTGGAGACTGGGAAGCTGAAGTTTCTGAGATTCACTTCATCAGTCTTTAAGGGAGTGGTAGGCTTTGGCGGTGCGGCTGTTGACAAAGTCTGTCTTCTTAAACTGAGCCTGTGGAAGAAGCAGACAAAAACGCTACTAAGTCCTCACATAAATGTGGAAAGGTCTCATCCTTCATCAGTCGAAGAGCATTTAAGTTGGTTCCATCCCTGACTTTGGTGAATTAAGTACAATGAACATGGCTGAGCATGTGTCTGTGAGGCAGGATGCTAAGTCCTTAAGGCTTGACAAGGAGTGGTATAGCTGGTCATAAGGTAGGTTTCTTAGCTTTCTGAGGATTTTCCACACTGATTTCCAGAGTGCCTGCCAGTGCAATCCCAGCAGTGAATGAGGGTACCACTTTCCCAACAATCCTTGCCAGCTTTTTTGTTTTGTTTTGTTTTTTTGATACAGGGTTTCTCTGTATTGTTTTGGAGGCTGTCCTGGAACTCACTCTGTGGACCAGGCTGGCCTCGAGCTCACAGAGATCCGCCTGCCTCTGCCTCCCGAGTGCTGGGATTTGTTGTCATTTGTACTTTTGATTTTAGCCATTCTGATTAGGGCAAGTGGGAATCTCAAAGTAGTTTTAATTTCCATTTAATTAGCATTTTTTCAATTGCTAAGGCTGTTGGAATTTTTTGTTTGTTTGTTTTTTGTTTTTCTTTTCTTTTCTTTTTTTTTTTTTTGGTTTTCTCTGTGGCTTTGGAGGCTGTCTTGGAACTAGCTCTTGTAGACCAGGCTGGCCTCGAACTCACAGAGATCCGCCTGCCTCTGCCTCCCGAGTGCTGGGATTAAAGGCGTACGCCACCAACGCCCGGCCTTGTTTTTTGTTTTTCGAGACAGGGTTTCTCTGTATTATTTTGGAGGCTGTCCTGGAACTCACTCTGTAGACCAGGCTGGCCTCGAACTCACAGAGATTCGTCTGCCTCTGCCTCCCAAGTGCTGGGATTAAAGGCGTGCACCACCAATGCCCAGCTTGTTGGAATATTTTTTGAACCTAGATGCCCTTCAATTGATGAGGGAATAAGAATGAAGTTCATGTATACAGTGGAATTCTATTCATCTGTAAAGAAAAAATGAAGTCATAAAATTTGTAGGTAAATAGATGAAACTAAAACATATTATACTGAATGAGGTGCTCAGGACCCTAAAAACAAGTCACATTCCTCTGTTACTTTGTGGCTCCCAGCTTTTAATCTTCAGATGTACAAAAATAACCTGGAGTGCCTGCAAATCTGGAAAGCCAAGAGAGACCAAAGTAGTGCCAGGGAGTGAGGGGAAGGTGGAGGAGGGGAGAGAAGGAAAGGTGGGGGAGGGGAGTGAGGGAAAGATGGGGGGAGTGGGGGGAGGTGGGGGAGGGGAGGAGGAGTGAGGGAGGGGGGAGAGGGAGTGAGGGAAGTTCTTGAGCAGTGACACAGGTGACATGAAGGAGGAAATGGCACTTTAACCAGAAAGGGGAAGGCAATGCAGAGGAAAAGTGAGGGAGGGAGGATAAATAACACTAAGGATGCTTGAAGAGACATAAGAAGTCATAGTTTCCTAAAATTACCCGTGATATATATGATATACATAGATACACAGCTTAAAGAAGTTCTGCCACTTGGGGTGATAATGCCCCCAGCAAAACCCCTGGTATCAGACACGAGAAAGCTCTTCTTGCTTTGTTGGTCAAAGGAGCCCAAGAGACTCCCAAAGCAATATCAGCCATTACTGTCTCGTGGGGTTGCCTTCAGCATTTGGGACACAGGACTTGGAGGAACTGAGCTGGAACTGACTGGGAAGCGCCCTTCCTAAGGAATGGCTCTCATGTGTAGGAAGGTGCTATGTAAGTTGCCAAGAGAGAGGAGCAGTCAGTACTTCTGAAGTGACCTGCCTCCCGTTTTAGCAGCCCTGACAGGCTAACATGTGTTCATCTGACCTTGCTGCTCCCGTCCTGGTCACTAGGAGGCCAGATGCCCTCCTTGTGGCAAGGAACCAATCAGAAGTTAGCTGGGGGGCTGTGCTTTACAGCTCTGGGTGTGCTTTAAGGCCAAGTGCACAACAGTGACTTGAAGAGCATAGCAACCGCCCTGGGAGGGCCTATGGGCCATAACAACCAGTTGACCAATCAGCACAGGGCAGGTCGTCCAAGCTTGGAAGTGCACCAAACCTGAGACTGTTGCATGCCCCTAGACACTCCCCTTACGCTGCCCTATAAGACCCCTGCCTCATGATTTCTTGGGGTCTTTCTCCAGCCATCCGCTGCGGTCAATGAATGAAAGGCCAGAACTAATGGGGTTAGCTCGTTAAACAAGTACAATAAAAGACTCTGCGTTTGCATCAAAATGGGCCTCTTGGTGATTTTGGGGCTCAGAATTTGGGCACAACACTTCTACCCAGAAGTAAAGCCTGCGTGCCACAGCAATGACGGGTTTCGCAAGATAGCCACAACACTGCAAAAGTGGCACTTATAATTCGGAGATAATCAATAACGGTTTAACTGGGCTTAAAGATCACTCGATAGGACTGACATCATATCTGGCATTGTAAACCCTGGAGAGGTCTTTTCCCCCAGAGGAGAACCGACTACTGCCAGATACTAAACCAATATAATTTCTAACGATTCTAAGTACATTTCCTTACAGCCACAGAGAAGTGTAGCTATCACTCCTCATTGAAGCTTCCTTTTGCAACATACAGAGACTATTACAGAATTCTACAGAGAGCAAAATGCAGAGAATAAGGAACTGTGGAGTGCCTAACCACAACTGGTAAATTTGCAGTGCAACCCCTATATCTAAGGCTCAGAAGAAGGGACAGGAAGGCTTTAAGAGCCAAAGGTCTACAACATCTGTTGATATAGTGTCCCCTAGACATGGCTGGGAAAATGGATCCATGGACTTTCAATAATAGGACTGAACAATACCACAAAATGGCACCACCAGTTGATGTGCCAATGTGGACAGGGGAAATCCCCTCTCTTAGACGAAGAGCTACAGGTCAAGGGCCACCAAGAACAAGAATCAATTGCTCCCAGGGATGAATTCCTACATTGGTTGTCTAAACACATGTGGTCACTCTTGGATTCAAGCAAAGCTTAACTCAGTAGGTTACATGTGTGCATATATATATATATCAATAATACTTAGGAGAACCTGAATTTGGGAGGGCCAATGCAGTGCCCATGTATGAAATTTTGAAAAACCAAATCAAAACAAAAACAGTAAAACTATTTAAATACAAAGAAGAAGAAGAAGAAAGCGCAGTTATTTGGTGGTTTCTGATGAGGACCAGGCCAAGTGTCACATTTTATCTGGCCAGCTCTTACCTTCTTGTAGGCGTTATGGAGCTCTGTGTGTGCCCACATCGAGTACAGGAGGACAGAAGCGGCTTTGCTGGCCTTGTTGGGGGCATAGCTGAAAAGAGAGGTGCTTGTGGGTCAGTGAGAACGTGGAGCTCTGGCCATCCCCTCGCATTCCTCTACTGTGGCTTCAACAGTTGCCACTTGTCACACACAGAGGACGAGCTTTGAAAGCCAGAGTTCACTTTTTAAGGAGCTGCTTTATAAATCATAAGATTAATGCTAGTAAATAGTGATCGATGGAGAAAAATCCAGGGTATTTATACATGTTTTAAATCTTTTTTAAAACATAACTTATTTAACTTTATTTTATGTGCATTGGTGTGAAGGTGTCAGATCTGCTGGAACTGGAGTTTCAGACAGTTGTGAGCTGTGTGTGGGTGCTGGGAATTGAACCCAGGTCCTCTGGAAGAGCAGCCAGTGCTCTTAACCGCTAAGCCATCTCTCCAACCCCCATGTTTTAAATCTTTTAATTTATGTATAGAGCCTTTACATTTGTATATTATGGTATATATCTACAGATCCCAATGCAGAAAAACAAGTGAAAACATGTATGACTCTGAAACTAAAGGACCTCACCAATGTAGGGGCAAACCAATTTTTTTTTCAAGTTAATAAAATACACTCTTTTGGCAGTACTTGTTAAATAGTTTTAAACGCATTGTTTTTAGCAGAGAATTTACTGTCACAATCCAGTTCCCTACTGCATTTGTCACAGCACTGGCTTTTGATGTCCCAGTTCTAAATGTGTCCTAAACGTCCCACTTCTGGCTCTTTCTTTTTAGATTCATTGTCTTCTACTGCCTACTAACACATGGCTGTATTTTCTTTCTCAAACAAAGAATGTGGATTTATTTGCCTTGGCACAAAGGTCTATTAACATGCAATCAAGATTACAGAAAGCAAAACTACAATGCATAAAAATGTTGAGCTCCCTCTCAGCTTTCTCTTCCACAATGGAAGCTTTGTGGGAAGAAGAGAGACATTAGCCTCCTACAGTGTTCTTAGTATCCTAGGGACATTCACTTGGAGGAAGTAAAGTCATTAAATTATAGGTCTCTCTCTCTCTCTCTTTTTTAAAGATTTATTTATTATGTATATAGTATTCTCTCTGCATATATGCCTGCAAGCCAGAAGAGGGCATCAGATCTCATTATAGATGGTCATAAGCCATCATGTGGTTGCTGGGAATTGAACTCAGAACCTCTGAAAGAGCAGCCAGTGCTCTTAGCCTCTGAGCCGTCTCTCCAGACCCCCAAATTATAGGTCTTTTTTTTTTTTTTTTGGTTTTTCGAGACAGGGTTTCTCTGTGGCTTTGGAGGCTGTCCTGGAACTCGCTTGGTAGTCCAGGCTGGTCTCGAACTTACAGAGATCCGCCTGCCTCTGCCTCCCGAGTGCTGGGATTAAAGGTGTGTGCCACCAACGGCTGGCAATTATAGGTCTCTTATATTCAAAACTCTGTAAAGTTCTTTAATGACAAGGGTTTTATATTCATAATATCTATCTTTAAGTTTTTTGACACTTGATTTTTCTTTTTTAAGATATAATATGGTAGAATCCCATTTTACCTATAGGCTACTGTTCTTAAATCACAACCATTGCTCTGGGAAGCTAATTAGTCAGATGAGTAAATACCAGAATTCACAAGTAAGAAAACAATGGTGTGTGACTTGGTTTTCTAGAAGAGAATGGATGGCTGTGTAGCTTGGTTAACTCAGTTATTTCCTTGTCCACCACCAAGAACTAAAGGAGATACAGCCCAGATCTGTGATGCTGCTTGTGGCCTTGTTGCTCATAGGACTTTGTGAAAGGTAACTGCAGTTAGGGCATTCATACAGTCATGTGGAGGGAAATGCAGACACCAATGGGCAGGTACTAGGAGCCTTACCCTTCCCCTATGCTGATGGTCATAATTTTCTGCAGGCCTCCAGTGTTCAGAAGGTCCCGTGCATTCTGGTAACTATTCTGCATTAAATTGTTCAATGTATAGCAAGCAGAAGCTGTAGTTTCAATGAGAAGGTCAGTACTTGGGACTGTGTCAGGAATTATGGAAACCAAATCCGGTAGAGTTTCTTTGGCTACAAATTGAAAGAAAAACAATGCTTGGTTAGAAAGATTTTTCTTTGGGGAGGACGTGTGTGTGTGTGAATGTATATGCTACACATACAGGAGTGTTAGGTGTGTGTGCCTCCTGCACATCACATGAAAGTCAAACAGGGTATCAGCTGACTTCCCTATTCTCTTTCAGCCTATTGCTTTGAGATGGGGTCTCTGACTGAACCACAGCCTGGTTTGGGGGGCACTGGCTAGCCAGTGAGCTCTTGGGATCTGTCTCTCCCACCTCCAAGTGCTGGGGTGACATATGCATAGAAAAATGCCCAGTTTCTATAATCAAATCTGAAAATGTTTCCAAAGAGAATGCCCTGCTCTGAGTGTATAGAGAACCTAATGCCCGCTTTGAGTGTACTGAGAACCTAATGTTCACTCTGAATGTACTGAAAATCCTTCCACAGAATTTTAAAATTTCATACTCTTCAATCCAGAAATTCCATTTCTGGCAATATAGACATCACCTTAAAAATGGAAAAAGATTTTCACAAAGATATTTTGGGTAGAGTTATATATAAGTTAAATAAAAAAACCCACAAAAGCCTAACTATCCTGAAAGAATATGTTTAATTAACTAAAATACACTGAAAAAAAAATCAACTTCTGATTCAGTTAAAGGAAGGGGAACTCAGATGCCAGGAGAACCCACAACAGAATCTCTGAATATCCTGACTCTGCAGGGCACACAGGCTACCTCCAGTCTCTGACAAATGTCTCTAACTTACAATAACACTATCTTCCTCCACAGGCTGTCCTGAGTGAGCTCAGGAGTTTAAGCACATTAATTTTGGCCACACACTTTAAGTTCTTGAGAGATACGTTATTATCAGAAGGTTAAAGCACAGACTAAAAGACCTTGGGAACATGAGTATGTCTTTCACAACTTATGTGGACAACATGGAAATAATTCTGAAACAACTAACAGGAAGGGCCCAGGCACCCACTGAGAGCTGGGTCACATCCTTTTCATCATTACACCAGGAAAGCCCTTCTACAGATGAAGGTTAAGGAAACTCGGACAGTCAAGGCTAAGGGAGCAGCAATTAAAGGAGTTCTCTATCGTATGTAGTTGTCTTAGGAGATACACGAAACACTAAACTACATTCCCAAAATATATGGGAAGGCATCTATCTAAACCCACATCCACAATATATTCTCTCTCTCTAGATGAATAATGAAATAAATGAAAATCTACCTAGCTAGAAATCTCATTAAAAACATGTATTGAAATGGATTTTTACTTATTATTGGTTATTAAAGCTCAGAATCAACATGGATCCAATAGCTTAAATTACATGTTGAAGATAAAGCAAATTTGCAATGTAGATGAGACAGACCCACTGAATGGAACAGCCAATGGGTGAGAGGTGCCACCCAGTTTGAGTGTCTTACTAATTATTAATGAGGTTCAAGATTTTTCTTCTGCAAGTAATCAAAGCAAACAAACAGAAGGCTAGCAGTTAGGACAATCCAATGGCAGTGAGGGAAGGAACTTCCCCTCACCTGTGGAGCGAAGAGGCCTGCTCATCATCGACTCTCCTGCTGTATGTTCAGTAGGCACCTATGACACTAGGCCCTCAACTCACCAATTTCATTCTGCAGAGAAAGATTCCGTGACAAATTCCTCAGCAGGGAGACGGCAGTCTTTTTTACACTGGGATCTCCCACGTGCAACATCTTTCGGGTGTGCTGAAGACCATTTTCCTTCTGGACAACCATTCGAGCTACTGATGTGGGCATCTGTCGTGAGACACATCCTGTCAATGCTACACATTTGGTATCAGAGAAATAAGTCCTTTGTAGATTCCAGAGGTCGAGGGACAGTAAAAGCTAGAACTCTAATGAAAGCAGTTTACATACATTTTCTTTAAATTCTTTTAGATTTTCAACATACTTGCTGAATAAAAATATTTTTCCGGCTGGGCAGTGGTAGCACAGGCCTTTAATCCTGGAGGAGGAGGCAGGAGGATCTCTGAGTTTGAGGTCAGACTGATCTACAAAGTGAGTTCCAGGACAGTCAGGGCTACACAGAGAAACCCTGTCTCGAAAAACCAAAATAAATAAATAAACAAACACTTCATTACTTTTTTGCATCTCTGTTTATAAGTAAATAGGGTGGGACTTTACTCTGTACTACACTTTGAAGCTTGCGGAAGACAGAGGAGGACATCAGGCGTCATCTATTGTCTTCCACTTTATCCCTTTGAGCCAGGGTTTCAGGGAACCAGAATACTGGTGTTTCTGCTAGGCTGGCTGTAAGCTCTTGGGATCCACATGTCTCCATTATTCCAAGGTGGCCATGCTGCTTTCTCTGGTTGTGCCTTTAACGGCTGAGCCATCTCTCCAGCCCAGCTATGTTGGTTTTTTTGTGGGTGTAGGGCAGTCAAACTGAGGTCCTTGTGTGGTCAAATCCAACCAAACCCACAAAGATGAGCTTATATTAGAAGAAGAGTTCAAGAAGATAGAAAAAACAGTGTCCAATTAAGTTGCTATTACTCAAATCTTGATTTCAAAAGTTCAGTACAAGAGCACTGGGAGATACCCAGTGGCCACAAGTACTCACGACCACAGGGACCTCAGTGAAGACACTTACATTAGGAATAAAGACATTTTCTCAAAAGTTTCTGTTCCCTCCAAGAGTGTGCTTATGTATGGGGATATATAACTGAAGATTGGTTATGTCATGAACTATCTTGGCGTGATTAGTTTCTGATCAAAGTATATATAAGCTTAGTTCTAATAATGATTTAAAACAGAATATGGAAACACATAACGGACACACAATACATGGCACAGACAATTACCTTCTGCCATATGCTTTGACTTTGGCGATAAAAAGTAAGTCACTAGAAAGAGAACGAGCTCTGCCCTGTGGGTGGGTTCCCAAGACACAGATGTGTAGATGCCCTTTCAAACCCCATGCTCCTGGAGACACAACTGCTTTTACCCACGAAGAATGCACTATTTCTTTTGGTGTGAACACTGACTTTCTGCAAGGGAATTTTCTTTTACAAGTAGAGCAAGAGGCAAGTGATCCCTGCCAGTGCAAACCTGTACCCTGGGCACTGTACCCAGACCAGGTCAACTAACATTACCGTCTCCTCCCAGAGCCCTGTTGAGATACAAATCAGGCCAGTGAGACACCTTTGCTGAGTTCTTTTTTGATTTTTCATGACAGGGTTTCTCTGTGCACCCCTGGCTGTCCTGGAACTCGCTCTTTAGACCAGGCTGGTGTCAAACTCACAGAGATCCACCTGCCTCTGTCTCCCAAGTGCTGGGATTAAAAGTGTGCGCCACCAACGCCCAGGCCTTCTCTGAGTTCTTAATGGCATTACTTGCGGGGACACCAGGGTAGTAAGATGTAAGCCTGGGGTCATTCCTAGCTGTCTTCATTACTATGTGCACGTAGAACCCAGAGACGTTCAAGACTAATTAATCATAAAGGAACAGACCTACCCCAGAGCTCTGAGTTCCAGATATGAGAAGTACCTTCCTTTCCCTCTGCATGTTTCTTGACTAGCTTGAGGCAGGGTTCTGAGGACTGTAATGGAAGAGCCAATGTGTTGTTTTTGTAATTGTAGTGTGATGCAGCTTTACAGAAACCGCAGCTGAAATCCTGGTGGTTTCTGAGAACTGTCTTGGCTGGAATGAGGAAACCTTTGCTCCCACCTGACTGCTTCACCTCTGCACCTAAGGTCACTCTGTCTACAATGCCCTCAGGTTGAGAAGTAGAAAAGCTGGCACGAGACTCACCGGGCCACCTCCTGCTGTGAGATTCTGGAGAGCTCCTAAGGATGCCTCTTGAGTATAGTTTCGGGCACTCTTGGCAATTAAGGACAAATACATCCTTATCACGATGGAATGCCACAGCCACTCTATGCCCCGGGGGCTGCTCTTCTCCTCCGGCATTGGCATCTCTTGGTATTGCTAAGCACACACAGAGTAAATGCGCTTCAGCTGATGCCTACAACTCCGTACCCACACCCAGACCAGAAACACTGTCTAGAAAGATTAGCAAATCAGAAAACCAGTATATACGCTTTTCAATTACTTAACGTTCAGCTCACAGCAATGACTTCTTTCAAAACTCACTCTCTCCAACTTTACACTTCACAGTAATTAAACACAGGTCCTAAAATGGTTTCCAGCTGCATTTAACCATCGCTTTGAAGAAAAAAGGTTTGTTCCCTCAAGGGCTTATACAACTGTTTGAGAGAGTATCGAGGCTCTAAATTTGCCAGCCATTTTCCAAATGTAAAATGACCAGAACACGAAGGATACAGTAGTTCCCATTCTCTTCACTTCTGAAAGAGATATGCCATCTTTTCTAGGAAGTTTGCTTTTAATGTGTTCACAGTTTGTTTTTAGGCTACACAATGAAAACACCACGGCTTCTAGTGGTGTTTCAGCAGTGATTGTATTTCAGCCCACAAAGGACACAGGCAGCATGGTTTAATAGCTAACAACAAATCAGCAGCCAGATTAGTGGGAAGTGAATTTTATCCCCTTCACCCAGGCATTGAATTGATGTAGGAAAATTAACAAATTTTTCTGTAGCCGTTTCCTTATTGGTGAAGCCTCACAGGAGGACTGATGTGAGAGCTAAATTTGAAACAGTAGCTGACATACTCGGGAGTGAGAGTCCCTTCACCCCCATCTGTCTCTCCGGACATACCTCTTTTACTTTTCTACTCCGATTGCCAAAACACCCAATACTTTTGTTACTGTTAGTCTGGATATTCCGGTTTTGCATGTAGATACCCTGGGAATACTTCTCTGGGAGCTCTGCCTCCAGCTGGTAGGAAAGGTTATGAAGAATGCACACACAGTTCTCTGTGGCCTGTGAAAACAACACGAATACTGCTCGTATACACACGACAAGGTTATTTAGGCCTCAGCTCTACATCCAGCGATTACTTTAACAGCATGAAGCGTTGAAGTAAGTCATATTGGCAATCTGGTGTGAGGATGCACAACTCTTGAGTTACCTTATCATCTGGCTGGTAGTCTGCGATAGTTCCTCTGACATAATGGACCAACGAGTCAATGAGCCCATCACATTTTCTCATTGTCTTCCTCCCGTCAGGGCCAGCTGAGCTCATGTTTCTTTCAAGAACAACAAAAAACTGTAAGATACATACTATGTATCCCAAAGGCCTGTGTGAGACATATGCTATGTATCCCAAAGGCCTGTGTGACACAAATGCTATGTACCCCAAAGGCCTGTGTGAGATGCATACTATGTATCCCAAAGGCCTGTGTGAGATGCATACTATGTATCCCAAAGGCCTGTGTGACACAAATGCTATGTACCCCAAAGGCCTGTGTGAGATGCATACTATGTATCCCAAAGGCCTGTGTGAGATGCATACTATGTATCCCAAAGGCCTGTGTGAGATGCATACTATGTATCCCAAAGACCTGTGTGAGACATATGCTGTGAATCTCAAATGCCAGTGCAAGGCCTGTGCTATGAACCTAATAAACAGGTCTGAGTTTGAAAGCTTTATTTAAGGCTTCTTCCAGGTGTTTGGAAACTGGCACACAAGCAAAAATCTGAGAGCTTGTCATCATTACAGTAAATCATTAGCTGCCTAATGTCAAAACTGAAACTATAAGCACACAATCACATCAGTAAGTTTTCTATCTGTTTCACCCATGTTATCAAGGCCCAGACATGATTTATTAAATCTTGCCCATATTTTTGACAGGCAAATGTTTGTAACTAAAGGAACATGGCACACTAGACATAGATTATGCTATGTGTCCAAGTCCCAATTGCTCCATGTGTTAACTATAAATAGCCTGAAGTTGTCCTGGCCTCACTTTGCTTACCTGAAAAAGTGTGGACTCTCTGTTGCTTGAGTCCCGAAGGTTTTTATACAAACTGTTATTAGCCAATATTAAACCTGCTACTCTAAAACACGACAGTCCTCTCCTTCAGATGGTAGAGCTGTCAGAGAACATGCACTTCCAGGGTCTGTGATACCTGACCTATTAATATCTTTGCGCTTACTCTTTTTCTAATTTTGCTAAGCCATGATCACAAATGGAGGCTGCTTCCTTATAGAGAAATGCAGCTTATCTAATATGGTAAATAGAGTACTTGGTCATCACACTGCAGATTCAGGTCATATTTATATTCTTTGTTATTACCTCTATATTTCTTTGCATTAAGTTTTTCTTTTAATCAATAGCCACTCAAAAAAAATTCCCCTGGAGAATGTTAACACATCTGCCATCTATAGGCTGATCCCTGTGAAACCAACAATGCTTGGCTGTTTGTTTTTTTTTTTTTTTAATGAGACAGGGTTTCTCTGTATTGTTTTGGAGGCTGTCAGTCCAGCCTGGCCTCGAACTCACAGAGATCCCCCTGCCTCTGCCTCCCGAGTGCTGGGATTAAAGGCATGTGCCACCACCGCTCGGAGCTTGGCTGTTTTTAACTACCAAAATGGCATGTTCTCAATTCAGCTTAACAGTGGAGGAGAGAAGACAGTACTGACAAGTTAATGGTTGTTGAACTGACACAATGGGAAATTTGACATTAACAAACTATAGCACAAAGAGAGATGCTCTCTCAGCCTGGACTCTTAGGGGAGTGCCTTGACCCTACCAAGAGTAAAATGATAGACTCTAGACATCCCCTATGTGGAAGGATTTGGCAATAGGGTGGGAGGGAGGGTGGAAGGGGAGTGCGGGAGGAGGGGAGGGAGAGGGAACTGGGATTGACATGTAAAACAAGCTATTTAAAATTAAACAAACAAAAAAAAACTCCTTCATGACTTTGATTCTTCACAAGTCTCCTCACATTAATTTTCGCTGTATGTAAAAACCCCCATAACTCTGTCAATTCCAAGACAAGATGGAGGCTGGTGAGATGGCTTAGAGGTAAAGGAGACGGCTGCC
Organism: Mesocricetus auratus; assembly: GCF_017639785.1. NCBI lineage: Eukaryota > Metazoa > Chordata > Mammalia > Rodentia > Cricetidae > Mesocricetus > Mesocricetus auratus. The sequence goes on from NW_024429192.1 coordinate 75,003,295, forward strand.
AAGCCCAAGGGTCTGAGCTTGATAACGGTAGACACGTGGTGGAGAGAAGCGACTGGCCAAGCTGTCCTCTGACCTTCACACACATATCCGTCCCAGTATGAACACATTTTAAAGACAAGGAATGGGTTTACTAAGTGGAAACAAAATCATGTTGACTATAGTTTTTTCTTAAGAAATGGTCATTTAAGCTGGCACCAATCTATCTCTGTTTGCTCTGGGCCATTAGTCTGTTCAGAAGCATGCTAGCTGGGTGGTGGTGGTGCAGGCCTTTAATCCCAGCACTTGGGAGACAGAGGCAGGAGGATCTCTGTGAGCTTGACGCCATCGTGTCTACAGAACGAGTTCAAGGACAACCAGGACTGTTACACAGAGAAACCCTGTTTTGAAAAACAAAACAAAAAAGAAGCCTGCTGACCATTTTAATCCTGGGGTATACATTTCTGTTGGGTGTTTCAGACCATGAAGGTAGTCATCGTTAACCATTTTTCTTCTCTACTGTCAAGGCCACATGAGGGACTGGTCCTTGGGGATCCCCTGGGCTTAGGAGGAGCCCCTGTCTCCTTTAGCCTGGGAAGAATCATAACAAGGTTCACAGGAACTAAAAACACAATTCAGTCTCCCAATTCCTCAAACGAAGAAGAAGCCAAGAAGACTTTAAATTACTTTTCCTGCTGACAATAACTTAGTGGTAATGTGAGGCCATTTTTTTCCCAGATTTTTTAAAAATTTAAATTAGAAACAAACCTGTTTTACATGTCAGTCCCAGTTCCCACTCCCTCCCTCCTCCCCTGCCCCCCAGTAGCCCTCTATCCCATCCCCTTTCTGCTCCCCAGGGAGGGTGAGGCCTTCCATGGGGGAATCTGTCATATCATTTGGAACAGGGCCTAGGCCTTCCCCTGTGTATCTAGGCTGAGAGAGTTTCCCTCTATGTGGAATGGGTTCCCAAAGTTCATTCATGTACAAGGGATAAATACTGATCCACTTCCAAAGACCCTATAGATTGCCCAGGTGTGAGGTCATTTTTTTCCATTTTATTTTTATATGTATGAGTCTGTGCACCATGCCCGTGCAGTGCCTGGGGGATAGGGAATCAGATCCCCCAAGATTGCAGTTACATGATTGTGAGATGTTGTATGGGTGCTGGGAATTGAATTTGGGTTTTCTGTAAGAGCGTTCAGTTCTGTTAGCTGCTAAGCCATCTCTGCAATCCTATAGGAGGACTATTTTTTTTATCCTATGCAGAGTGTGTACAGGATAAACATTCAATCTTCCTGCTTGTTGTTTAGCAAATATGACATGTCCCCAACCACAAGACTCTCTTCATGTTTCAAAGCTTCTGATCTTTTCCAGCCTCCGGATTAGAGAAATGACCCTTTAAAACTGCCCTGACGAGTCAAAGGTCAGTCTTGTTTACTAGCTGGACCTCTGCAGAGTTTGCAAAGGGGACTTAGCCTTGTCTAACTTCAGTGCTTATTCCTGTCTGGATGGTAAGGCAGTGGCGCTGCTGCCAGTAACTGTTATCTGGTAGTCTTCACTATCCAGACACTGCTGCTTGAAATAGGACTTATCAGGGGTTTCTGGCAGTTGACATCTTTGCTGACAGGAAGTGCAAGGAACCCTGATGTACAGTACTGCCCCTACATATCAAAAATATTTCCATATCACACAGCTATCCAAAAATATAAACAAGGGTAGACATTCCCACTTCACCTGTGGACCTGTGGATGGAAGCCATTACACAGAAATAAAGTAGTATTATACTACTCTGATAAAACCCAGTAATTTATGTAAAATGATATTGATCTGAAAGTATTTTTCAACAGTTTGTAGGAAACAGAATGAACTCAGAATGTATCCTTTTACAGTATGCCTCCTGAATCCTGAGAAATACTTTTTTATTACTCTTTCCTTATGTGACCTAATGGAGACTTAACATAGAGAATACTGCAGAAGTATAAATTAAATATACCAAAACAACCGTTCTAGTGCAAAGTAAGAATGAGCTTCTAAAACCAGTCCTCAGTCACAAGTGTGCCGTGAGTGGAGATGCCACCCACTCAAGGTTCACTCAGCTATACCTCAAGGCAGTGTCTGCAGCCAATGACTGGTCCAGGGCTCTCCTTGTCTGGGAGCAAATCTGTGATTCTGGACCACCTCCAAGACTTCCCCATTCCCAAGTATCAAATTAAGAGAGCAGAAGCACCCTGGCCCTGGAAGACTGTGTGCCTCTATTAAGATTAACAGTGTCATGATGGAATCATCTTTCACACAGTAATAGCATCGGAAAACAGCCCTAGTGTTGGGGAAGTCCTGTTATTTGTCAATAAAGTACTGTTGAGCCTATAGAAAACCTAGATAGGAGGGACTAGGAGTCGAGGAGGATTCTGGGAAAGAAAAAGACAAGAGAGTTCGAGATGTAACCGCCATTGGGGTAGGAAGCCTGGAAACCTCTCCGGTAAGAGACATACTTAGATTAACAATTATGGGGTAATTACTTAAGTCAGAGCTAGCCAGTTAGAAACAAGCAAGGCCAACAGCTTCATAATGAATATAGCCTCCTGTGTGTTTATTTGAGACTCATGCGGCTCTAGAACCAGGCTGGAGCGGCAGAGCCCAGGCGACTGGTGGGGGATAAACCAAAGCGGCTAGCAAAAGAAAAAGCTTCACATAACACCCTAGGAATAGACAAATGAAACTACATGAAATTAAAGTTTCTGTACAGAAAAAGAAACAATAAACTGATAGCCTACAGAATGAGAGAAAAAAAATTCCAGCTACACCTCAAATAAGGGGTTAATTCTAGAACATAAAAGGACTTCAGAAGTTAAAAACCAAAGACACAGCCAGGCATTAGTGGCACACGCCTTTAATCCCAGCACTTGGGAGGCAGAGGCAGGAGGATCTCTGTGAGTTCCAGGCTAGCCTGGTCTACAGAGCGAGTTCCAGGACAGCCTCCAAAACAATACAGAGAAACCGTGCCTTGAAAAACAAAACAAAACCAACCAACCAAACAAACAAACAAACAAACAAACAAAACAAAACAAAAAAACCACACCAAAGACACAAAGCCGCCAATCAATAAAGAAGCCAATGATCCCAACTTTTCAAAAGAACTGCAAATGGACAATGAACCACTAGGGGGCACTAAGTGGGGCACCTGTTCAGCTTTTATAAAGTCCTAGGTCCCATTCCTTGTAGCTGTGAAACAAAATAAAACAAAGCAACCCTCCATAAAGCGAAAAATAGAGATAAGTGGTCATAATGAAAGTGGCATCAATTTTAAAATTACTTTTGTTTTAGAGTATGAGAAAAAAATTCTTTTGATGGTAGCTCTAAAATCACCAAATATGACTCCTATTCCCACTACTGCAATGATTTATATGGACAGATAGAGTAAGAGAAAGAGCACAGCCAGCACAGTAGCAGTGGCTGCATGGGGGTCCAGCAGACAAGGGTGGCGCTGGATGGCGTCTGTGCTGGAAGAGTGTAGCACTGTGTGTGTGTGTGTGTGTGTGTGTGTGTTTTGTTTGTTTTGTTTTGTTTTTCCAAGACAGGGTTTCTCTGTGGCTTTGGAGGCTGTCCTGGAACCAGCTCTTGTAGACCAGGCTGGTCTTGAACTCAGTGATCTGCCTGTCTCTGCCTCCCGTGTGCTGGGATTAAAGGCGTGTGCCACCACTGTCCAGCAGTGTGTGTGTGTGTGTGTGTGTGTGTATGTGTGTGTGTGTGTGTGTGTGTGTTCTTGAAAGACTGCTGGAGCACCAGTGGTGGTCGTGGTGGGGCAGTCAGCTGACCAGTCTCTGCTCCTGAGGGTACAGTGACTCTCAAAGGGGAAGGGAAGCCAAGACAGGAATGTAGGCAGTGGCACAGCAGATGGGTGAATGTGCCTGCTCGGGGTGGCCAGGCACTGACAACTTCACAAAGACAAAAGGTCTCTTTTCTCTTTCCATTCCCATCCATCCTTCTTTTCCTTTCTGCACATTAGGTTTTGTTAGCTTAGACTTCCAATTCCTAAAATTCCCTCTTAGATGCTATCAGGGTTAATGAGCCCCCATTCTACCAAAACAAAGGAGTGGCCACTGCCAAAGTGTCTTGTGTCATTTGAGCCAAGCAGCCAACAGATTGAAGCAAGTGTTTTTCTTGGTATGTCCTTTAAACCCCTCTCCTGGGTCAGACAGGTTCTCTGGCTCTGTGACAGGGAGGAGAACAAAGCTGCCTAAGATAAATACAAAAACTAAAAGCTAAAACTGAGCTGGTGGCTTTGTGTAGAGAGACTTACAAGGCTATATCTGTCCCCTCTCTGCCAACCACCCTATTAATGACCTCTGGGCTCAGCTTCCTTGAGCTAAAAAGGTATTTGTTATACTTTTAATGTTTTTTTAATTTTGATACAGGTTTTTAAAATACACAACACTAACACTTTAAGATTGACAGATTAAAAAAAATTAAGCCAGGTAATTTCAGCACTTGTGGAGGCAGAGGCAGGTGGATTTCAGTGAGTTAGAGGCCAACCCTGGTTTACACAGTATATTCCAGGACAGAAGGGCTGTCACACAAGAAACCCTGTCTTGAAAAACAAAAGAATCAAGGAAACAGGCAAGTGGTGGGGACAGCCTGGCTTCTGGCTGGACTGCCACTACCCACTGGACTCTGTTCCCACAAGACCCGCTGCTCTGTCCAACTCATACCTCATCATCCTCCCTATGGCCAGCCCTGTCTCAACTCCAGCAGACAGGTACAGCCTACAGCAGTCTGAAGAACAGGTGAGTGACTGGTCTCCCAGCTGAGCTGCCCCAATCTCCTGTGACCCTCCCCGTCCCATGTCAGCACCAGAAGGCTGCTGGGCCCTGCCCTCAACTCCAGTGGAATCCTACTGCTGTGGTGAAGTCTTCACCAGCCCTTCCCTCCAGCTCCAGGGGATTACGCAGGCCAAGGTACAGCCCACACCAATCAGAAGAACAGTGCTCCTCCACTGGGCTCCATATTCTGGTCTACAACTTCAGAAGATGATTTTAGCTTTACAGGAGGCGAGGCTGGATGTAGGCATCCAAGGCCTCACAAACATCAGTGGAGACACCTACTGGACCTGAAGACTTGCCAGTCATCAGAACTTTTGGCCACTTAGGCCAGACACAAGATAAGAGAGGATACAGAAAACAAAGGAACAAAACACCCTTCTAATAAAGTTAAGTGCAGGAATCAACACCTAGACCTAAAATCATCCTAAATGCAGATGACTAAATGCCAGTGTAAGAACACATTCAATAACAGAAAGGGCAATATGGCACCACCAGAACCCAGTGATCCTACAACAGCAAACTGAACATTTCAATGCAGCTGAAGCACAAGAAAACAACCTTAAAAACAACATTATAAAGATGATAGAGGCCCTCAAAGAGAAAATGAAAAGCTCCCTTAAAGAAACTGAGGGAAAGGCAAACAAAAAAATTGGAAGAAATCAATAAATCCCTGAGAGAACACCAAGAAAAAACAAACAGGTGACGGAAACAGTTCAAGACTTGAAAATTGAAACAGAAGCAATGAAGAAAACACACACTGAGAGAAATCTGGAAATGGAAAATCTGAGTAAGCAAACAGAAACTACAGATGCAAGCATCACCAACAGAATACAAAAGACCGAAGAGAGAATCTCAGGTGCTGAAGATATGATAGAGGAAACTGAATCTTTAGTCAAAGAAAAATTTAAATCTAAAAGATTCCTAACATAAAACATCTAGGAAATCTAGGACACCATGAAAAGACCAAACCTAAGAAGTAAACATGCCCAAGAAGAGTAGATTGTAGGGAATAATCAAACTGAGGGCTGAAATCAATAAAATAGAAACAAAGAGAACAAGAATCAATGGGACAAAGAGTTGGTTCTTTGAGAAAAATCAACAAGACAGACAAACCCTTATCCAAATTAACCAAAAGGCAGAGAGAGAATATCCAAATTAACAAAATCAGAAACAGAAAGGGGGATATAACAACAAAGAATTATTAGGTCATACTTCAAAAATCTGCATTCTACATATTGGACAATCTAAAAGAAATGGACAGATTTCTTGATAGGTACTACATACCAAAATTAAATCAAGATCAGATAAACAATTTAAATAGACCTATAACCCCTAAGAAAATAGAAGCATTTATTAAAAGTTTCCAAAAAACAAATAAAAATAAAAAAGCACAGAATTCTACCAGAATTTCAAAGAAGAGCTAATATGAATACTCCTCAAATACTTCTACACAATAGGAATAGACAGAAGGCTACAAATTCCTTTTATGAGGCCTGCCACTCTGGTACCCAAAACAAAGACTCATCAATAAAAAAATTACAGGTCAATTTCCTTCATGAACACTAATGCAAAACTACTCAATAAAATACTGGCAAACCCAATCCAAGAATACATCAAAAAGATCATCCACCATGATCAAGTAGGCTTCATCCTAGAAGATACAGGAATGATTCACATATGAAAATCCATCAGTGTAATCTACCATTAAACAAACTGAAGGAAAAAACTACATGATCATCTCATTAGATGCTGAAAGAGCCTTGAAAAAAATCAACACCCTTTCAGGATAAAGGTCTTGGAGAGATCAAGGATACAAGGAACAAACCTAAACATAATAAAAGCAATAGTCAGCAAGCCAACAGCCAACATCAAACTAAATGGAGAGAAAACTCAATGTGATTCCACTAAAATCAGGAACAAGACAAGGCTGTCCACTCTCTACATATCCATTCAACATAGTACTCAAAGTTCTAGTCTCTCTCTCTCTCTCTCTCTCTCTCTCTCTCTCTCTCTCTCTCTCTCTCTCTCTCTCTCACACACACACACACACACACACACACAAACACAAAAACAAAACATTTTCCTTCCTATTATCCTTACTCAAGTGTTTAAAACAATCACCCAGGGACTGGATCAAAGCAGACAACAGGAATAAAGGACAGCCCCAGCAAAGAGAAATGCACAAAGGGCAGTTTTTAGTCTTGGCACCTGGACACCTTTACAAGATGGCCGCAGATGTGCTCCTTGACAGTCTCTAGAGATCAGAGAGTGCGACCATCTATCTGATTAAATTAACAGCTTAGGAGCTGTTAAGAGGCTTCAAAGTATTGCCTAACCTACTGAATCATAATATATAAACCATTTAAAAAATGCTTATTACTCATTTAGATACCATTTAACGTGTTGCTTGAGTGAAATAACCAATATTTGTTATAACTGATAATATAGTGTTAGAAATGCTGGCAATTCCATTATGAATGGACTATCTCTTCTATTTACATATCAAGTATGAAGAGCTTAAGTAGCCAAGTAACAAAGGCTAAAGCTGATTCAATGGTTTTTCTATTTCCCAAAACATTATTCTACCTAGATGCTTACAACAGCTTCTTGTATCTCAACATGATCATTCTAATTTATTTTGTAAATTATGTTTTAGCATTTAGATTATGATTTTTAAAGTCAGTTCATTTAATTATTTAAATACATCTCATTTAATTAGATATCTTGCAATTAAATTATCTGAGGTTATACACAGGGATATATCACATAAGTCTTTCTGTATCGTAAGTATTAAGAAAAGAATGGCAGATAAACAAAAGTAACTAGAATGACAATGTGCAATCCAAGAGACACAGATGAAATAAAGCTCCACATTTGGTTTCTAGATATGCACAAAACTCACATCCATTATAATGTGTGTGTATGTGTGTGTGTGTGTGTGTGTGTGTGTGTGTTGGAGAAGCTAAACATAACTGAATATATTTTAAAAATTACATGGAGAGGCTGGGGAGGTGACTGAGCAGTTGCTCTCCCAGAGAACTAGAGTGCAGTCTTTAAGTACAGCTCCAAGAGATCCAATGCCCACTTCAAGACTCTCTGGGCACTGCATCCATATACACATACCCACACACAGACATAATCAAAAACTGAATGGAGACATTCTTTTTCAGACTTGCTGGCATCAATATTCTAAATGAAACTTTTTAGAGTTGGGAATATAGCTCAACAGTAGACTACTTGTCTACCATGATGGAAGTCCTGATATGTACATGTGTGTTTCTGTTTGGGGTAATGGACATGTTGGTTTAATCCTTAGCAATCACAACCCAGGCAGAGTAATGCACATTCATATGTAAGAGGAAACTTACAGTCACCTTCAACTGCAGAAGGAGTTCAAGGCCAGTTTGGTAGTACCTAATTCATACCTAATTGAGAATAAGATTGATATAGCTTTTGTTTCAAAGACTAGTTGCTACTGTTGACTCAACTAGATTTATAGTGAAAAATGGAAGTGGGTGATCTTTTAAGTAACAAATTTTGCTATAAAATTTATGAAATAATGTTGTAATAATAAAAGTTTATTATACATTTATTGAGACGAATTTACTACAGTATGACAAATTTACTACAGTACCACAAATGAGAAGAAGTGAAGTTAAAGCCAGTGTAGGAGCAATTGCTTTTCCTCTTTTAAAATAAAACACATTTAGCCGGGCGTTGGTGACGCACACCTTTAATCCCAGCACTCGGGAGGCAGAGGCAGGTGGATCTCTGTGAGTTCGAGGCCAACCTGGTCTACAAAGCGAGTTCCAGGACAGCCTCCAAGACAATACAGAGAAACCCTGTCTTGAAAAACCCAAAACAAACAAACAAACAAAACCCCCCAAAACACATTTTATTTTATTCTTTGTAAGTTCTGAGGACTGAACTCATGGTCTTATGCATCCAAGGGTAAGCATTCTACCACAAAACTACATCTCCAACACTGTTTTGAGACAGTCTAACTACTACACGCTCCACACTGATCTGGAACTTGAAATCTTCCTTCCTCAGTCTCCTGAATGCTGACATGAGAGGAACATCACCAGGCCTAGACTGCATTTGCTCTGTAACTGGCATGTTGGGCATAAACAATGACAGATACTGCAGGGACTTTGGCTAATGCAGAACCAGATTGTTTTGATAAGTCTAGCGCAACAATTTTATACATCCTTCTCAAAAATCTAATATTAACTAGCTGTAGCTCAGGAAGATAATTTTTGAGCTTTACCAATAATGTCAATAATAATAAATATTATTTGGTTTTTGAGATGAAAACCAGTGTGGCTTAGGCTATCCTGAAACTCAAGATTCTCCTATCTTAACCCCCTGAGTTATTGGGATTAATTAATATTTTTATTATTACTGTACTTAAAAATTATAGAAATGTGAAGAGTTGGTTCTTTTTGTTTGTTTGTTTTGAGACAGGGTTTCTTGGTAGCTTTGGAGCCTGTCCTGGAACTCAAAGAGATCTGCCTGTCTCTGCCTCCTGAGGGCTGGGACTAAAGATATGCGCCACCATCACCTGGTGAGAGTTGGTTCTTTAAAAAGATAAACAAGGTGCTGAAGAAATAGTAGTGGTCAAGAGAATATATGGCTCTTGCAGAGGACCTGCATTCAGTTTCTAGTCACGGTGATGGGTCCTCACAAACGCCTTTAATTCCAGCTCTAGGGGATCTAATACCCTAGCCTCTATGGGCAAACCGCCACAAACACATATAAACACATAATTAAAAACAAACCTTTAAAAAATAAATAAGAGTGGCAAACTCTTGAAGCCAAGTTAACAAATAAATAAATAATGATTAATAAAATTAGGAACAAATCTGTAGACACTACAACAAATCCCAATGAAACAGAGACTCTTATAAGGACAGGCCTTAAAAAGCTGTACTCAGGGCTGGAAAGATGGCTCAGCAGGCAAGAGCTCTGGCTGCTCTTCTAGAGGACCTGGGTTTGATTCTGAGCAATGACGAAGAGGGTCACAACTGCCTGAGCCAGATATTAGATGTCCAGGATATCTGATGCCCTCTTCTGGCCTCTGTGGGCACCAGGCATGCACCTGGTGCACAAGTATGCACAGACAAAACACGCAGACACATAAAACAAAATTAAAATAAAAGAATTTCATCTCACTAAATTGGAAAAGTTAAGACATGGATGATTTCTAGATTCATATGACATGCCAAAATTAAACCAAGATGAAATAATTTACTATTTCCACAACCAGCAAAGTGACTGAATCAGAAATAGTCTCCCAACTAAGGAACTCCAGAGAACTAATACAATTACTATCTATGTAAAGTACAATACATAAAATACAAATAAATATACAGTAGAGATTAATCCATGAAATAGAAAAGGAAGGTCTCCAAACTCTTTTTATGAACCCAGCATTTTATCCTCTTCCAACACTAAGCACACACACAGATTATCACCCACTCTGCTGATGAACAAACACAGATACAAAAATTCTCAACAAAACACTTGCAAACTGAATCTGATATCACATCATAAAGATCCTTCATCACGAATAGGCTGGCTTTACTTAATAGATGCAGGGATGGTTTGCCATCAATCAAGAAATGTAAATCATCATATAAACGGACTCAAAGAAAAAAATCATGATTATCTCAATGGATGCAGAAAAGGCTTTTGACAAAATCAAACATTCCCTCTTGATGAAAGACATGGAGAGGCTAGGGATGGAGAGAGCATCCCTCAGCATAATATGGCTATATACAATACACTTATAGCCAACTTCATGTTAAATAGAAAAAAACTGCACGTGTTTTCAATAAGATCAGGCATGAAACAAGATATTCCCTCTCTCTACTTCTATTTATTACAGTGCTTGATGTCTTAGCTTGAGCAGGATGTGAAAGAAAAAAAAGGGATAGAAATAGGAAAAGAAGTCAAAGTATTCTTGCTTGCAGATGATGTGAGAGACTCTTAAGACTTGACCAAAAAATTCTTAGAGTTGATAAACTTTTTCAGTCAAGTGGCAGGGTACAAAAATCAATAGGAAGCTTTAGCCTTCTTATGTACCAATGCCAAACAAACAGAGAAAGGAATCTGAAAAACAATCCCATTCATAGTAACCTCAAAAAATGACAACCAATACTGGGCAGTGGTGCCACACTCCTTTAATCCCAGCACTTGGGAGGGAGAGGCAGGAGGATCTCTGTGAGTTCGAGGACAGCCTGGTCTACAGAGTGAGTTCCAGGACTGGTTCCATAGCCACTGAGAAATCTTGTCTTGAAAAACCAAAACAAGAAATAAAGAAAGAAAGAAAGAAAGAAAGAAAGAAAGAAAGAAAGAAAGAAAGAAAGAAAGAAAGAAAGAAAGGAAAAATGACAATCATGATAAACCCAACCAAGGAATAAAAGAGCTCTACAATGGAAACTTCAAAAGAAAAGAAATGAGCCTTATGAATTGGAAGAATTAGTAACATAAAAATGGTCATCCCATTAATGGCAGTCTCCAATTTCACTGCAGTGCTACTCAAAATTCACATAGAAAAAATAATCTCAAAATGTATATAAAAGCATGAAAGAGCAAAGACAATCCAAGGCAATATTGAACAAAGTAATTACAGTGAGAGATGCCACCATACCTTCTTGCCAGATACAATGTCTTTATCCCTTCACTTATATATACATCTTCTTGGACAAAACTAGATCCCTTTCCCCTTTGAAATCCAAGACATCTAAAGAGCTATCTTGATACAATGTAGTGATATATTCACCTCTCCACATCTGTAGCACTGGCCATGCCGGTGTGGTCACAGGTGCAGGCGTGACTGGTTAAAAGGAATAGGATTGGGGCTCAGGACCCCTTCTTCGTGTTCTTGTTTTAGCTCTGACTCCTTTCTTCTTTACCAGCGTCTTCGTCTTTCTCATCATCTGCTTCCCCATCATTGTGACCTTCTTCATCCTCCTCCTCTTCTCCACTCACGTCCCCTTCCTCCTCATCTTCTTCATCTTCTACAGGCTGGGCATATTTTATCATATCTTCCTCATCCTCATCTTCCTCGTTGTCATCCTCCACATAGCCTTCAACATCAGAGTCAGGGGACTCCTTGTTGTCCCTGTCATAGCCATCAAGGTACATTGACCTGGGGTAGGAGCTTGAACAGATTCTTGGTAGTCATTCAGGTTGGTCACCTCACAGTTAAACAGATCTAGGCTCTTGGGAGGAAGGAGGATAAGGGTTGTGATGGCTGTTGGGGCCAGGCATTTGGGTGCTAGATATGGGTGTGGAAATCAGGATGCTTGACCAGTAAGATGAAGTGGAGTTTATTTGGAGAAAATAACTTACACAGGAAACAAGTGACTGTCACAGACTCCTGCTCCAAGGATGCGGACCCTGCCACCCAGATGCTCTCCGAGACCCAAAAAAGGGGCCCCTGAGGCCCAGTCCTATTCCTTTTAACCTGTCACGACCACACAATACAGTACTCAAAGAATAATGATAGGGTTAGAAAAGAGCAAGAACAAAGGACAGCCAGTGGTTAAGACCCAAGAAGGATGGACAAGTCACCTTTCTCAAGTAAGTTCTTTTTTTTTTTATCAGTTCCCCTATACAGAAGAGTGGGCCCCGCCCCTTGTCAGCTTTAATACTTGGGTGAGCTGGCCTGGCCCCTTGTCAGGGCACTGCTGGAGATCTGGCTCCAGTGGTGTGAGCACAGAAGAGCCAGTCCACCCTTGCTCACCTGGGTAAAGTGGAGAGCTCACCCTGGTGGTTTAGGTGCAGGAGAGTGGGTAGGCTGACCAACTCAGCTATCAGATCCAGGGTTTTGAGTTGGCCTGCACCAACATCTACTCCATCCATTAGCTGCACATGAAAGGGGCCAGTCCCACAGAACCAAAGCTGCAGGATCTCCATGACAACAACGGCATATCTGAGAGGAGTCCCAGTAAAGATCCAATATTGATAGTGTAGCAGAAGCCAGAGGCCTTGAACCAATCCAATGACTCATAGAATGAACATTTGCAAGTAAAGCTGTTTGGGAGAAAGGTCACACTGTGTGACACACCACAACTTCCAAGGCAAGTTTTTTAAAAAATTTTTTGTTTTCTTTTTGGGAGGGGGAAGTGTTGCAGGGGCAGAGGGTAGATATGGAGGGATGAAACAAAGAAAACCACACATAACACACACACACATACACAAAAATAAGGAATCTAATAGCTGGTTACTGAAGATAGACAAGATTGACAGGTCCTTGGCCCAACTAACAAATGAAAAAGATGATCAAAATAACACAATCAGAAATAAACAGGGAAATATTAAAATGAACACCAAAGACTAATTTTAAAACGTGTACTCCACGAAGCTGGACAATCCAAACAAACAAACAAAAGGAAGATTCAGCCAATCCACCAAAATTAAACCAAGAGAAGTCAACGACCCAGACAGACCCATAAAAAAGGAGGGAATTGAGACAGTAATAAAAAGCCTTCCAACAAGAACAAGACAAAAAGTTCAGAGCCAGATGGATTCACAGCAAATTCTACCAGACATTCACAGAAGATGAATAGTTATAATGGCAAAGGTCAACTAAACAGCTGACAACAAATGCTGCAGGGGATGTGGGGAAAAGGGAACCCCATTCAGTGTTGCTGAAATTGAGACACCATGGAAACCAGTGCAGAGTATTCTCAAAGAGCTGAAAGTAAATCTATAAACATTCCTTGGCATATAGTGATATCCTTCTCCAAAGATAAGTATTTACTCATTGCTAGGATAGTCCTAATAGCCATGGAAACAATGCAAATGTCCTTCAATCTATGAATGAATGTGGTACACATATCCTCTGGAGTACTACTATCAGGTGTAGAGAAAATGAAACCACGAACTTTGCAGGTAAATGGATGGAACTAGAGAAGACCATATGAGGTAGTCCAGACCCAGAAAACTGTCACATGTTCTGTCACTGGGGACTCCTAGCTCCAATTTTCAGATGTAATACATAGTCTGAAATAATTGCAGAAACTGGGAAAGTAAAACAGGACCATTGCCAGGACAGGGGATTAGGAAGCAAAAGAGAAAACAATAGGAGGCTACATGATGATGTGATCAGGAAAATAGGAAAGGGGGGGTCTTTTAGGAGGGCGAGGGGGTAAATAAAAATGAGGGAGGAGTAAAGAATAGTGAGATAAAATTGGTCTCAACAGGGAAATGGCAAAGGACAGGCTCCTTAGGGAAGTGGGAGGAAGAGGTAAAGTAGCAGTGTCGTGGATGGCTGAAAATGTCACCGGACTCATACTATTAACTACTTCCCTTAACACAAATGCATGTAATTAAGGTTATAAATATACATATATCAAGTTTTTTTAATTTTAATTTTAAATAGCTTGTTTTACATGTCAATCCCAGTTCCCTCTCCCTCCCTCCCTCCCTCACCTCCCCATCATCCCCCCATACTCCCACCCTATTGCCAACTCCTTCCACATAGGGGATATCTAGAGTCTGTCATTTCACTCAGGGTAGGGTCCAGTCACTTCCCTAAGAGTCCAAGCAGAGAGAGCATCCCTCTTTGTGTTATGGACACACGATGTCTGTTAGTATTCGAGGGATAAACACTGATCCACTGCTCAGGACCCCATAGGTTGCCCCGGCCTCCTCATTGACTCTCACATTCAGGGGGTCTGGATCAGTCCCATGCTGGCCTCCCAGCTGTCGGTCTGGGGTCCAAGAGCTCTCCCCTGTTCATATCAGCTGTCTCTGCTGTTTTTGCCAGCCCATTCTTTGCCAATTTGCTCATCGCTCCTCTCTCTCTGTCGCTGGGTTCCTTGGGTTCAGTTCAGTATTTAACTGTGGGTGTTTGCCTCTGCTTCCATCAGTCACTGGATGAAGGCTCCAGGATGGTTATAGACATCAAGTTCATTATCAGAAATGGGCATTCGGGGTGGTCTCTACACTATTGCTTACCTTGCCAATTGGTGTCATCCCTTTAGATCACTAGAGGTCACAATGGTGCCTGATCTGTCTTCTAACCTATGATTCCCTCTTCCCCCTATCCTACCGCCCCAGTCAACCTTCCTGTTCCCCCATGACCTACTCTCTCTTCCTCTTCTCCCCCTCTCTATTTCCCAGCCCCCCCCACCCCTCACCATGTTCCCCATCTGTTCAGAGGATCTTGCTTCATTTCTCTTCTCTTGGGTATCATGCATATCTTTTAGGTTCTTTTCTAATATTGAACCATCCCTGCATTCCTGGGATGAAGCCTACTTGATCATGGTGGATGATTTTTCTGATGTGTTCTTGAATCCGGTTTGCTAGTATTTTATTGAGTATTTTTGCATCGATGTTCATGAGGGAAATTGGTCTATAGTTCTCTTTCTTAGTTGTGTCTTTGTGTGGCTTGGGTATCAAGGTAATTGTAGCCTTGTAAAAAGAGTTTGGCAGTGAGCCTCCTGCTTCTATTGTATGGAATACTTTGAGGAGTATTGGAATTAGCTCTTCTTTGAATTTCTGGCAAAATTCTGCACTGAAGCCATCTGGGCCAGGGCTTTTTTTTTGTTTGGGAGACTTTTGATGACTGCTTCTATTTCATTAAGGGTTATATGTCTGTTTAGATTGTTTATCTGCTCTTGATTTAGTTTTGGCAAGTGATATCTATCCAGAAAATTGTCCATTTCCTTTAAATTTTCAAATTTTGTGGAGTACAGATTTTCAAAGTATGCCCTGATGATTCTCTCTGGATTTCCTCAGTGACCGTTGTTATGTCACCTTTTTCATTTCTGATTTTGTTAATTAGCATGCTCTCTCTCTGTCTTTTGGTTAGTTTGGACAGAGGTCTGTCTATTTTGTTGATTTTCTCAAAGAACCAACTCTTTGTTTCATTGATTCTTCTCAATGATTTCCTGGTTTCTACTTGAATGATTTCAGCCCTCAATTTGATTATTTCCTGGTGTCTGCTCCTCCTGGGTGAGTTTGCTTCTTTTTGTTCTAGAACGTTCAACTGTGCTATTAATTCTCTAGTATGACAGTTCTCCAGTTTCTTCATGTGGGCACTTAGTGCTATGAACTTTCCTCTCAGCACTGCTTTCAATGTGTCCCATAAGTTTGCGTATGTTGTGTCTTCATTTTTATTGAGTTCCAGGAAGTCTTTAATTTCTTTTTTTATTTCTTCCTTTACCCAGGGATGGTGCAATTGTGCATTGTTCAATTTCTATGAGTTTGTAGGGTTTCTGCGATTTGTGTTATTGTTGAATTCTAATTTTAATGCATGGTGGTCTGATAAGATACAGGGGGTTATTCCAATTTTTTTGTATCTGTGGAGATTTGCTATGTTTCCTATTATGTGGTCAATTTTAGAGAAGGTTCCATGTGGTGCCGCGAAAAAGGTATATCCCTTTGTGTTTGGGTGGAATGTTCTATAGATGTCTGTTATACCCAGTTGGTTCATAACTTCTATTAGTTCTTTTGTTTCTTTGTTAAGTTTCTGTCTGGAGGTCCTGTCTAGTGGTGAGCACGGAGTGTTGAAGTCTCCTACTATTAGTGTGTGAGATTTTATGTGCAATTAGAGCTTTAGTAATGTTTCTTTCACAAATGTAGGTGCCTTTGTATTTGGGGCATAGATGTTTAAAATTGAGACTTCATCTTGATGGACTTTTCCTTTGATGAATATGAAATGTTCCTCTTCATCTCTTTTGATTGATTTTAATTTGAAGTCTAGTTTGTTAGATATTAGGATTGCTACACCTGCTTGTTTCTTGGGTCTGTTTGATTGGAAAATCTTTTCCCAACCCTTTACTTTGAGATACCGTCTGTCTTTGATGTTGAGATATGTTTTTTGTATGCAGCAGAAGGATGGGTTCTGTCTTCGTATCCATTCTGCTAGTCTGTGTCTTTTTATAGGCAAGTTGAGGCCGTTGACATTGAGGGATATCAATGACCATTGATTGATGATTCTTGTTTGTGCTTGATTTATTGGTAGAGAAGTTATTTTGTGTAGTTTCTCCTCCCTTTTTCTTTTGGTGTTTTGTAAAGTGGGATTATATATTGCCTGTGTCTTTGTTAGTGTAGTTATCTTCCTTGGATCTAGGTTTTCCTTCTAGCACTTTCTGTAGAACTGGATTCATGGATGCGTATTGTTTAAATCTGGCTTTGTCATGGAATATTTTGTTTTCTCCATCTACGGTAATTGAAAGCTTTGCTGGATATAGTAGTCTGGGCTGACATCCTTGTTCCCTTAGCGTTTGTAGGACATCTGTCCAGGATCTTCTGGCTTTCATCATTTCCATTGAGAAGTGAGGTGTAATTAGGATAGGTCTGCCTTTATATGTTACTTGGCCTTTTTCTTTAGCTGCTCTTAATATTTTCTCTTTATTCTGTAGGTTTGATGTTTTGATTATTATATGGCGAGGTGACTTCTTTTTCTGGTCCAGCCTATTTGGTGTTCTGTAAGATTCTTGTATTTTCATAGGCATATCCTTCTTTAGGTTAGGAAGTTTTCTTCTATGATTTTGTTGAATATGTTTTCTGTACCTTTGAGCTGTATTTCTTCGCCTTCTTCTATACCTATTATTCTCAGCTTTGGCTTCTTCACGGTGTCCCATATTTCCTGGATATTT
The DNA here is from genome assembly GCF_017639785.1 of Mesocricetus auratus. Taxonomy (NCBI): domain Eukaryota; kingdom Metazoa; phylum Chordata; class Mammalia; order Rodentia; family Cricetidae; genus Mesocricetus; species Mesocricetus auratus. The sequence goes on from NW_024429192.1 coordinate 75,020,711, forward strand.
TGTGTTAGGGATTTGTTGGTTTTGAGGTTTTCTTTGTATATTCTCTAATGGGTCTTCAACACCTGAGATTCTCTCTTCTATCTCTTGTATTCTATTGGTGATACTTGCATCTGTAGTTCCTGATCGTTTACCCAGCTTTTCTATTTCCAGTATCCCCTTACTCTGTGTTTTCTTTATTGTTTCTATTTCAGCTTTCAATCCTTCAACTGTTTGAGTTGTTTCCTTCATTTGTTTGGTTGTTTTTTCTTGGTCCTCTTTAGATTCTTTGAGAGATTTGTTTATTTCTTGAATTTTCCCCCCCATTTCACAGATTTTTTTGTTTGTTTTTTCCTCTATTTCTTTAAGGCATTTCCTCGTTCCTTCTTTGAGGGTCTCTATCATCTTCATAAAATGATTTTTAAGGCCTGTCTCCTCTGCTTCATCTATGTAGTGCTTTTCAGGTCTTGTTGGCGTTGGTTCCCTAGATTCTGGTGGAATCATGTTGGTCTTTTGATTGCTGAGTGAGCTCTTATTTTGTCTTCTTCCCATCTCTTCTTCCAGTGGGTGCTGATGGGGTCTTTCTGTCTCCACTGGTCTCCTTCCTTCCTGAAGCTGAAGCTGGGATCGCCAGAGTTTGAGGCCTGGCTGGGGTCGCTGGAGTTTGGGGCCTGGAAGGGCTTATGTCTTTCCTGTGTGGGCGGGTCTTCTGGATGCCAGGAGCGCCCCGGAAGATCCAGGGAATGGGAGTCGGGCGGAGGGTGGGGAGTGTCCCCCCGGAGACCCAAGCTCACCTGGCTGGGATGGCCCTACATATATCACGTTTTAATGAACTTTTCTCATCTAAGCTGATGACTTTTCCTTCAAGAGCCAAAGACCACCTAACAAAGACCCCAACAGGCTTCTGGTAGTGGATCAGTATTTATCCCTAGTACAGAATAGACTTTGGGAGCCCATTCCACATAGAGGGATACTCTCTCAGTCTAGACACACGGGAGAGGGTCTAGGCACTGCTCCAAATGATATGACAGACTTTGAAGATCCTCCACAGAAGGCTTCATCCTTCCTGGGGAGCAGAAAAGGGATGGGATAGGGAGTTGGTGGGGGGAAAGGGAGGAGGAGAGGAATAGGGAACTGGGATTGACATGTAAAAGAAGCTTGTTTCTAATTCTTTTTAATTTAAAAAAGGAAAAAAAAACCCAAAGACCCCAACATAAGACATGAGAATCCCCTTTGCCTGGTTGACCAGGGCTGTCTGAGAGACACTCCAAACATAAAGTCCACTATTGTTGCCCTTGGTTACCCCTGTGTTGCAGAAGGTAAGTTCCTATGGATGAAGACATCATATACTTCAGAAACAGGGTCCAAAGACCCCTAAACTGAATGATGTGAATGGACCCTCGCTGAGGTACCATGTATGCTTTCAGAGGAGAGGGGCTATAAAAAGTCCTAATCAGCTGTGATGTCTATGAACCACTTCACTGACCAGAATGGCAAGATAACCCTTTGGGTGCAGTATTGGTACACATACCTTGGTGGTAACCAACAGTTCTCTAATTGGACTTAAGACTCACTCAACAAGAGTGAAACCATGTCTGGTACTGGCACCCTAGCTACCTAATCAGTGCCAGTGAAGTTATGGTTACTGGAGGAGAATTTACAACCACCAATTTACTAATTCAGCATAATCCCTAACATCAGTCTATAAACCTTTGTCCTTATACTCACAGGTAAGTATAGTTCTCACTCCTCATTAAGGAAACTTCTGCAACAGATGGAGATGACTACAGAAAACCACAACCAAGTAATATGGTGGAGTTCAGTCCAATGGATACAACTGCAAAACATTCCCACACTCAAGGTTCAAGGGACATTGTAGAAGAGGAGGCAGAATGATTACGATAGTCAGAGGATCAGTGACTTTCTGTGAGATTCTAGTAATATCAGATTTACAGCTATACCCATAAAGTCTTAGCAGCATGGCCACCCAAACACCTATGAACTTACCAAACTGCATGGGAGAAAGCCATGAGGCCTCAACCCTACACAAAGACCTACAGGCAACTAAGTAAAGCCAGAAGTGGGCGAGTTAACATTCCCCACAGAAGAGCACACCAATTGATTGTCCAGTGACAAATGCATGTGGACTCAACAGGTTATATTTAGGAAATATACGTATACACATGCAGTAACAATTGATGAAAAAAGAAGCCATGAATTTGGAAGAGAGAGGGAGGGGTATATGTTAGGGTCTGGAAGGAGGAAAGGGAAGGCAGAAATGTTGTAATTAAAATACAGTCTCAAAAATAAACAGCAAAAAGAGAAAATACATGGAATTCTGTGCATATATTTACATAATCACATGTAATTTTAATGAACTTTTCTCATTTGAGCTACCAATACTCCCTGCTAGAGCCAAATACCACTAATAAAACTCCCAATACCAGACACGAGAAATCCTCCTTTTAGTTGATAGTCATGACTGTTTAAGAGACCTCCAAAACATATGGCCTGTTGCTACTGCCCTTGGTTGCCACTCAGGGGTGGAATTAAGTTCCTACTTCTGAAAACATCATGAACTTCAAAAACAGGGCACAGAGACCCCTGAATGCTTCCTCCCCGAAGAGTAGTTTTCATGGTAGCTTCTGGTACCATGAAATCTTCTAAAGGATGGAGGCAGTCAAAAGTCCTACCCAGCTATGATGCCCATGTACCACATCAATGATCAGCATGGCGCAATAACCCCACAGGAGCAATAGAGGTATGCACACTTTGGTAGTAACCAACAGTTCTCTAATTAGACTTAAGCTCTGTTCAACAATAGGAAAACATGCCTGCTACTGGCAACCTAGCCAATTACCCAGGGATAGTGAAGTCACAGATCTTGGAGAAGAACCTAATACCACTACTTTATTAAACCAGCATAATCCCCAACAACAATCTATCAACATTTGTCCTTATTCACCCAGATAGGTGTAGTCTTCACTCCTCATGAAGGGAATTCTCTTTACAACAGATGGAGGTCACTACAGAAAACTACAACCAATCAAAATATTGTTCTCAGTCTCAGTCCCAATGTATATGTCAATAAAATACTTCAGCATCTAAACGTCAAGAAAGATTGTGGAATAGGGTGAGAAAAGATTGTAAGAGCCAGAGAATCAGGGAGTTTGCTATGAGATTGTGTCTCTAGTAATAACAGAAGCCTCATGCATAAATTCTCACCAATATGACTGCCTAAACATGAGTTGAACAAGGACAACAATAATTGACATACAGATGGGGGAAGCCCACAATGCTTAACCCCTACAGAAAGAACTACAAGCAACTAAGAAACCTTGGGAGCAGGAGAAATAGTCCTGTAGTAAGAGCACACCCAACTGATAACCCAATACCAAATGGTCAGTCCTGAAAACATAGTTATAAGTAACATTACATAGACAGAGCAGGTTGTTAGAAACATGCATATACTTATACATATGCAATAACAAGTAATAAAAAAGAGACCATTAATTTGAAAGGGGGCAAGGAGAAGCATATGAGAGGGTTTGGAGGAAAGGGAAGGTAGAAATGCAAGTATATTATAACTCAAAAAAGGTTTAAAACGAGGGCATGGCTTTAAAAGGGTTTCTCCTTTAAACAGGTGGGGAGACAGCACAGATCTCATAACTACTGTTGAAAAGTGTGCTTATAGAGAAATAGGGCTATGCTACCTATTTATTTTTTGATGCTAAAATAACTTCTGCAAAAAAGTATGCTAGTAATTATCAAAAGCAGCTATGGGACATGGGGAACAGGGTGCAGCAGCTATCAATTTTGTCATGGAAACACTCATGGCTAGTTTGTAGCTACAACATAGTGTCTTTCAGTTGCAATGACATGTCAACAATCACTTGTTAGCTCAGTATTCACAGCTGTCTCCCTTTACTGACTGGATTTTATCACCCACTACTAGTCTAGAGTGGTGATATTTTGTTTATGATCTAACAAATAAAGCTTGCCTGAAGATCAGAGTACAAAGCTAGCCAAACTAGTCATCTGTAGAGGCCAGGCAGTGGTGGCACACACCTTTAATTCCAGCAGCCACACTAGTTAGCTAGCCCCAGATGCTGGGCAGTGATGGTGCACGCCTTTAATCCTAGCACTAGAGATGGAATACAAGGCAGGAGCTAAGCAGTCTGGGGACAGGAGCCTTGGAAGAGGTAGGAACTCTCTAGTGGTTGGCTGCTTTGCTTCTCTGATCTTTCAGCTTTCCCTCCTAACATCTGACTCCAGGTTTTTATTATTAATACCAACTAGAATTTGTGCTACAGTCTAGTATCATCTTCTCAGTGTAACTTTCCTGTTACTACTGTATTTTTCTTCTTTAGTCCATTTCTGACTCAGTGGGTTTAATATGGGATACCAGCTGATTTTGCTGACAGAGAAAAGAAAAATTAGCTCCTTTGTATCACTCCCAGTGATCCGGCAACCTGTTCTTAGATGATGTTTCCAGCTTGGGTTTGATGACTTTCTACTACTACAAGCTTCAACCTAAGCGCCATGCATGGGAAGTAAGACTCTTTCTTGAGCCTCAGCCCTTTGCTCTTACAGAATTGATTGCTCCCAGTTTACCACATATTTGTGCATTCATTCTCTCCAAAAACTTGATGACTAGTCCTTTTTTGTTTGTGGTTTATTTACTGTTTTATTTAAACTGTGATTAAGTAAAATTATTTACGTATTCTCTGTATAATCCCCAGTAGTGAATAAAATGTTTTAAATACAAGTGACATTTGATATTGCATTGACTAGTTTTATGTCAACTTAACTAACAAGCTAGAATCACTGGAGAGGAGGAGCCTCAACTGAGAAAATGCCTCCAGAAGATCAGGCTGTAGGTAAGCCTGCAGGACATTTTCTTAGTGATTGATGTGGGAGGCTCCAGTGATGTGGGATGTCCTACTGTATGCTGTAAATATGTTTTTATTACCATTGGTTAATAAAGAAACTGATCTGGTCAATAGTCAGGCAGAATAGAACCAGGTGGGACATCTAAGCAGAGATATAGGAGAAGAAGGGCAGAGTCTGAGAGATTCCAGCAGCCACTGGAGAAGCAAGATGTGAGGCAACAAACTACGAGCCTCATGTTAAAATATAAACTAACAGAAATGGGTAACTTTAGTTGTAAGAGATGGTTGATAATAAACCTGAGCTAATAGGCCAAACAGTTTGTAATTAATATTAAGTCTCTGAGTGGTTTTTGGGAACTGGCAGGCAGGAGAGAAATGCCCAATTACACCTCAGTACATTGTGGGTGATACCATCCCTATAAGAAAGCAGGCTGAACAAGCTATAATGAACAAGCCAGTAAGCAGCACCCTCCATGGTCTCTGCATCAGCTCCTGCCTCCAGGTTCCTGCCTTGCTTGAGTTCCTGACCCATTTGAGTTCCTGTCCTGAATGCCTTCTATGACAAACCAGTGTAAGCCAAATAATCCCTCCCCCTCAACTTGCTTTTGGTCATGGTGTTTCTTCACAGCAGTGGTGACCCTGAGGAAGACAGGTATATATTAATGTGATTAACTAGGCAGAAACATTTTGCTATAATACATTTCCTCAGTTATCAACCAAGCAGAATCTGTCAAAACTAAACTGCATAATTACAGAAAGCATCCAAAATAGAATATATTTTGACTTTTCTTTGGGTGCTTAATTTGAGTGGTTAATTTGATTATACCTTCTACCCAAAGGGGTGGAAGCACTATAAGGCATTACCTTAGGCATCCAGTGACATTGTAGAATATATCAAAATCCAGCAAGCCATTTGCTTTGGGGTAGTCTCCTTCAGGCCACCCCGAGAAGGGAATGACGACACTCTCTGTCAGGGTGAGCAAGGCTTCTGTTATCATGAGATGCTTGAGTTTGTCGCTAGAGGACAAGTTCCAGAGCAAACCTAGAAAAAGAGGTACAATGAGAATGATGCACAACACGCAAGGCCAGGCCACCAGCTTCATGACTATGGGTGGGTACTTTAAAAAGGATGCAGGGTGTGAACCTGTCTGGAGCTCAGGTGATGCTAATAAAAACTGATTCCTAAGAACAATTATCTATTGCTTAATATGCAAAATCATGCAGGATCAAATTAACCAGGAGTGTGAATAAAATAGTCTGAGTCTGAAATGCCCCCACAGGGTCATGTTGAAGCTCACCTCCCATTTTGGGAGGCTGGCTGGAGGAAGTAGGTCACTGGGGCAGGTCATTAGTGGATTATTATCTCTTGCTCTTTCCTTTCTCTGTGTGTTCCACCATGTGAAGAAGCAGCTCCATCACTCCATTCCCATCACGATGGACTATTATCTCTTGATGCCCTGAGCCCAAATAAACTACCTTAAATTACTGCTGCTTGGTATTTTATCTCAGCAACAAGAAAAATAACCAATGCACACTTAAGCTTTTACTGCTATTTATTTTTACAGACCCTACTACAAAGCTGACCCACTGGAACACATACTCTGGGTTCATCAACATGGAGGTGAGAAACAGCAGTCCTATAACTACTGTTTCAATAGTTTAAATTTTTTTTCTTCCCAGGAAACACAGGGAGGAAAGCAATGTTCCTAAATGCAGTTCCTCACTACCTGTAAACTTGACCTGCTACTATTTTCTGTCCCATTCATGGAAAGAGTGCCTGCGGAATGCTTTTCTCTATTCCACTGCAGTGGGCCGATCAGCTTTCCCAGCTAATGTTTACCAACTGCTGCTGAGTGATAGAATTTGAGCCCTTTTTGGCTAAACATCATTTATACATCTTTTAGAGTTTGGTAGTAAAAGACAAAGAACACTGAAAATATAACTTTCACTTTCTCCTTGATGCCATTATTAAGGGGAAGGTTGTATAGCCAACCAGGAAAAATTAAAATAACAAAATACCAGGATTCTCAGGGCATTTAGGGTGCTTGGTGCTGAAAGATAACAGAAGATCACATACACATGTAGGATTTTTTAAAAAATGTAGCTCTGATACCCAGCTTCTCAGTGGAGGAACCCTGACCCGACTCTTTGATGTGACAATGGTTCTGCCATGTGTAACATTGCCTTGTTGTCTTTTGTTCCCCAATAGGTTGCTCCAACTCACTGTCATCCAGGAAAGGGCAAAGGGAGGCTGGAAAACAGAAGGGTGATTCTTCCTTTCCTATCTATCCTCTTCCATCCTCCCAGTCAGTAATTCCTACTTCTGAAATGGACTGCAGTGAAAGCATAGACATATAGGGTACCATGATAGGTGGTACCATCTCCCTTGATTTTAATGACTGAACCAATGGTCTACTTAGTCAAAACTTTGTAATTATCCCCTCTCTCACACTATGTATATTTTGTCCAATCAATAAAACATATTAGTACTAATGTTTCAGGCTTAAACAGTTTGCTTTGGTTGTGTATAATAGTTAAGTTTTGAAACAGCAACCAGATTTTCACGCAGCCTACACATAGCTTCCGTTAGATATGGTCACAGTAGGACTGATGTCTGCTGAGAACAGGATTTCTGGACTGCAGGAAGTCTTTTCCTGATCAAACTAGTATTTGGGGTTAGTCGGGAGCAGTGTCTCAGCCGTGGGTTCTGCAATACAATGGCTTCATCCCTCTCACTTCATCTTAAGAGGCCCTGGAAGAGGGACAGAAAGAATAAAACTCAGAAGGTAGTTGGAGACAATGTACAGGCAGGCCTGAGGTTGAGTTTTGGCTACTAAGCTACGAAAGAAAAGGAGAGAAAGTGAGAGAGAAGGAGAGGGGCAGGGGCAGATGGATGGGACTTCCTCGAGTTCAAAATAAGCAAACAAATCAACTTCTCTGCCTGCCAGTGGCTTAAAAATCTGACGCACAATGAAGTTTCCTCTTTCTACAAAGAACCCCACAAAGCACTCATAGCACATCTTACATAAAAACCAAAGAGGATTACTTTGAACAAAGGGAATGGAATTTTCCTTCAACAGTCAATATGTATTCTTTTTAGCTTGGCATGCTACATTATTTCTACAGAAGTATATAATTTAGGAAGTTTGGTGTAATTAAAAAAATTAACACCATCGTAACACCAGAAGTATCCTCTCATGCGCACACCCTTCTGCACACTCTCACACAGACTCAGTAAGTAATCAACTAGAAATAGGGAAACTGGCACAAAGCTTGAGGATGTTAGGACTACTATACCCGGGATGCTTACTGCAGTCACTAGAGAAAGACTGAATTAAGTGGATGAAGAACACCTCCTGTGGCTACAGGAGGCAAAGGCAGAATCACCAACTGAAATTTTAAGGAGGGAAATTTGGGGGGACCACTCTGTAGAAACCAGAAGGATCTATTTAAAAGACCCAGCTTTATAACTGGGGTCAGTAAACAATTAGCTCACTTCCTACGAAATGTTGACAAGGAATTTTGATCCTTAAGTTAGTGTTAGACTGGAAGTTTGCAAAGAAATCCAGCGAAAGAACAGAATCTGAGCCACACTCCAGATTTATTGTATCAGAGTCTCAAAATGGATGACAAGAACTCATATTTCTGAATGTAATTTCCCAGGGGAGAACCAATATATATATATATATATATATATATATATATATATATTATTCTATGAGAGTGATTAAGATTTCAATGAGTAGGGAGCCAAATTATTTTGAGTGATCTGTAGTTCCTTTATTAATAGCCTGTTATTAATAGCCTATCATTAACTACTATGTATGACCTATAATCCCTGAGGCTTAGTTAAAATCTTTCTGGAATATACAAATAGATCCCAGCTTCTACCAACTCAAAGACAAAAACTGTCATCAATAGTATCTAAGATTTCCAAAGATTTTTTTCACTTTGCTTAAACCCACCTACCTGATGTTTTCACCAATGTATTTAGCAAATACCTCGATTTATGGCTTGTTTGTTCTGTTACTATCAAAGTTTCACGAAATCATTACCATGTTGGAACATCAGGAGTAACACATATCTGGGTCGCAGAAGATGTCAGTCATATCTGGCTCAGAGAGAACTATCTCTCACTCCCTTTGGGATGAGAGCCCTGCTTTAGTGTGGACAATTAAGAAAAGTTTTCTAGCCAGGCAGTGGTGGCACATGCCTTTAACCCCACACTTGAGTTTGAAGCTAGCCTGATCTACAAAGTGAGTTCCAGGACAGCCAGGACTGCACAGAGAAACCCTGTCTTGAAAAACAAAAATCAAAATAAAGTCATTCTTGATATGGCATTGCTTATAATCCTGACAGTCAAGAAAACGAGGCAAGTTTAAGGCCTATCAGGACTATCTGCACACCTAGGGAAGCAACTTGCATCCTTAAAAGCCCCAAAATTTTGGCACTAGGAAACCAATGATCTAATAATGAGTGCTACTATAAAACCTCACGACTCAGAACAGATGTCACTGATTAGAGTCCAGATTCAGCAATATAATAATTAGGGGTTAAGTTTTTATTTGCATTTATTTTAACTCTGGTTAGTTTACTCACAGAACCCAAGTTTTTCTCAATTTTTTTCTTTCTTTTGTTCCCCTGAGGTAGATCTACACAATTTTTACCAATAGGTTCTTATTTTAGCACAAAAGAAAAGGAACCAGATTCTGGTCAGTGATAATTTGGTACATAACAATTAGAAGGGCTATAAGAATTCCACTACCCATAAATTTATGGCCAACTGTGATGATATTTAAAAAAAACTGACAAAGTAGCAGTGACATGGTCTTATAACAGCTACTAATGCACACGTTTTACTGCCCACTGCCAGAGGAAATACAGTTATGCAAGCAAATCTCCTTTAACTTTTACATAGCAAAATATAGATTTCACATAGAAGGAATCTTGCCATCGTCACTGAAGAATAACGATCAGAAATGCCAGTGTCATATACAAATGAGAGCAGGATCAATAAAGGGAAGATTCATATACAGGTTTCTTAGTATGTAGATTTGTCTATGTTAGAGCAACAGTTTCTTTCTGAGGCCCAGAAAGCACTTATGTAGTTGTTCTAAAGCTAAAGGGAATAATTTAGAACAATTTGGTATCAAATACCAAAGTTATCAGCTCAGTTCAATTAATACAATTAAATGCCCTCCTAAAGGGAGGTCTGGCTCTACTCATCAGTTGTGCAGATACTCTATAATGCCTGAATGGTTTCTATGGCACCAGCATCACAAAATGCTTTTTGACTTTAGCAGTCTATCATCTGTACAAGAGATGTGGTTTAATGGATTATTTTCTCAAAATAACCCAATTATCCCTGCTACTATGTATCCTAACCCAATCACTAATTTCCAGGTTTCTTCATGTGACCAGAAGCTTGATCCTACCTCCTTCCCTTCTAGTCATGCTCACTTTGCCAAGACTCACTGTCATTCTCCTCCCAAACACCAAGGCTCTTTCATCCCTTTAAAGATCCAGAACAACACAACTTCCTCCCAAAAGTCTTTTCTGACTATGAAGAGGAGAATATGCTTGATTTTCTTATGGTTCATGGCTACATGAAGAAAAAGCTGGGCTCTGAATGGAAAGTTTGGTCTTTTATCACACAAAGTCTATGCTCTGGTTGAGTAGACGAAAAACAAAACAATTCCCCAGCCCTAGGCTCAGCTCCCAATGCTGAAGTTGTGCTCTGAATGTTGGCTGAACAAGGCATCACTGTCAATTTCTGCAGATGTGAGAGAAATGTCATTTGGGACATACAGCATGTTAGCTTGGTGCTACCCTTCATAGTTTATACTGATAATATATCAAAGTAAGGACTAGTTTTCCCTGGCTCTGCATGTACAAGAGCCTAGCAGAGTTAAAAAAAAAACACTGAAATATAAAAATTGAATATTTTTACCTAGACTATATTGGTAAAATTTTATAGAAAAAAATGAAGAGATTTCTCAAGCAGCAAACTTGTCAAAGCATGAACAAGGGTATGGGTTCAAGCCCTGATAGTAAGAAAAAAAGGATTTGCCAGAACCCTAGTATCTATTATTATTAATTCTTAGAGTCTTTTGATAACTTCATTCTTTGAGCCACAGTTTCTTTGACAGTAAAACTGAGATTTAATACCTTATAATATCTCCAAATCTAAAGTCTCTTTGGTGAACACTACATTTTAAAATCACTTGAGCTATGAAGGCCATAGAAAGCAGAGTCGGGTGACAGAAAGAGAGGGACAATGGCTCTTTGAACAATGAGCATTTATGGACCTCTCCATTTCACCTCCTCACAGATCCAGAATGCTGATTGTTGAATAAACACTTGGACAGACATCCTTCTTCTCATTTTCCTTTAGAATGTTTGAGATAACACCACATCCCCACACATTCTCAAACCACAAAGCTGGCTATGAGTGAAGTAGAAATTTCACACAGTCAATCTTGTCAAAAGCTGTTTTAAAAACATTTAGTCATAGGTGTACAGAGTTTCTAATTTAAAATTTTAAGCAACAACTTCAGAATATTTTCTCCTTCAGAAGAAAGAGGTTAGATTCCTAAAATAAGCCGTAGTGGCAGAGATCAATGAGCCCATTCATCTCCCGCTCCAGGAAACTTAAGAGAAACCCATGACATAAAGCACCCGGCTGGGTGCTGCATTGTTGGGCTCTCACTGGTAAGAGGAAATACCTGTTATTTGCTTTTTTGTCTCCAGGTCTCTGGTTTGCTTCAGCACCTGGAGTAGGCGAGGCACTCCATTCAGTTCAGCTACCTCCAACTTGTTGTCATTGTCTTCAAATACCAAGTTTCTCAAGGCCCCACACACAGCGCGCTGAACATCTTCATTCTGAACTTTGAGCAGCTGCAGGAGTTTAGGGATGCCTCGAAGCTGATTAACCTAGGGAAGGAATACATGCATATATACTCTACTTATTAATTTTGATGTGGCATTGAGACATTCAATATCTTAGGAACAGATGTTCACTGGTTATACTACTTGTTCATCAACAACTATATGTGGCCCAGTCTGAGACTCATATTGTACAGAATATCTGACCTTTAAGAAAAATTTGTCAATGAGCTTGAAAAAGAAAGATTAAGTAACAAGGGATAGTAAATGGTGTTTAAGCAGAAGAAAAAAATTGCTAATAACTGAGACTGGTATATAAAACACTATTGTTTTTAATTTAAATAAAAAAAAGAATTTGTTAATAAAGCCTGGAAAACATAAAAATAGGATAACCTCAGATCAGGAGACCAGGAAAGCATAAGTGAGGACTGGCAAGATGGCTCAGTGGGTAATGGTACCTGCTGCCAAGCCTGATGACCTAAGCTTGACTTCTGGAACTCAGACAACAGAGGAAGAAGACCGACTTTTGCAAGTTGTCCTCTGATCAATACTTGCATGGAAGCACACATGTACAATAAATGAATATGAAAAAAATAGTAAAAGTGGAATTTATAGTGAGTCTTCCAACCTTATGTTTTCTTTTGTTAAGACTGGGAAAAAGACTAGCAAGACAGTAATAAAGACCAGTATTATACAATAATCTAAATAGTAAATTACAATCTGAATAATAGCCACAGTAACAATTCTGTCTCTTTCTGCTAGAGGTGCCAGCATAGTTTTGGGTTTCATATAAGCTACAAGTCACAAGATAACACAGTTATTATACAGCCTTTGCATCATGAATAACTTAGAAGAATTAAGGATTCTTCTGAAGGATGAAACCAGTACTAAAGCTGTACATGGCATTATAATGTAATGAATGAATTGGCTGTGTCTTGCGTAAATTCTTCCTGTAGCTTAATCCTTTCTGTAACAAACTTGGGATTTACTTTCCACAGTTCAGCCCCATCTGATCATTTACTGGGAACAAATTTCTCTCATGCATTTTGAGTTTTACTGATTACATTCCCTAGCCATGTGTAAATAAATATCTGTTCTCTGTTAACAGGTCCTGGTTTACTGACTATATTCCTCAGCTATGTGTGAGGTCCGTTTCCCACTATCAGGCCATTGTTCCCCTCTTCATTGTAACTGCAGAGATCTGCCTTCCTGCAATTACCTTATTTACAGGCATTTGGTCAGTGTTTAGGACCCAGGCAAAAGAATTCCATCTGAGACATTCCCAAATATCCAAAGACATAGAAATCACTACACATCCAAAGTTGTTGATTCATAGTTGCCTAGATGGATAGAAAATATAAGCATGCCCTTGGCTTTACCTCACTGGCAGATAACCTAAACTAACCCTGCACTAAAAGATTCTCAAGCTCCTTGTTGTATTAACTCAAGATTTTAGCTCAGAGATTTACTGCTCTCTCCTGTTTGCCCTGAGAAGACAAAGACAAAGGTAATCAGCCCGCTTGCTCATCCTCAGAGAAAAGTAAACCTTCCTGAAGGCCTGTGCTACCAATGAGGCTAGAGCACTGGAAGGCTCCAGGTTTTGTCTCTTGTGTAAATTAAACTTAGACCCTCTCTTTGACCTACAGCCCTAAGTAACTGATGCTAAAAGTCTCTGCTAGCAGTTGTAGTCTATTGCTGTGCGTAAACCTTATCTGCTTTGCTGACCGAGAAACTCAAGTCTCACATTGTATTGTAAAGAGAATTACTGTTGCAAATGTATATACCTGTACCTCTAAGAACTGGGGAGAGACAAGATACAGAGAAACAAAGAAACAGAGAGAGAGAGACAGAGACAGAGACAGACACACAGAGACAGAGATAGGAGACAGAGACAAAAAAGAATAAAGAGCATGCAGAGGAGCAGTGGTGTGTGAGTCCATTCTTTTTTCCCTCAGATTTTAGTTCCCTCACTTATTTGTAGTTCCTTTTTCTGAATGCTGAGTGAAAATTTTAGAAGCTGGACTTTTAAAGTTTTAGATACATAAACATTTACTTCATAGCTTGTGATAATCATAAGGAAAGTACTTTTATAAAAAAAACCAGTTATATAAAAACCAAAACTGGGGTAGACATCTTCTGAGTGCTTGGTTGGTGGTTAGACCAGATTTGGGCATGTCGGAGATGACTTCTGTGGGTGATATTGTCTAATACCCTCTGAAGCACAAGGTGGACTAAGAGACCAGGGTGTAAAAAAATCTAGGTTAGTGCTCAGGGTACTGGAAGGTAATCTACATGTTACCACAGGGAAAAGGTAAAGTCTAACCATTGCTCAGCCATTATTAGAAAAGTTTCTTCTTGAAGGAGATGTCAATTTATTTTTATTTATTTATTTTTTGTTTTTTTGTTTTACGAGACAGGGTTTCTCTGTATTGTTTTGGAGGCTCTCGGTCCCGCCTGGCCTCGAACTCACAGAGATCTGCCTGCTTCTGCCTCCCGAGTGCTGAGATTAAAGGCATGCGCCACCACCGCCCGGCAGGAGATGTCAATTTAACAAAGATAGTCACAACTGGACAATGTTCTGAAGAGTGAGAGATGTTAGAGCACTCAATCTTAAATGGGATATTTCATCAGCCCCTTTCCTCAGGACTCAGGGAGCTGTGCAGAAGAGGAGGCAGGTGATGGATGACTCCAAGGAAAGTATGCTCCAGACATATCAGGAGTGATGCACATGTACACTCACAGAGACTGCGACAGCATTCATAAGGTCTGAACATGTTTAAACCAAATAAGGTCCAAGCATTGAGAAGGCCATGTGGACATAGGATCCTGACCTAATGAAGAAGCTATCTGCAACAATATTTAATAATAAATTGGTCATTAAAGAAATCAAGAAGGAAATTTTATGAAGTCCTAGAGCAGAATGAAAACACAACATACATACAATGTATGGTGGTTTGAATGAGAGTGGCTCCAATAGACTCATATAGTGGAAGGCTGGGTCTCCCACTGGTGGAACTGTTTGGGAAGGATTAGGAAGTGTGGCCTTGTTGGAGGAAGTGTGTCACGGGGTGGGATGGGGGACTTTGCAGATGAGGATGCAGTCTTTCAGATACTGTTCCAGGACTATGGTGGTCTGCTTGCCTGCTGCCATGGAGCTGGCCATGATGGTCATGAACTCACCCTCTGAAAACACAGTTCCTAATAAACTCTTCCTTCTCTAAGTTTCTTTGGTTATGGTGTTTTGTCACAGCAATAGAAAAATAACTAAGACAGAAGATGGTACCAAGAAACAGGCTATTGCTGTTGTGACAGGCCTGACCAGGCTGATCTTCAGAGGAACGTGGAAGATGTGGGGATTATAAACTAAGAAAGTTGGTGAACTCTAATGTCACTTAATGGACCACCCTAGTAGGAAATTGGAAGACAGTAGTGCTGAGAGCAATGTGGATACGAAGCTCTAGGGGCTTCAGAGCAGGAAGTATTAGCATGTGGACTAGCGGCCATTCTTGTTTCAGCAAATAATGTGGCTGTCTTTTGCTGTTCTCCCAAGAATCCACATCAGGATTGCAATTTTGGACTAATTTTATTGGTTGAAGAAACTGTAAGAATGGCTAGTACTGATCCTGTTCTTTGTATACAGGGCTACAATGACAGGATCAAGGCTTTGCTTTCCTTTCCTCCTCTAAATAAAATCTCCTAGCTTCATTTCCAGCTCTATACAGATCACATGCTGCAACCTCATCTTCTTCTTTGACCTCATCTCCAGAAGGTCACACAGAATTCTCCCACAGCCTTCCATACTACCCCATCCCTTTGTCTCAGACACCAACTCCCTCAGGCATTCCCTGGGATCCACTGGCTATGCCAGCCAGGGAAGCAGGTAGGCAATCTTCACACCCTCCTTCCCTCCAAATCCAACTCCCCAGCCTCATTCCCAGATCTGTAGAAGACTACCTACTGTGGCCTCTCCTCCCTGTTATATTCCCATTCCAAGGGGGCTATTCAGATCCTGCAGGCACACCCTACTTTCTTCCCCCCCGTGGACTCCTCACCTCTAGCCCATCCACATTCCTGTCTGCTCCCAATACCTAGAAATGCATTCTACCTGAAACACCCAGTGGCCACACATATTAGGATCCCAGAAGTATACTCTACCAGGTACTCCATAGCCACAACATTCTCATAAGAACAAGAAAGGGCAACAGAAACCGAAGAACAAAACACTCATCCAACAAAAACAAGATTAGGTATCACCAAGAACTACAATCTTCCCAAACACATATACCTAGACTCTAGCTAGCATAAAGACACAATAAATCATAGCCAAGACAAAAAGTCTTCACTAGAGTACAGCAACTGTACAACAGTAGGTTCCAAGAAATACAGTATCAGTTAAGCACAAGACAAGGACTTCAAAATAGCCTTCATGAATATGTTAGATGTCCTTAAAGAAGTTATGAATAATGAAGTGAAGAAACCAGTTCAAGACTTGAAAGTGGAAATAGACTAACTAAAGAAAACCCAAACTGAGAGAAAGCTGGAAATAAAAACTTAGAAACTCAAACAGGAACCTCAGAGGCAAGTCTCACCAACAGACTACAAGAGATGGAAGAAAGAATCTCACACATTGGAGACAAGATAGAAAAAATGGATACCTCAGTCAAAGAAAATGTTGAACATATAAAACTCCTGGCACAAAACATCCAAGAAATTTAGGACACAATTAACAGACCAAATCTACAAATAATAGAAATAGAGGAAGGAGAAGACTTACAGGTCAAAATCACAGAAGAAATTTCCCTAGCCCAAAGAAAGGTACAAAAAGCATACAGAACACCAAATAGATTGAACCAGAAAAGAAATCCCCCCATGGCACATAATAATTAAAACACTAAATGTAGAAAACAAGGAAAGAATGTTAAAAACTGAAAGGGAAAAAGATCAGGTAATATGAAAAGGTAGACCTATTAGAATAAAACTTTTCAATGGAGATTCTAAAAGCCAGAAAGTCCTGGACTTTCTACAAAGTCTAAAAGACTGAATGAAAGACTGACTCTTTCAATACAATAGATGGAGAAAGAAAGCTATTTTTTGATAAAAAAAAGAAATTCAAATAGTATCTATCTGCAAACCCTGACATACAGTAGGCACTAGAAGGAAAAAAAATCAACCTGAAGAGGTTAACCACAATAAAGAAAACACAAACAATAAATGATATCAGGCCAACAAATCAAAGGAATGGGGGAAAAGCTCAATACCACAAGAATGAAATAATGATACCAACAAACTGCTCATTGATAAATCTCAACATGGTCTAAATTCTCCCCAAGAAAAACTCAGTCTAATAGAATAGATTTGAAAACAGAATCCATCCTCTGCTACAACCAATAAATACACCTTAACATCAAGAATAGCTATCACCTCATGGTAAAAGGATAGAAAAAGATACTCCAAGAAAATGAACCTAAAAAGCAAGCTGGTTTAGGCATTTTAATATCTAACAAAAAAGACGCCAAAGCAAAACTAATCAGAAGAGATAGGAAAGGACACTGCAAACTTATCAAAGGAAAAATCCACTGTAATGAGTCTTTCTCTGTACCACCAGCTCCCAAATAATGATATGGAGACTTACTATTAACTATGAAAGCTTGGTCTTAGCTTAGGCTTGTCCCACTAGCTCTTATAACTGAAACTAACCCATTATTTTAATCAACATTCTGTCAAGTGGCTCATTACCTCATCTCTCCGTACTGCTCATGCTGCTTCCTCTGTGTCTGCCGGTGACTCGACTTTTTCTTCCCAGAGTCCCACCTGTACCGCCTGCCTAGCTATTGGCCATTTAGCTTTTTATTACACCAATCACAGCAATACAGTTTCACACACTGTACAAATAGCCCACAATAATCCACCAAGATGACATTGCAAATTCTTAACATCTTTGCCTCAAACATATGGGCACCCAAGTTCATAAAACAATCACTAAAATTTGACCCTCACACATTGATAGTGGGAGAGTCAATACCCCACTCTCTCCAGCAGACAAGTCATCCAGAAAAAAAACCTAAGCAGTGAAATGCTGGAGCCAGCTGATATCATAAATCAAATGGACCTAATAGATATTTATAGAACATTTCATCCAAACCAAAAGAATATACCTTCTTCTCAGTATCTCATGGAACTTTCTCTAAAACTGACCACATACTCAGACACAAAGCAAAACAAACAAACAAACAAAAAATAACAAGTAAATTGAAATAACACCCTCCATCAAATCTGACCAGCACAGATTAAAGATGAATATCAACAACAGAAAGATTGCAAACTCATTGAAACTGAACACCTCAATGCTGAAAGAAAAATGGATCCAGGTAGAAATTAAGAAAGAAATTAAAACCTTTTTAGGAACTGAATGAAAATGAATAGACAACATACCCAAACTTATGGGACAAATTGAAAGCAGTTCAAAGAGGAAAGTTCAATAGCACTAAGTGCCTACTTTAAAAAAAACTGAGAGACCTCACATCAGTAAGTGAACAGCATACCTGAAAACTCTAGAAATAAAACACAAAAGGAGTGGGAGGCAAGACATAATCAAACTCAGGAGGGCTGAAATCAATAAAATAGGAACAAATAAACAAAATGCAGAGGATCATTGAAATGAAGGGTTGGTTCTTTGAGAAAATCAATTAAGATTGACAAACCCTAGCCAAATTCCAAATAAACTAAGTTACAGACAAAAAGCCAGGCACAACAGCAGACAGGGAGGAAATCAGAGACATACTTTAAATCCAGACATAATTTAAAAACCTGTACTCCTATTAGGAAAATGAAGTAGAAATGGATAATTTTCTGGATATTTAACACTTACTAAGGTTAAATCAAGATCAGATAAGCAATTTAAACAGATCTATACCTCCTAGTGAAATAGAAGCAGTAATTAAGTTTCCCAAGCAAAAACTCCACAACCAGATGGTTTTAGTAAAGAATTCTACCCAGACTTTCAAAGAATTAAAGCCAATATTTCTCAAATTCCACAAAATACAAATATGAAAAGAATTCTACAAAATTTTATAGAATGGACATTTCCAGTTCATTTTATGAGGTCACAGCTACCCTGATACCTCAACCACATAAAGACTCAAAAAAGAAAGGTAATTACAGACCAATTTCCTCTATGAACATAGGTGCAAAAATTCTCAATAAAATACTTGCAAACCAATCCAAGAACACATAAAAAAGATCATAAATTGATAGATGTAACCCATGACATAAACAAACTTAAGGAAAAAAGAACATATGACTATCTCATAGGTGCAGAAATGTGTAAGACAAAATTCAACAGCCTGGTCTACAAGAGCTAGTTCCAGTATAGCCTCCAAATCCACAGAGAAACCATGTCTCAAAAACAAAAACAAAAACAAACAAACAAAAAAAAAACAACCAGAAAACCACATACACATAAAGCTCAGGATAGCTAAAACAATCCTGAATAATGAAAGAACTTCTGGAATTATCACCACCCGCTATCTCCAATTTTACTACAGAGCTAATAATAATAATACCAGCATGATACCAGCAAAAAAGAAAAAAAAAGACATTTTGATGACCTCAATTGAATTGAAAACCCAGAAATAAGTTCACACACTTATGAATACCTGGTTTCTGATAGAGAAGCCAGAAATACATCCTGGAAGAAAAGATACCATTTTCAAAAACTAGTGCTGGTCAAACTGGAAGGCTGCACATAGAAGAATCCAAATAGACAAATACTTGATCAAAGACCTCAACTAAGATAAGATACACTGAGTTGGATAGAAGAGAATGGGAGAACAGCCTTGAACTCATTGGCAAGGAAAGGGCTTTCTGAACAGAACACCATTAGTACAGGCACTAAGAACAATTAACAAATAAGAACTCATGAAATTGAAAAGCTTCTGTTAGGTAAAGGACACTGTCATTTGAACAATGGCAGGCTACAGAACAGGAAAAGGATTTTATTTTGTTTTTTGTTTTTAAGAGACAGGGTTTCTCTGTATTGTTTTGGAGGCTGTCGGTCCAGCCCGTCCTCAAACTCACAGAGATCCGCCTGCCTCTGCCTCCCGAGTGCTGGGATTAAAGGCTTGCGCCACCACCGCCCATCCCAGGAAAAGATTTGTACTAACCATATATTGTATTGAGTCTTTCTTTGTCTTTCCAGCCAGCTTCCAAATAATGACATGGAGACTTATTATTAATTAAGAAAGCATGGGCTATAGCTTAGGCTTGTTCCTAACTAGTACTTATGACTTAAATTAACCTATTTCTATTAATCTACATCTTACCACGTGGCCTTTTACCTTTCATTCTGTATATCTGTTGTTTTGTTGGCATCTCCTCTGGGTCTTGATTATCTCCTCCTATTTCCTCTCTCTGCCTGTAAGTTCTACCTATACCTCCTCCCTAGCTATTGACCATTAACTCCTCATTAACCCAATCACAGCAATGCATCTTCACACAGTGTACAAACATCCCACAACAAAACATCCAATAGAGGGCTAATACCCAAAATATATAGAATTTTAAAAAATGGACATGAAGGAATCAACCCAATTAAAAAATGGGGTACAGATCTAAACACTGAATTCTCAAAAGAGGAATCTCAAATGCCTGAGAAGTATTTGAAGAAATGACAGCTCATGTTGGTGAGGAGGTGGAGTAAGGGGAACATTTCTTCTTTGCTGTTGAGAGGGCAAACTTGCACAACCACTATGGAAATCAATGTGGTAATTTCTCAGGAAGGTAGGAATAGATCTATCTCAAGATCCAGCTATACTACTATTGGGCACACATCCAAAGGATGTGTCATCCTACCACAGAGACACTTGTTCAACTATGCTCACTGCTTCTCTATTCATAAAAGCTAGAAATTAGAAATAACCTAGATGTCTGTTAACAGATGAATGGACTTTATAAAACTTATTATAACATTTTTTATACATTGTTATACAATGACATATTACTCAGGCATTTAAAAATGACATCATGAAATTTGCAGGTAAACAGGAGTTAGAAAAAAAGTCATCCTATGTGAGGTAACACAAACTTAGAAAGATAAATATGGTATGTCTTCACTTATATGTGTGTGTTGGCTGTTAATTCCTCAATAGCAGGCTATAATCCCTATAACCATGGAGGTTAAGTACAGATAAGGGCCTAGGAGAAGGGTTGGATCTCCCTAGGAGTGGAAAATAGAATAGATATGGATGGATGGGGGTGGGTGGGTACTAGAACAGGAGGATCAAATGGGGAGGGGGAGGGAAGAGAAAGGGGAGAAATATGGGGACAGCTAAAACTAAGGGTCATTTGAGGAGTCATATGGAAACCTCTCACAGTAGACGCTTCCTAAAATATACACATAGAAAGTCAGTCAAATTAAATCGTCAAATATCAGGAAGACAGAACTCCAACTGGACATCTCTCATCATAACATGAAGCTTCCAATGCCAAGATGGGTTACATCTCATTGTATTCTTCTTAATTAGAGTTACTATTGCTGCAATGAAGTACCATGACCAAAGCAAGTTGGGGAAGAAAGGATTTATTTCATTTAAAGTTCCATATAACAGTTCAAGGTAGTGAGAGCAAAAACTTAAGCAGGACAGGAACCTGGAGGCAGGAGCTGATGCAGAGGTCATGGAGGAGTACTCATCATGGCTTGCTCAGCCTGCTTTCTTATAGAATCCAGGACCACCAGCCCAGGGATGGCAGCACCCACAATGGGCTGTGCCCTCCCATCAATCACGAATTAAGAAAATGCCCCACAGGCTTATCTATAACCTGATATTATGAAGGCACTTTCTCAATTGAGGTTTCCTCCTCTCAATGACTGTAGCTTGTGTCAAATTAACATAAAACTATCCAGCATAGTGGATATCCATAGGAGCCTTCAAATAACCAGGCTACTGTCATGCATAATTGTTGCTCTCCATAAACTGACACTAAGATCCTATTGCTCAAGAGAACTCTACATAACTCACTAAATGTGGAGAAGTCCAAGAGTACCTACCTAGAACTTTCACCCTTACTGACTAGACTTTATGATACTGGAAAGTACTGTGCACATACTACCAGAGGAGAAAGTTAAACCCCAACCTGCTACAAACCCTGTGATCTACAACGTATGCTGATATGATAGTGGCACAAACCAACCAAAATCTGATTTGATTGAAGGCCAAGAACCTGCTATTAGATAGGCCAGGGACTGGGAAGAAATCAAAAGCTCCTGTTCTGCTTCTCCAGCAATAAATGAGTCCTAATGACTTTCTACTACACTCACAGATCAGTGAAGCTTGAGATCTCCTTCAATTCACTGTGTAGGCAAGACTAAGCTTGAGTTTCTGGTCTTGTTTTCACCCTGAGTGCTAGGGTTACAGGTGTGTGTCAGCACTCCTGGTTTCTACAATGTTGGGCTTTGTGTACACTGGAAAGCCCTGTATCAGTCTTTAGAAGAAAGGTTATTAAGCTTGCATTACATACTGGTCGTGGTGTTCAGGGCCAACACACCACTGACAGAGTGCTGGATTTTATATGAGCTTAGAGAACACTCACCCTTTTCCGTGCTTCAGATTTTTGGAAGCTCTCATGCTGTATAAAAGTAGCTGCGGCAGAAATCCTGGGCAGTGCTACATGGTCTGCATCAAGCATATTCACAGCTCTCTCCAAGGTCATCTCCATGTCTGCATTCCTAGGCAAACAGTCACAGATTTGGTGAGAATGCAAACCATGCCCTCTTAACTAGTATAAAAGCACCTACCACATCTATTCTCTAGACTTTCTTTAGCCTAAGAAACATCAACACTGGAAGTCAGAAGGTATCAGGAGCTAGCAGCAGAATTTCTCTACTTTCCCTTAGACTGGTCTCTGGGGAGGATTTGTAGAAGAGAGTAACAATGTGCACCAAAAAAAAAAAAAAAAAAAAAAGAAATGCAACTCTCCAAGATAATTAGGTATAGTAAGATAATTATATCAAAAAATGACCTACACCTGATTAACACCTTCAGCAAAGTGGCAGGCTACAAGATCAACTCAAGAAAATCAGTAGCCCTACTATATACAGATGATAAAAGGGCTGAAAGAGAAATCAGAGAAACATCACCCTTTACAATTGCCACGAACAACATAAAATACCTTGGGGTAACGCTAACCAAACAAGTGAAAGACCTGTATCGTAAGAACTTTGAATCTTTAAAGAAAGAAATTAAAGAAGCCCTCAGAAAATGGAAAGATCTCCCATGCTCTTGGATAGGTAGGATCAATGTAGTAAAAATGGCAATCCTGCCAAAAGCAATCTACAGATTCAATGCAATCCCCATTAAAATCCCAGCACAATTCTTCACAGACCTTGAAAGAACAATAATCAATTTTGTATGGAAAAACAAAAGACCCAGGATAGCCAAAACAACCCTGTTCAACAAGGCAACGTCCGGAGGCATCACCATCCCTGACTTCAAGCTCTATTATAGAGCTATAGTCCTGAAAACAGCTTGGTATTGGCACAAAAATAGACAGGTAGACCAATGGAAACGAATTGAAAATCCGGGTATTAACCCACGCACATACGAACATCTGATCTTTGACAAAGAAGCTAAAAATATACAATGGAATAAAGAAAGCATCTTCAACAAATGGTGCTGGCATAATTGGAGACTGGCATGTAGAAGAATGCAGATCGATCCATGTTTATCGCCATGCACAAAACTTAAGTCCAAATGGATCAAAGACCTCAACATAAATCCAGCCACACTGAACCTCTTAGAAGAGAACGTGGGTGGTACCCTTGAACGAATTGGTACAGGAGACAGCTTCCTGAACATAACACCAGTAGCACAGACAGTGAGATCAACAATTAATAAATGGGACCTACTGAAACTGAGAAGCTTCTGTAAAGCAAAGGACACAGTCAGCAAGACAAAAAGGCAGCCCACAGAATGGGAAAAAATATTCACTAATCCCACATCTGACAGAGGGTTGATCTCCAAAATTTACAAAGAACTCAAGAAGCAAGTCTCCAAAACACCAAAGGACCCTATTAAAAAGTGGGCTGCAGAACTAAATAGAGAGTTTTCAATAGAGGAGTCTAAAATGGCTGAGAGGCACTTGAGAAAGTGCTCAACATCTTCAGCCATCCGGGAAATGCAAATCAAAACAACTCTCAGATACCATCTCGCTCCTGTCAGAATGGCTAAAATCAAAAACACCAATGACAATTTATGCTGGAGAGGATGTGGTGAAAGGGGGACACTCCTCCATTGCTGGTGGGAGTGCCAACTGGTTCAGCCACTTTGGAAATCAGTATGGAGATTCCTCAGAAAAATGGGAATAAACCTACCACAAGACCCAGCAACTCCACTCTTAGGCATATATCCAAAAGATGCCCATTCATACAACAAAGATGTCTGTTCCACTATGTTCATAGCAGCTTTATTTGTAATTGCCAGAACTTGGAAGCAACCTAGATGTCCCTCACCTGAAGAGTGGATAGAGAAAATGTGGTACATCTACACAATGGAGTACTATTCAGCAGAAAAAAATAATGGAATCATGAGATTCGCAGGCAAATGGATGACACTAGAAGAAACCATCCTGAGTGAGGTAACCCAGTCACAAAAAGAGAAACATGGCATGTACTCTCTCATATATGGATTTTAGACATAGATCTGGGGAGTGCCAGCCTACAATCCTATGGCCAGAGAGTCTGGGAAACAGAAACTTTATTTAGTGGCTGATCAAAGAAGAGGCAGACTCCCTTGGTTAAGTACTGAGCTGAACTCAAGAAAGCCAGTAACAGAGAGGGAGGACTGATGATCAAAGGGATTAAGACTGGGCTGGTTTAACCCCCAGAAACAGCTGACCAGACAAAGGTTAACTCTTGAATCCCAGGCATCAGCCTGGGAAGCCAGCATGGGACTGATCAAGACCCCCTGAATCTGGGTGTCAGTGAGGAGGCCTAGGTAATCTATTGAGCCTTGGGCAGCAGATCAGTACCCATCCCAAGTATACACACGGACTTTGGACTCCCATAGAACAATGTGAGGTGCACTCTCACCCTGAACTCTTGGGGAAGGGTCTAGGCCCTGCCCTATATGAAATGACAGACTATGGACACCCCCATGGAGGGCCTCACCCTCCCTGGGGAAATGAGGGGATAATGGGGGGGGGGCTCGGGAGGAAGGGAGGGAATGGGAGAGGGACCTGGAACTGACTTGTGAAGCAACCTTGTTTCTTACCTAAATTTAAACTGGAAAATAAAATAAAAAAAATCCCCAACACGATCATTTAAATAAAATTTAAAGGAAATTTGTTCATAGGAATTAAAAATTATCCTTACTTAGAGAATTTCACAACTATAATAGAAACATTCCCCCCATCACTGACCAAACAAACAAACAAAACCATGAGATAGATGTTTCTCAGAGTTGCTCAGACTCTGCTGTTTCACCTGAAAACGCAACAGCAGCCAGGAAAACACACTTGAGTTTCAGTAAAATGAGTCATCTGCTGTGACAAATGCATCGGGAAAAGGAATGTTTAACATGGCTTGCTAGACATTCCTTAACACTTCAGTCCCACTCTGCTGCCCTTTGCTCTGCCACTGTAATGACATTCATCTGGTGCTTGATGGACGACTTGTCCTCTACCAACTGCACGTGATAAAGTCGTATGCAGCTGGACACAGAGAGGGCATGACTTGTGAAACAGTAACCCCCAACGGACTCATAGAGCAACACTCTCCTCTCTTTTTAATTTCTGCTGTGAATCTGACTAAGTACGACAGCCTAATATGGACATTAATTCCAAATAAATACAAATACCAAACACACCTTGGGAGGTTGTTTTCTAATATCTTCTAGCTTATAAGTTCAGTGTGGATATTCTCTATCAAAATAGCTAATTACTGTATGCACATGTCAGCAGTGAGTATATGTAGCACTGTGAGTGGTGTTTCCTTGTGGTGGTGACTGCGCAGAGGTGAGGAGGTGACCACTGTAAGCAGTGTCCCTGTGTGGTGGTGATGTACAGAGGTGAGGATCTAAGAAGCAATGCAATGTATTCTTTATAGTACAATTAAGTTCAGAATATGCCGCCTCGGAGTATGGAGCTCTGGCTACTCTTTATGTTGAGCTGAAAGACATTTCAGAAGTATAAAGGTATTTAAAGAAAAGCAGAACATTGCTGGCCTCTATACTGAGAACTATAAAATGATCTCATATTTGAGAATATACTTCAGGAGACAACTGTAATTAGTTTTTTAAAAAAGGCGGGCCAGAGCTAGGGTTCAGTCTGAGATGCACAAAGCCCTGTGTTCAGTCCCCATCACCAGCGTGGTAGCACAAACCTATAATCCCAGGATTTGGGAGGTAGAGGCAGAAGAAGCAGAAGCTCAAGGCCAGTATGGGTTACAAGAAAGCACTTCTTGAGGCCCACAGAAATATGACTTGATGGATGCGGTTGTGGACATAGGTGAGAGAACAGAATAAACAATTGTCCCCGATTCCTGTCTTCTAAACCAGGAACTCAAAAAGTGAGCCTTTCAACTTCTTTAGTAATGACTCTCAGTGTAGAACGGCTGAGATAAGAGCTTGATAGTGACATGCTTCCATAGCAACATGCACACACACACACACACACACACACACACACACACACATATTCACACATACCAAGACAGAAAGAAACAATAAATGTAAATAACAAATACAAGGAGGAGCAGAAAAAGACGACGACAAAGATGACGGCGACAACTGGTTAGAGTAAGAGTCATTGCTCTAGTCATTTTCTGTGTGTGGAATGTCCACCTTACTTTCCTACCACATGGTTTGCCTCAATCTGGCTCTCCTGACATAAGCATACGGCTACATCTCTGAAGCCATCAGGCTCCTGCAAGTGTTGTCAAAAGAAGGGGAAATCACCTAGCTACCCAGAGTGTGGTGAGCATGCTGCTGTGGAGAGACGATTCACTCCTATTAGAGCAAAGGTCGGAGCATGTTGAGAGCCTAAGCTGACAAACAACACGAGCCTTAACCGGGAAGTGTAATAAGATGTGACTTCAGGCAAGTGGTATGTAAGGGGATGGGACACGTGAATCCCTAACTGACATCTGCATGGCATGCTCAACGTGAATAAAACTAGTGACAGTGAAGAGGACAAACCACTAATTATTCCTCAGAAATTATTAATTAAAACAGGAGGTAGAAGTATAAATGAGAACAACGAACTCTTTGGAGTACAGAGTACGTCACCACATCCTATGCAGTTTCGGTTAATGACTACGTTGGGTGAGAGGCATTTGGAAACAGCAGATAAGGAATCAAGGACCTCCCTGTTCTACTTAAATCAGGCCACAAAACTTCGCAGGAAAAAGATACCCTGGCACAGGAGGAGATATTCTTATTATTGGAGGCTAGGGAGTAGGCCGAAACACCCATACAGGGGATTGAAATAACACTTATCCTCTCATAGCTTTCCGAGGACGGCCCCTGATCTCTGCTCCTCGGCTCACTAAGCCTATTCAAAGCCTCTTCCTCCTGCTCTGCTATACAGGCTGCCA